>NC_137979.1:12392934-12924333 GCF_963924665.1 Micromys minutus
CTCAGCTTGCTTTCTTATAGAACCCAGGTCTACCAGCCCAGGGATGGCACCACCCAAAATGGGCTGGGCCCTCCCTACTTGATCGCTAATTGAGAAAATGCCTTACAGCTGGATCTCATGGAGACATTTCCTCAAAGGATGCTCCTTTCTCTGAGACAACTCCAGCTTGTGTGAAGTTGACACAAAACCAGCCAGTGCAAGCTCAAAGTTCCAAAGTCCCTCCACAGTCCTCCCCAAAACATGGTCAGGTTGTTACAGGAATACCCCACTATGCTGGTACCAATTTGTCTTAGTCAGGGTTTCTATTCCTGCACAAACATCATGACCAAGAAGCAAGTTGGGGAGGAAAGGGTTTATTCAGCTTACACTTCCACATTGCTGTTCATCACCAAAGGAAGTCAGGACTGGAACTCAAGTAGGTCAGGAAGCAGGAGCTGATGCAGAGGCCATGGAAGGATGTTACTTACTGGTTTCTTATAGAACCCAGGTCTACCAGCCCAGGGATAGCACCACCCACAATAGGCCCTCCCACCCTTGATCACTAATTGAGAAAATGCCTCAGAGCTGGATCTCATGGAGGCATTTCCTCAACTGAGGCTCCTTTCTCTTTCATAACTCCAGCTTGCATCAAGTTGACACACAAAACCAGCTAGTACAAGAGGGTTACCAGTTAACATGTTTATGCTGAAGCTAGCTAGGCCTGGGGAAATCGAGCTGAGAACAGTGCTCCAACCTGCATGAACAGTGCTGAAGTCAGGGTCTGTAGGTCAGCTGGGGTGCAGCCATGTGAGGGCTTACTCTTTTGGTAGATGAAGGGGGCTTCTGGGAAAAGGTATGCTCTCAGGCCAAACAGGGAGGTATTCTGGAAGTTTCTCAACTGGCCAGTGGAGGAAAGGACAGGATCTCTGCTGTGTTAGATCTGAAATGTCCCTAAAGTCCCATGTACTGAAAGTTCAGTCCCAAGCCTGAGGAACCACCGGGAGATAGTGGAACCTTTAAGAGGTGTGGCCTAGTGGGTGGAAATGAGATCATTGGGAATGAGCCTCTGCTTCTCCCCTTTCTGTCCCCCCCCCCCCGTAGTACTTAGGGGACAGTGGGGGGTGTTTCTCAGTGAACTATACAACCACAGACACAAGTCAGCAACAGCAACTACAATGAATTGAATCTCCTGAAATTTTGAGCCAAATAGGTCTTGCTCTCTTCAGGTTGGGTTTTCTCAGGTCTTCTGTCCCAGTGGTGGAGACCCAACTGATGAAAACAGGCTTCTGGTCGATCTGTGACAGTTGGCATAGGGGTCAGTAAACTGAGCAATGATGTGCCTGAACATTGGTGGAGTTGGATGGAACAGGAACCAGAAGAAGCAGGAATTCAAACATGTGTATACCGACTTTTCAAACATAGAGCGGTGTGTCTTCTGCTACTGCCTGCAGATGTCAAACTCTAGGGTCCTCAGCATCTGACCTAGACTGGCAGAAAGCCTCGGAAGCAGCCCTTGGTGGTATGAGCCAATCTAAAAATCTCCATCTTTAATTTGTTTAGTGTATATTTATATGTGTATGCATACGTGTATGTTTGTATGCATGTGTATTCACGTGCGCAAATGCAGGCCTGCTCATGCCATCGGTCCTGCATAGAAGTCAGAGGATGACCTCTGAATTTCTCACCTTCCACCTTGTTTGAGACAGGGTCTCTTACTTTACAATGCTTGCTGGCCTGTGAGCTTCTGGGAGTTCTCGCTGTAGGAACACTGGAATTACAAATGTAATCCCCTGTCTGGCTTTTACAAAGGGTCTGGGGGTTTGAACTCGGGTCCTTGTGATTGGTTTTACCCACTGAGCCATCTCCCCAGCCTTAACAACCACTTGTGACAGTTGCTCATACATTCTGTTGGTTCTGTTCTTGTTCATGAATGCCAAGCATGTGAACGCAGCTTTTAACCGTCCATCTGCAGCCCGCCGGTCCACTGATCATCTTGTTTCCTCCAGACTTGGGAACTGTCCCAGTCACTCAGCACTACGACTGGCAGGTGGCATGTGGCTGAAAGGAGGACCCAGAAGGAGCAACTATAGATCAGCCTTAGTCTCAGAGTCATCATTCTGGGAGCAGGGGCTGGAAAGGAAAAAAAATGGATTAATTTTTTTTACAAGCCACTTGGACTGACAGTGCTCCCCTAAGAGCCATAGACTAGCTAACAAATATCCCAGTACTAAGCATGAGAAGCCCCCCTTTCAAGTTGTTGGTTGGAGGAGTTTAAGCTTGCACTGGTTGTTTCTCTGAGGTTGAAGGTATGTCCCTATTGTTGAAATACCATGAACTTAGGACAAAGGACTTGGTCGGTGAGCTGATTTTACCTGAAAGCCTCCTCCCAGAGGACCTCCTTCCCCAGTCTTGGAAGGTGCTGTGGAAACTGCTAAGGGAAGAAAGCAACCAATAGTCCTACCCAGCCCTAATGCCTTTCAACCATAGCAACGACCAGCGTGGCAAGGTAATACTGCATTAGTGGCAATCAGATCTTGGCAGAAACCAACAGCTGTCTAATTGGATTTAAAGCTTGCTCAACGGGAGGGAAATCATACATGCTGCTGTAAACCTAGCCAACTACCCCAGGAGAGTGAGGTCAGGAGAACCTACCAATACCACTTCCTTAAACCAGCCTAAACCCCCAACAGCATTCTAAATATTTATCCTTATACCCACAGGGAGGAGTGACAACTGGCCCTCACCATGGAAGTTTCTGTTTGCAGGAGATGTGTGAGACCAGACAGACATTACAGGAAAGTGGCAACTGATCAAATTGCAAAGAGCAATGGACCATGGTGTACCCAGCCCCATCTCCAACAGGACTCCTGCACCGGAGGCTCCCCGAGCTTTGTGGAAGAGGGAAAAGAAAGAGTGTAAGAAGCAGGAGTCTTGCTGTGAGATTGTCATCTCCTAGAAACAACAGGGAAGCTTTACCCACAATAATTCAACCATACAGCTGCCTAAACAAGACCTAAGCAAGCGCAATACCGACAGACGCGCTAACACAGATGCAGGGGAATCTCACAGGACAGCACAGTAGATGAAGGCATGAGCCCCCTAACTGGTTATCCAATACTAAGTGGTCAGTCCTGAAATCATGTACTTGCAAGCAACACTGAATGAACTGTGGAAGCTGTGTTTATTTATGCATATGTATGTAGTAATATGAATTAAAGAAGAGGCCAGGAATGAATGCATCAGTTTTTTTTAAATCAATACTGATTTGAACAGAGAGGGAATTCTTTAATTAATATTGATTTGCACAGGGAACTATCTACTCACAAGGCGTTAATAATAAAGTTGCCAAAGTGGCACTGCAGTCAGAAAGGGAGCTTAAAAACCGAGCAGTAAATATTCTGACTCTGGATTCGGAGTATGAAATTTGAATGACCGCAGTGACAGCCAACATGGCTGCCTAGCTGGCTTTTGCTCTTGATTTTCTGCCTGCTGAAGATCAGCTGCTGTAGGTATCGTGCATGCATGCGTGTGTGCATGCTTGTGCACACACAAGTCTGGGCGTGTGTGCACATATGTGGGTCTGCCCATGCTTTTTGAGTAGTCAGTAGTTTGCTTCCCAGTCTGAGAAAGCAACAAGCCAGATGGAGAAAACTGTGGTGATTTCCCCCTCTGAACCCAGCCTGAGCATCTAGAACAAAGCCTTGTTTGGGCTGCTGTGCAAGTGAGGCCATCTTGGTGAGCATTTCTGTCCCTTCTGCTTGTCATTCTTGGTTCTGGTCCCCAGGGTTACAAAAGCAGTGAGGCCTCCTCCCAGTATCTACCCTGTCTCCTATTTCCCCTCTCCTTTGGCCTGGTTTTGCCGAACTGGGTCAGGCTGGATGAGGACAGGAGAGCTGTTAGAATTGGCTGCTTTGCTGTGCCAAGCAGTACACGCTGGCTTAATTTCCGAAATACAATTTAACATACATCTTGACATTTGGACTAAGGTAAAAAGGCTTTATTCAAAAGCAAATGGTTGGTGTTTGAAGCCGAGGAGCAGATAGAGACAACCATTGTTCCAGAACAATTGTCCTGACTACAGAGAAACTCTAATTTTGCAGCAGGGTAACTCAAACTTTTAGGAAGAATTGCTCTGTCTTTCTTAAATGCTGAGGTGGTGGGAGTTCATTTTATTCAGTGATAGAATAGCCCAGATCAATTTCTGAATGTAATAACTTACAACCACATGTCCCAATACTCCAGGATCGAAAGAGGGAGGCGTGAGGCTAGAGATTGTTCAGTGGTTAAGAAAATGTATCCATCTCCCAGAGTACCAGAGTTCAGTTCCCAACACCCATGTCGGGTGGCTCACAACTGCCTGTGGTTCCAGGGCATCTAATGCCTCTGCCCTCTGTGGGAACCTACGCTCATATGCACACAACCACGTGCATACACATGTGCATAATTTAAAATAATAACAAGAAATCCATAAAGAGGAGAAACAAACGGGAAATGAGGTTTGGGTAATTCCTCAGAGGGATAGCAAAACAATCCTTTAAGAAAAACTTTTAAAGTAGAGGGGTAGAGGGATAGTTTGTTTAGTCAGTAAAGTACTTGCCCTTGAAGCATGAGGACCTGACTTTGATGTCCAGGACCCACATAAAGAAGTTGGGTATGCTGCCATCCACTTCTTTGGAATCCTAGCACTGGGGAGGTTGAGACTGGAGCATTCTCGGGGTTTTGTTCCAGCCAACTGAATTCCTTGCAGCTCTGACAGCCATGTTCTTCAGGAGGAGTGACAGTCCCTTTCCAATGCTCCTTTAAGATCCAGTTTCTATCAGATCTGATCCTGAGTACTGCCCATCTTCTTGGTATTGCCGTTTGCAAGGTTTGTCAGCAATGGAAGAATTGATCCTGTATTGTTTAGTGCTGAACAGCTGGGGACAAAGAAGTGTAGCCACAGAGTGTACAATCCACAGATGACTCTGGATTCAGAGATGACCAGATAAAGCATTCACTATTTTTTGAGTACGGAGCACAGTAGCCGGAGTGCTTGATCCAGACATACCTAGAGCAGTTGTGTAGAGTAACGTTTGGGGTTCCTGATCTCCCAAGACTCAGATCGGATATGTACAGAGTGACTTGAGTCTCTGGTCCTTCATTGTTGTGTGTGACAGGATCTCACTGTGTTGCCTTAGCTGGCTTGGAACTTGATGTGTAGACCAGGCTGGTCTTGAACTCACAGAGATAAACCTGTCTCTGCCTCCCAGGTATTAAAGCCATGAATTCCCATAACTGTGATCTCTGGAGTCCTTGTATCTGGAAATATCTAGAGTACATACTATGGAGCAGAGCCTGGAGTCTTTGTCCATAAGCACCTGAAACAGGTGTAGGAGTGGCGCCCAGAGTCCCTGGTTTCAAGGTACCCATGCAAGACAGCATAGAGCCCCTGATCCCTAAGTGCCCGGGCCTGTGTCCCTAAGGTCCTTAAGTGGCTTTGTAGAGCACTGCCCAGAGTCGATGCTCTCTAATTTCTTGTGGCATTTGTGTACTACACCCTTTAAATTGCTGGGTTACTTCAGCTTCTGAAGCATGTGTGTTAAAAGTTTGTCTTTCTCTTTAAAAAAGACTTTTTATGTGATGCATTTATACAACGGAGTACTACTCGGCTATTAAAATCAATGACTTCATGAAATTCTCAGGCAAATGGATGCAATCAGAAAATATCATCCTGAGTGAGGCAACCCAGTCTCAGAATACCCAAGATACAATCCACAGACCACATGAAGTTCAAGAAGAAGGAAAATCAAAGAGTGGATGCTTCAGTCCTTCTTAGAAGGGGGAACAAATGCTCATAGGAGGAAATACAGAGACAAAATGTGGAGCAGAGGCTGAAGGCCACCCAGAGACTGTTCCACCAGCGGATCCATCCCATATACAGCCACCAAACCCAGACAATATTGCTGATACCAAGAAGTGCCTGCTGACAGGAGCCTGATATAGCTGTCTCCTGAGAGGCTCTGCCAGAGCATGACAAATACAGAGGTGGATGCTTGCAGCCAACCATGGGACTGAAAACAGGGTCCCCAATAGAAGAATTAGAAAAAGGACTGGAGGAGCTGAAGGGGTTTTCAACCCCATAGGAAGAACAACAATATCAATCAACCCGACCTCCCCCCACAGAGCTCCCAGAGACTAAACCACCAACCAAAGAGTACACATGGAGGGACCCATGGCTCCAGCCGCATATGCAGCAGAAGATGGCTTTACCGGGCATCAGTGAGAGGAAAGGCTCTTGGTCCTATGAAGGCTCCACGTCCCAGTGTAGGGAGATGCCAGGGCAGAGAGGTGGGCAGGAGTGGAGGAACGCTCTCATAGAGGCAGGGAGGGGGAGGGGATAGAAGAATTTCAGAGGGGGAAACTGGGAACATTCGAAATGTTAGTAAAGAAAATATCCAATAAAAATATAATGAATAAAATATGCAAATATTCAAAAAAAGATTTTTATGTAAGTGTTTTGACCATGGGTGTGTGCGTTATATGTATTCAGTGTCCCTCGAATCCAAATGAGGGCATCAGTTTCCCCCACAAACTGGAGTTTCAGATGTTGTGAGCAACCATGTGGGCGCTGGCAGCTGAACCTAGGTTCTCTGCATGAACAGGCAGAGTACCTAACCACTGAGCTACCTTTTCAACCCTGTGTTGTGATAGTTTCTAATTTAGTGCAGTGTTTCTGGGGTTAACTGCTTCTTGCAGGCTGGGGCTTACAGGCATAAGTTCCTGATGTTTAAAACTACCACATCACCTCAATGAAGATGTGGCCTTTCTTCTTAAGAAAAGACATGGATTATTTATGGCTACAGCATCATTTGCCATTTCACCACTCTGCCTGGGTGACCTCATTAAATAGCCCAGGCTGGCCTCAAGTTTGCCTTTCTTCTACCATAGCCTCCCAAGTGCTGTGATTGTAGGCTTGGTCCACAACACCCGTCTGTCTGCTTTGCTACATTCTTCCCTGGATGTCCTGGCTCTTGGGTCCTTCCCCGGACTTTCTGCTTGGGGACCTGGCCTTGAGTAGCTATGGCTTAAGTGGAGGCAACTCTGTACTGCAAAGCCTCTACAGAGATCCAGCACACACAGTGTCATCTACTAGCGCCTTCGGTGAGTCTGGCAGCGTTAACAGGAGGAGCAGAGGGAGGAGCCCCTCCAGATGCTGTCCTTTGGTTTATCACTCCATTGTCTGTCTTTTGTTGGGGCTTTCCTCTCTCCTCAATAGCAGCCCTCTGGAAACCAGTTCCACACATACCTGGCTGGCTAACGGAGTGTCCTCTTCCAGGGAACCTTGGCCATCATGTTTGAGTAAGAACCCCAACCTTCTGCCCGGCTGTGTCCAACATGCAGGTTATTAAAGTATATTTGGACGGAGGCCTAGATTTTTTATAGCCACGTTATAGAAAAAAAGAGCCTGGTGTGCCTGCTGACTTGGATCCCTTATAACACGAATGGCTAACAGCTGTCTAGTGCTTTGGCCTTGCTTTTACAGGCCACCTCTCTGCAGAAGGGGCTGTGTCAGTGTCTCTGGGTAACCAAACAAGAATAGAGAGGTGCCAAAGGTAAGCAGATGTCCCTGCCCCATTACTCAGGCCTAACCTTTAGCACATACTTCTGGGGAAGGCAGAGTGTTACACAGTGTGGTCCTAATGAGGTGACGCCGTTGCTGACTTAAGGCAGAAAGTCTTCATCCTCTGCCCAAGGGCCCACCTCCTCCCCCAGCCAGAATATCCCTTGTCCTTTAGAGAGGAGAAGCCAACTCAGGAGCCAGCATCGGCTGCAGGGTCCTCTCTCCCAGCAACATCCATAGGCAGGACTCCTGGGCTGTCTCCCGCATCAGGAAAATCTGGAGTCATAGCCTTGCCCAGACATCAACACTGAGAGCTCACTAGCATGTACTGGGCAGAAGCCAGTGCCTAGCCACTATCAGCTGTCATGTGACCAGCACTGGGTCATTGATATCTGACCCACCAAACCCCAGGCTTCCAGTGGAGAGCCAAGATCACCACTCACGTGTGTATGTATATGTATACACACAGAGAGGCAAGTATATGGGCACACACATGTGCACCCGCATGTACACATACATGCCCTGTCCCTGTAGTGTTATTGTGGAAATTGTGGGAAAATGTTCCTGTCCAGTGCATTTCTCCCAGGTTCTAGGAGGCCCACCTCTTAGAGGAGGAGCAAGGACGTTTGTAAAGCTCAGTGACTGACATAGTGGCCTGGCCTCCCTCCCTGCCCCCTCTATCAGTTCCCTCCACTGAGAAAATGTGGCTAAGACCCTCACTCCATTGGGAAAGTGGACTTATACAAAAAGCCATCCCCCTGCCTAATGCAGTTGGAGCCACAGCAAGAGATGGTATGCTACTGATGGCCTTCCTTCCCCCAGGCAGCTCTGAGCATCCTGGCAGAGACTGGCACGGACCAGAAAGGGGCATTTTGAGAGTAAGGACAGCTGTGGCTGCCTGCACTGCGGGGAGTAGACCGCAGACACGACCCATAACACGCACCTGGCAGGCGACTGTTTGGAAAGCCGGTACTTTCCACTGCCTGTCCCGGAATGTTCCAGACTGAATCAGCAAAGACGAGCCTTGTGCAGAATCTACCTCGACACCTGTTCTACCTGCTGTTACTAGCAACACACCATGCCGAGGGTGCCTGTGGGCAGTCTCTTTGCTGTGCTGTGGCTCCTACGTGCCACAACGCTGCAAGAGGCACAAAAGGTTGGCTTGTTTGCCCCACCATGACTGGAACCAGCTGAAAAGCTCCCCCAGACTCATTGCCACCCCACCTCCACTGTGTTATCTTGGTGCTACTCACTGGCCTGGGTGAGTGTGAGTTTCTCTGCAAAGTGGCCCCCGCACTCACAGCTCCCAGGTTAGGAGGAGGGTCCCAAGGGAGCCAGGGAGAGGTTGATGTTCTTTTTTTTTTTTTTTTTTTTTTTTTTTGCATTTAGTTACTTTGTGTCGCTCAGCACTGTCACAATATAAATACCAGACCCACCAGTGGATTTATGGTGCCAGAGGTCTCAGCTTGTGACCCACAGCCGTTAAGCGTTGAGGAGAGGCAGCACACCCTAGCAGGCACACAGAGCCAGAGCTGCTCAGATCGTGGCTACACAGGCAAACAGGAAGAGACCAGAGTCCCACAGTCTACGGTGAGTGACTGGAGACACCTCCCAAGAGGGCCAGGCTGAGGATCAAGCCTTCGTGGGACGTTTAGACATAAACGACACCTTCTGGGCTATATTTAGGTACAGGTCCATCATATAGAATCTGCTCACATCACTGTGAAAACATCTCCAGGAGGTCACCTCACAGATCTGAATTCATTAAACATTCTCCATCTCCCCTTGGTCCCTGGCAACCACCATACTACGTACTACATTCATCAGTGGGTAGCAGGTCGCTCCTACCCCCATCTGTTTCTCCTTGGCCGTACTGGGAATTGAAACCAAGTACTCTACCGCGGTGTATCTTCCTGCCTGCTTTTTTCCCAACCCCCTTTTATTTTAAAGCTTTAAGATCTGGTCTCATTAGCCTGTCTAGTCCCGTCCTGAACTTGCTGTATAGCATACATGAACCTTGAACTTCCAAATTGCCTGCTGTGGCCTCCTAAGTAGCCTCCTAGGCTGCCAGGAACTGCTGCATACGTCCCTTAGCTGACTGCATTGAAGCTCCTGAGCAGGCGCGCCCCTGATTCTGGGCATGCGCAGTTCTGCTCTATCCCAACTTTCGGTTACATAATTAGAAGTAGATTGCTGATGGGTAGCCAGATTTTTTTAATTAAAAAATTAAAAATTTATTGTGTGTGTGTGGGGGGGTGAGCACATGGAAGACAACTGGTTCTCTCCTTCTACAGTTTCACGAGTTTGGGAGAAGGAGCTCAGGACACCAGGCGTTTGCAGTGAGTGCCTTACACACTGACTCGCCTCACAGCCTGTTTTTGTTTGTTTGTTTTTTAAAGACAGGGTTTCTCTAGGTAGCCCTGGCTGTCCTGGAACTTGCTCTGTAGATCAGGCTGGCCTCGAAATCGCAGCGATCCACTCGCCTTTGTCTCGCAGTGCTGAGATTAAAGGTGTATACCACCACTGCCCGGCCCACGCTGTGTTCCAGAGAATCTGCTCCGCGGGCATCCCTGACAGTGCAGAAGGTTGCTGATTTGCTGCGGCTTCAGCTGTGTTGAGCATTGCTCTCTGGAGAGGGCTGCAGCTTTGTTTGGGCCTGCTCTGATGTTAATGCGCTCTGCCAGGGCCGCAGCCCTGGCCTTCCTGTGTTTTAAGAGCAGCCGCGCTTTGGTTTGGTCAGGGTTCCTCTGTAGCACTATTCAAGTGCCCTTCGACTTGCATACCATTTTTGGAGCTAGCCAAGCCCCGTGCTGTTCTTCGTTCTTATTTTGTCCTTGCCGAAGATGAAAAGCAGGGCCTCTCATGCTGGGAGAGCACTCTGCCTCTAGGCTGCGGCCTCGGGTCTTGCCCATTTTCAAATTGGATTATTTGGTCTCTGCTGTTGCCGTTCTTTTGTCTAGTCCCAATATTTGCTATCTGTTATACTGTTTGCAAGCGTTCCTGCCGTCCACAGACTGCCAGCAGGGGTGGTGCCACCAGTGAACTCAGCAGATGCCCTCTGTTCCAAGTGCTTTCTTCCCTGCCCTCACCTTGGTATTGGCAGGCCAGCTCCACAGCAAACAGAACCAGCCCCTTGATCACTTCAGTGGTGTCTCTCTGCCACATGATTCTCTGCCATGAAAACCAAAGGGCAAACGCTGGCAGCTGCAGCTTCAAGCTGAGTGTCAGCCTCACGCTATCTCCTTCCCACTGTTCCTCGGGAACTAGAGCCTCTGCTCCAACAGGGACCCCAGACTGTGGAGATGGGATGCAGGTATCCAGTGGGCCCACAGACACAATGCTGAGAGAGGTCATTGCATTTCCATGTACTGGGTCTGGGGAATTTATGCTCCAACTTAAATTTAGGACCATTTGCTGTGGCCTCATATTATATCAGGTGCTTCTGGTGGGTGCGAACAAACTAGTAAGCTCTGGAGCCCTAGCTTGGCCTGTTTGCTGGATTTGTCTCTGAAATGTTACTCAAAGGTTCACATGCTAAAGACTTAGTCACCAGCTGTGGCACTATTTGGAGGAAATGGAAGCTTCAGGAGGCATAGCCTAGTGGGAGGAAGCTGAGTCTTTGGACATATACCCTTGATGGGGATACTGAGATCCTGCCTTTTCCACTTCCTTTGCTTCCTGCCCATCGTGAGCCTACAGCATTTCCCACCCAGGTTCCCTGCCACGATGCCGTGCCTTAGCATGGGCTCAGAGACACCGGTGTCAGGTGACCATGGACTAAAATGTCTGGGCTCATGGATCAGAACCTACCCTCTCTTCTTTGAACTTGATCCTTTGAGGTTTGTCACAGAGATGAGACAGTCTGTCACTGTTCCTCACAGCTTTGGCAGGGCTGTGCACAGCCCTTCAAACAGCCCTGGCTGGGGAACCACCAGAAGGGGGGCCATGACAAGAACCTGACACTGTGTGTTCCAAAGGATGGTATGGGGGAGGGGAGAGGATGGAGAGATGGTTCAGTGGTTAAGAATGCACCGCTCTGATGTGGGTGAGGGAGAGATTTCCCCACCCCCACACCCCAGAGTAGACGGGAGATCTGGCCCCAGGGTTATGAAATCAGGAGAGCTCACCAGCTGCATCACCCAGGAGAGAGGGCCTTGCACCCGATCGGCACAATAGAGCTGACACTAATGGCAGGGGTGAGGGTGTAAGCATGGGAGAGCTGCTTCCACTACTTGGCCACTTGTCTGCTGTTTAGTGCCATGGGTGAGGGAGAGATGCTCTCCCTGCAACCCCAGGCCATGAGAGAGGGAGGGAGAATTGACTCTGCTGCTTGCTGGCTGCAGCATTGGGTGAGCTGGCCAAGGTAGGGCTGGATGGAGAGCTCTCCCTGGTGCTGTGAGAGCTGGAGAAGCTGGTGGGCTGACCAACTCAGCACCACCCAAGCCCAGGCCCATCCACCCCCAACATCTACCCCATTGATGAACTGCTGGAGCGTGTGAAGGGGCCTGTTCTACAGACACAAAGCTGCAGGATCTCCATGACACAGGACAACAGCAGGAAATCCAAGAGGAGCCTGGCAAAGGTCCGGTATTGATAATGTGTCAGGAGCGAGAGGCCTAAAACCAGCCCAATGGCTCACTGCAACGAACGTTTGCAAGTAAAGAAGTATGGGAAAAGGGTATTCTTCGGGACACACACACACTGTGACACGATACAGCTTCTGCATCGAGTTTTTTTTTTTACTTCTTTTGATGGGGAGGTTACAAGGGTGGAGGGTGGGTATGAAGGGATGGGGGGGATGAGTGGGACTGGGGTGCATGATGTGAAATTCACAAAGAATTAATAAAAAGCTAGATAATAAAAAAAAAATGTAACACTCTTGCTGAGTTTAATTCCCTGTACTCACATCTGGTGGCTCACAACAGCCTAGAACTCTAGCTCCAGGGGATCCAATGTCCTGTTCTGGTCTCCATGGATACCCGAATGCATATAAACACACCGACACACAAATGAAGACTTGCAGGACGTCAGCATATTGGGCGACGGCATCAATCTTGATACTGGCAAACCAGGAACTCAGCACGATAGATAGACATCCCCTTTACCCTCATCTCAGGCATGGCCCACCCCACTCCAGATGCCATGCCTGTGTCCACAGATCTAGCTTCTGTTGCTCTGTGGAATATGCATGGGCTTGGTGACTTGGGATGTTCCTATGGAAATCAAAAACAGAAAGGAAGGGGTGTTTTTTTTTCCCCTTGTTGTTGGTTGTTTGTGTGTCGTGGGGGTGGTTTTGTTTTGTTGGTGTGTGTGTGTTGCTTGCTTATACATCTGTGCACCATACGCATGCCTGGTGCCCAGGGAGGCCAGAAGAGGACGTCAGATCCCTTGGGACTGGAGTTACAGACAGTTGTGAGCCTCCATATAGGTGCTGGGGACCAAACCCGTGTCTCTGGAAGAGCAGCCAGTGCTCTTCACCACTGAGCCATCGTCACTCCAGCCCCAAGGACAAGCTTTTGACAGCATTTGTTGAGCCAAGGAGCTTGTGTTGTTGTCCTTGTGTGTGAACTCTCTGGAGACACAGTATTAGAGGCATTCAGGGATGACTTGTCAAAGTCAGTGTAAAGGGCTGGGAGTGTGGCTTGGGAGTAGTGAATCTGCTCTTTTTATATAAAACTTACCTTTAACTAGTAGCAGTGTGCTGTTCCTCCACTCCACCCTGTCTTCCGTGTGTCTGTCTGTCTATGTCTATGTGTCTGTCTGTCTGTCTCTCTCTCTCTACCCCACCCCCATTGGTCTGGATTTTATTTTTCCCACTTTTAAAAACTAGAGCTTTGATAATTCTAAGACTATTTAGTAATTCTAAAGGCTTGATTTTTTTGTTGTTGTTATTTAAAAACGTTTTTCTTCAAAAAAAAAAAAAAAAACCTTTGGTTTTAATTCTAGGAAGAGAACACAAGCTATGCCCTTGAGCATCATTTGTGACCTTCCCTTCCTCTTGTTTGGCTGTTTGGGCTGTTGGGAGCGGTGCTCAGATAATCTGTCTGGAACAGTGTGTGAGGGTGTGGGGAGATGCCCTTGACAGCCTCCCTTGGGCCCTTGGGCCCTCCCTCCCTTCTGTAGGGCCTTGTGTTTTCTACCCACATCATGAGTTCACCAAGGTGTTGGTTTCCGGGAACTACACACGTAACCAGGGAGAAGCTTGTGGTGTGTGCTGTCCTGTCTTGGTTGGTGCTTGTTCAGGCTGTGGTAAAGCCAAGCTAGGAGGCAGCAAGACTGGTCTGTCACCAGCCCCAGCTAACCTGGCAGAGACCAGGAGACCAGAGGCAAGGCTGTCAAGGGTGGTCCTTTCTCTGGATACCCTTCCACCAGTCAGAACACAGTCTCAGGTCTGGGCCTGATATTCCGGCCAGCATTGGCTCACACAGTGACACATGTACATGGGGTAACTTTCAAAGCTGAAGTCGTTTTCCCTTTGAAAAGGAGATCACCAATACTGATCTTTCACCTTTGTTTAGGACGCTGAAATGGGATGGCAAAATAGCTTGCAAAGTGGAAATCCCAACCAGCATGGGGGCAGGCAGGTTGTATCCTCATGGTCTCAACATGGCTGCACATCTCCAGTCACCACTGACACATCCCATCAAGGCAAGGAAAGAAGGAAGAATGTCTATCTTTTGTGGGTTTTCCCTAGAGAAATGAAAATTATCCTGCAAATGCCACTCAACTGATTTCTGTCACTAATGCTAGGTCCTCTGGCTACCTGGAGACTAGTTATGAGCCAGGAGGAATGTGGTGGCCACAGCTCACTCCCATGTTGTTTGTAATTGTGTTCCTTTGTTGGGACTGGAGTGAGGGTGGGCAAAGTAGGCCAGGCATGGATGATCTTTGACAAAAGGAAAAGCCAGAAATGTTCCCACTGCGCTATAGCATGTTTAAAGCGCTCTCTGTGAGACAGTGTGAGGGTGGCAGACCTGCTGACCCCGCAATGCTGGGGATGGCTTAGGGAGCTTGTGTCCGCAATGGTCGGATAACAGGAGGAGGATTTAAGGTCATGTGCCTCTGGGCTCTGCAGTCCCCATCAAGTGCACCTTGCTTTATTGGGCACCTTTGCACTTGCAGAGGCATGTCGGGTGCTGGGGAGCAGGCTTGGGTCTCAGCTTTAGATGCTGGAGGCTTTTCCCTCGCTCTCTGCAGATGATGCTTCCCAACTGTCATTCCTGTCTCACTGGAAAAAAAATTCTGCTTTCTTGTCCTGGCAGTTCGTTCTTACTGATCTTCCTGCAGGAGGCTGGGCTGGCCAGGCTCCTGGGCAAGGCCCTTACCTTAGACCAGATGAGGGGCACGCACCCGACTACGGGCATGATGAAAGGAAACAAACTGCTCCAGAAAGATGGGTATTGGCCACCACCGTCCAGCCTTGTCATTTGCGGAATGTTTTGTCTTTTTGACAGATCCATATCTTCATGGTGAGTCACCTCTTCTCATTTGCGCCCAACCCCATCCCCAGCACAGGGAAACATGGAATTGTACAGAATAGACTCTAATGTCTTGATCTCTTATCCCTGTGGCAAGGGCTAGATCACCCATGCTAAGTGGTGAGTCTGGCCATATATGATGCCAAATGCTGACACATGCCAGGCAGGAGAGGAGAGGGGAGGAGAGGGAAGGGGAGGAGAGGGAAGAGGAAGGGAGGGAAGGGGAGGGGAAGGAAGGGGAGAGGAGGGGAGAACAAAGGGGAAGAATCTTCAGAAATAGGCATGGAGTGTTGTGTAGCAGTTTCTTCTGGGATTGAAGCATTCTATTTCCCAGGAAAGCTTTTTAAGACAAAGGTAAACAACTCAAAGTAGCTTCAGGAAGTCCCTGAAAATGACCAGATTTACTGCTTCATCCCTCTCTTCCCAAGAGTAGACAATGGAGACTAGCAGGAGTCACTCTCAGACAAGCCAAGCTGCAAAGAAGACTGAGACCAGACCAGAAGATTCTCCATCCAACTGTTGAGCTGCCTGCAGGCTGTGCAGTGAACGCCAGGTTCTGCTCCTGTAAGTCAGTAACCCTTCACCCATATTCCTGTAACACCAATAAAACTCATTGGTTCACTGAGTTGGACTTTGGTGGTGTTCATACTTTGGTCCGTTGTGGACTCCCGGGGGTAAGTAGACGTGTGTTTCTCCTGAGAAAAGTTTTGTCATACACAGGAGCAGGAAGGAAAGAGGAGGGGAGGAAAAGAGGAAGAGGAAGAAAGGAGCAGAAAGAGAAAGGAGGAAGCGGGGAAAATGGAGAAGAATGTTGAAAGAAAGGAGAAAGAAAGGAATGGAAGGAGAGAGGGTAAAAGGAGGAGTGGAGAGAACAGAAGAGGAAGGTTCATAAAATCAAGGCTTGGCTCTTGCTTGGCCCAGTGTGCAAATGGTAGCCTAGTGAGTAAAGGTTGAGTTACCGGTGTGCCCTTTTAAGGGACACTGGGACTCAGTTTCTTCCTCTCTGCTTCCTTTCCCTGCCCTGCTATGATGTACCACCAGCACAGGCCTAAAGCAACAGGGCCTGTGACCCTTGAAACTGGGAGCCAAAACCAATCTTTCCAAGCTGCTTCTCAGCTGCTTGTTACACTGACCACAGACGGTACACTCACCAGCCGTGTCTGGCAGGCGTGTGCCTTAAAATCTCTCCTCCTGATTGGTGCTTAGGGAGCCTGGCCCAGCCCAGTACTCACCATCTCCAGAGAGCAAGTGACCACGACTGGCTTTCCCTCGTGGCTTCCTGCCTCCTCTCTTTGCTTACTCAGCTTTCATCTGAATTATTCTCATTCTGTTTGGGCTGCTGTGGTGGAAGGGGCATTGGCTGGATGTTGGGAACAGTAACAGTGTGTTGCTCACAGCTCTGAAGACCAAGAGCCCAACACTGAGAAAATGTTGGCAGATTGGCTATCTATCACACTCCTTGAGTAGGACACTCTGTCAACATCTGAAAGGGACAAGAGAGCTCCCTGGGACCTCCTGGATAAGGACACTTAGTTTCCTTATCCTTTCCTTATTCCTTTCCTGGTTGTTGTGATAAGATCTTCTGACCAAGCAGTTTAAGGGAAAGGGAGTTTACTCCGGCAGTTCAAGGGCACCATCCTTCATGTCTAGGAAGTCTGAGGCGGCCACTCACATCGAACTCACAACCAGGAGCCAGAAGCATGAACGCATGCTGGTACTCAGCTCTCCTCCGTTTATATGGTCCAGGATCCCGTCCAGAGCATGAGGCCTTCCGACCTCAGCTAACAGTCAAGGCGATCCCTCCCAGATCTGCTCAGAGGGCCATCTCCTGGGTGATTCTAGGCTCCAGTCAGGTTGACAGCTGGCAATGGTGACCACTTGCTGATCACAGTTTGAGGACTGTACTGTCTTGCCCAGTTGCCTCCCAACACCATAGCTTTGAGAGTTAAGATTTCAGCATTCCACCTTGTGGTAGATGCCTGAGCCCATCACCACTTGCTGGGCCTATGTGGCTGTGGTGACTTTCCCAGGCAGGGGGATACACCCTTGCTGCATGGAGAATGGCTCTTCACACACTTTCTTCTTCCTTTGCAGTTGTAGCTGTCCCTGGCCAGGTGGGTACATAAGAGTCCCCCTTGCCAACTGTCACCGGGGCCACCTGGAAAATCAAGACACTCCTGATAGCTGGCTACAGACTGGCTGAAGCTCCTCCCACTTCTGTTAATGAAGAAAAGCCAGCCACAGGCATCTCCTACAAAATCAAACGGAGTTAAGAGGCCAGGGAGAAGCACGGAGGACCACAAATCCTAGCCCTTTCAGCAGCTAATGGCTGCTGGGAGACGAGTCAGTCTTCTTTGAGGTGTGACTCCTACCAGTTCCACCATGCTCCAGGGCAAGCTCCACCCCCAAGAGTGTTGGGACATTACAAATTAGACTTAATGGGTTTAAAAAGAGAAACCTGAAATTCAGTTGGTAGGGAGGTGGGGGTGAATCTGGGAGGAGCTGGGGAAGGCAAGCAAACATGACCGATATACATTGTATGGAATTCTTGAAGAATTAATAAAAATATTCTTAAAATGAAAAAGGGGGCGGTGGGGGAGTGCCCACTTCGGAAACACCACCAGCGCTGACATCATCTGGGTTTGCTTTCACCCAAGGAAAGTATCATGCAGGTGCCCTCTCTCTGTGTCTGCCCTCTCTCTGTGTCTGCCCTCTCTCTGTGTCTGCCCTCTCTCTGTGCACTGCGTGACCTCAAGTGACTGGTTTAGATTTTGGGAGCGTTTGCTTCTTCATCTGAAGGGTGAAATGAGGTCCCCAGCTGTACCCATCCCCACAAACTCCTCGAAACACTCCTCATTCCCTCTCTCCACTCCTTCCACAAGAGAGGCCTGGCCAAGCTTAAAACTGAGTGTTAAGGGGCCAGCCCAGGGCATGTCCTTACCTTTTCCAGGTCACTCTGTCTGGACCAGGATTCATCCTCTAGTTAGAAGGTAAGCCAGACTCTAGCTGGGGCCCTTGGTTTGCCTCAGTTCATCTGTGACATTTTCACATGAATAGTAAAAAGTGTTCCCAGTGTGCCCTTAAGGAGACTGACTGTACCTGGAGAAGGGCAGGCCCAGGGACTGCAATGCCCTCACCCAGAACTCTATGGAGTGCAGACAAATGGGGGTGGAGTGCCAGCTCTGCCCGATGGCCAGCCAGTGCCTGCTCCAGAAAGCCCACCTTTGGGCCCAGCTGTTCTCAAGAGCTGTCTGAGAAGGAAGTAAGCCTGTGTAAATCCAAAAACACAGAGCACAATCCTTGGGCAGGGTGCCACATGCCTGGGAACCCAGCCCAAGGGAGGCTTGAGGTAGGAGGATGAGAGTTCAAATTTCCCTGGGCTCTGTAGCAAGACTGTCTCAAAAAGGGGGGGGGGGAGAAGGAAGGCTGTAATAGAAATAATACACCTTCCTAGTGAGAAATAACTCCATACACTTAGAGATAATAAAGGAATAATAGCTCGTAGCTGAAAGAGAGCACATGGGCCAGCTGTAGCTAATATCCAAGGAAATGCTGGCCTCAAATGGATTTTCCTAACATATACACTTTAGACCTATGCATTCTGCATGTTCTGTTATCCTTAAATATTTTTCAAGCCCTGGCCCCAGCTTATACATGTTTAAACAGAAGCAGGAGGCTGCAGATCTAGCCATTCGGGCAGACTGGAGATTTACACAGCAAAGCTAACTGCAGGAATTACTTAAGTTGATCGGATTACCCACCTGGACAATTGATGACCAGAGACTTGATTTGATGGCAGTCCAAGACTTAATGGTGGCTGTTACTCTGTGCCGCTCATGATAGCTTCTCATTTCAGGAATGTTCTTTGATAAAGGTATGGACCTAATGGCTGGTCAGATCTGCTGAATAAACATTTACATCCTAGCATCCGAAAACAGGCCTGGTGAACATAATTCTTATCTTCTCGGTATTTTGAAGGCAGTGCTCCCTTAGTTAAATTCTACTTGGTGTGACTTAATATGTCTTAAGCAAATTTATCATAATCATTTATAACATTAATTCTATTGGAGTTTCTTCTACACCAAGACCATGCAGGAGGAGAAAGGGAGGGAAGGAAAAAGGGAGAAAGACAAGCAAGAAGGGAGGGCACCACTGTCTCCATGATCTGTGTGACATACAGGATGCCTGTCCCATAATATCCCTCCCCTCCCACACCAAGAGTAAAACAAAGTGACCATGTGGAGAGAGGACAGTGAGCATCTTGTGCTCTCTAAGGCACAGTGGTACACACTTGCTGGGATTGGGGAAACTTGCAAAGCTGGAAGGCTGCTAGCAAGGAGATGATAAAGCTTTAGAAGGAGATGAGAGCTGTAAGTAAGTGAATCTTGGCCTGTGTTGTTCTTGTTTTCTAAAGCTTTGGCGATAGTACTGATCTTTCATGGGTGGCTTGGTGTCCCAGGGGGTCTGACCACCTGGCCCCAGAGGCAACCTCCTTGGCAACTATAGGGCACTCTTTGTGCCCCACTTTTGGGGGTTTAAGCCAGGGGCTCCTCCATATAAAGCAATTTCTGTCTCATTTCCTTACTCTCATTTCAAAACTGGAATTAATAACCAAGGGGAAAGATGTACAATGAGCCCAATGGGAAAATAATTTAAACAGGATTTTTTTAAGGGGGTTAATAGAAGCAATGGAGGCTGATGCTTTGGAGTGTCTGGCAGACAGACAAAAGGATTGTCTATGCAGTCATTTTTTCCCAGTTGGAAAATAGCAAAAAGGAGAACAACGGATAAAAAGAAATTTTTTTGGAGTCTAAAAAAATAGAATCTGATTTTTATGCTGAAAGGTTCCCATGTGAGTGTTTCTGGGAGAAGTCTGAATGTGGAGTCTCTTTGGTAAGGAGAGGTCATTTCAAGGAACAGAAAGGGAAAAAGAAATGGCCTTCACTGTACCTCACTCATAATTTTTAACATTCTTGTTTGTTGGTAACAATTTTATACTAGGTTAGACAATAACTTCCCTTATTTTTGTTTTTGATTTGACGACTAAAATCCTGAAAGGACCCATGCCTTCCATCTGCGGTACATGTTGTGTTTCTACAGGGGAGTGCAGATGGGGACCATTTTCTCTTTTTAAAATGAAATTCTAGTTGAATAGTTAAGACAATGTTTCAGGAGTATTAACCTTTAAAAATTTTTACTTGGCACTTATTTTATGTATGGTGTATGGGCGCTTTGCCTGCTTTGTGTCCCTGTGTCATTTGCACGTCCAGTGACCATGGATGCCAGGAGAGGTCATCATATCTCTCAGATTGGAGTTACACACAGTTGTGAGATGTCTATATTACTTCACACATTTACCCCAAGTATTTTATAGGCTTCTTAGTCTGTTTGTATTCTTCCAGGAGGCCACAGACTGGATGGTTGATAATGAACAGAGATTACTTACATGCACTGTTGCAGAGGCTGAGCAGTTCACGGTCAAGGGGCCACTTTTGGCAAGGGGCTTATGTTTCCATCATAATATGACAGGGGGGTGGTATGCAACTAGAGAGCAGGAGAAGGAATACCTTACTTTTATAGCAAACCTATTCCCTTTATAGGAACTCACTCCTAAAGGAAAATGAATCCATTCATGTTACTCAACTCATAAAGGGGCCCCCCCTTCACCCTGGAGTTGTTTCTCAGACAGGAACTTTGGGGACACATTCCCACTATAGACAAATGTAAAACAAACAAACAAACAAACCTGCTCAGGTTTCCTATTTTGTTACGGAGGTATTCAAAGTAAAGTTAAGCAATGGTTTACAGTTGTATTGTTTCCAAGAGGTGTAGCAGGCTGCCTCAAGCCTGAATTCTCATCTACAGACCCGATGGGACAAGGTACCCTTAGAAGCCATGGAAACTTGCCCAAGCCAGTATAGCAGCAGCTTAACTGGATGGAGCCTCTTACTCTCACTCTAATTCTGACTCTAATTCAGCAGCACCTTCCCTTTCTGACTTTGATCAGCATGACTGTACAAACACACTTATTTGCAATAATCAGCTTTAAGGAAGCCAGATGAGGAAACATTTTCCTGACATGTTTGCCATGTTGTGAAGTCAGCTCTATTCTTTGTCACTAAATTATATTAACTATTTTTAGGCCAAACTGTCAATGCACCATACTTATTCATGCTTCCTACATTACCAATTTGTTTTGATTAGCCATACCTATTTATATCTCAAGTGCTTTTTAAAGAGATGCCCTCATTCTGCCAAAGATAGATTTGGGGCTTGTAATTAAGTTATAAAACACAGTAAGGGGGAAAAGACAATGTTTGTTTGCTATGAGGATATTATCGATGCTTTTTGAATTCTGAATAAATTCACACATTAACATTTTTAATCAAAAAGTTACAGATCAGGGAAGAACTTGACATCATCTACCTGTAGATTTTAGACTTAGACTTGGTGTCCAGGAAGCTCTGTGGCCCTGTGACCTGGGGGCTGCTGTTATAGCCCCGTAAACTTTAGTTTCCTTCTCTATAAAATGGAAGACTAAGATATACCTTCCAGAGTTTCTTGGTGGGTTAATGAGGGTTTTAATGGTCTCATGTCACTTTCACTCCACAGTGGTAGTGATAACGACTGTTTGCCAATCCCGCTGTTTTACCATGCATTTCCCCAGATGTCTCCAGAGGTGTCTAGTTTTTTCTGGCACACCTGGTTCAATTTTAGAGCATTCTCTTTTCCATTCTTCCCTGAGAATCATGGTCTTTTCCTTCAATGGAGAGGTCCTAGGTTAGAAGGAAATTCCACAGTTTTCTGTGGTGAGAAACACAGGGCCTATATTTCCTAACTCTCCCCTTTCCCTTTGAGTGATTAGCCTATTGAGTCATATTATGACATTGTGTTCCCACTAATGGGATGAAATGCACCTAAGTCAGAGATGAAAGACAATGGGCATTTTGTTGAGAGGCACTTTTTCCGACAGTGCCTCTGTTTGGAGAACTACCTGCAACTCTGAAGAAAACAGTTCTAAAACCTGTAACTAATAACCTCAAAACACCATTGTGAAGTTCCACGTTCCTGTTTCTTTTTGCTTCCATGATGTGGGCTCCTCACCTCTCTTTACTAACATAGATCTTGTCACCAAGGACAGATTCCTCTCACTGTTGACAGCTCCCTGATTCCTGGTTTTTGTTAGTCAGGATCAGGATTACTGCTATCCTTGTCCAGAAATTCATAATAGAGCTCATTTGCTCGAAATGAATAAATACAAGCCTATCAGAAAGTTCTCCTATTTGGCCCAAGATCTTAATCTTAATATACATATGTAGTCTGGCACCTGCTAGAAACAAACTAAATGCTTGAAGAACGATTAGTTTTTTTCCTTTGGCAGCCATGTAGGATGAGTTTGTATGGCGTGTTTTGCTGTCGCCAGTAAGGGGCCCTCCTGGAGGCTAGCGTGACACAAAGAAGATCCTTGTCATCTGAATGCTTGATGCCGCAGAGCCCCAGTTTCACAGGATGCTCACTAGCGTCATTCGTTCTTCCTGTCAGTCCCGGGGTCCTCGTTGGTGTTTTGACCTCTCTCTGTCATGTGAACTAGAAAAAGATGACTGATGTAGATCCACTAATCCTGACTACTCGATTTAGCGGCCCTGACACCCGTCGCCTAGCAACGCTCGCCTGCCTACGCCCAGGACGCAAACTCGGAGCTTTTTCCCGCCCGGCCTCCTGGGCGCGCAGTTGTGACGCAAGCATCCAGCGACCCTCCGCAGCCGCAGGAAGCGTGGTGCTATGGCTTCCTCTGGGGTGGCTGGTGGGAGACAGGCCGAAGATGCGTTACAGCCACCGCCCGAGCTACTGCCGGAGTCTAAGCCGCCGCCGCCTCCTCAGCCTCTGCCGGTCGCCGCGCTCCCGCCGCCGGCGGCTCCGAGACCTCAGTCCCCCGCTGGCGTGAAGGAGGAGAATTACTCCTTTTTGCCGTTGGTTCACAATGTCATCAAATGGTAAGGGCCTAGGAAAGGTCAAGACACCACCTTTTGCGGCCTCTGGTGTCCGTGGTTCAGAGCCACCAAAGCCAGTGCGCTCTGGACCACGTCCCACTTTCCCAGAGAGCCCACATAGTCACCTTGAGAGTTGATCAAATGCATAGGTTCCGCAGTGCACTATGAAGAAGTCCTTCAGTGGCTTGGGGATAGGTGTCTGAAGTCCTTACACACATAGTCTGAAGGCAGTTTTATACAACTGTAGTGATGCTAGAAAACATTTGAAACAAAGACACAGAAGTTGCTCTAAATGTTTGTGCCCCACTCTTAACTTTATTCTAATAGAATATCCAAGGATGTGTGTTGTTTAGGCCCAAAGTCTCCAGTGTTCATAATGCCCTGTGTTTTTGTTTCTTCCATATACACTTGGGTCATTTCCAAGAGGTACACTGTTGTGCAGGCATTCTCAAGTGTGCTTTGATAAACTTAGGTGGGAGGCTTGGCTGGTGAGAGCACTTCCTTCACAAGCACAAGGACCTGAGTTTGAATCCTCAGCATCCACATAAAAAACCAGTCATGGCTGCTCATGCCCGTAGCCCCAGCACTTCGAAAGACTACAAAGAGCTTGAGAACTCTGGCCAGCTAGCCTGGTTGACACTGAACTTCCTATTTAATATGCGATCCTGTCTCGAGGGAATAAGGTGAAGCTACAGAGAAAGGCACCCAACCCGTGCATGCCCATCTCTGTACTCAGGCATTCACAGACCTGTGTGACACCCACATACATACAAGATATACCACTTATACAGAACAGAGAAGTATGGGATGTGTGGAAGTTACTGCTGGTGTACTAAGACATTCTGTTAAAAGGGTGAGTTTTATTTATATATTTGTTCAGACAGGGTTTTTTGCCCTTGGACTTTTGGTCCTGCTATCTCAGCTTCCTGAGTGCTGGGGCTCTGGGTGCATATCAGTACACCTAGCAACTGTGACTCTCACAGTATAATGTTATAAGTCCATAAGCTAGTGACATCATTTATTATTATTGTTATCAAGCAGTGAGAACTACCTGTAATTGTACAGGTTTCGCTTTTACCGGTCAGGCAGTGTAACTGTTCCCTCACACTCGTATGAGTGGTGCATCTTGCTGCAGCCTTACCACAGCTACTGTGTCATTAGGCAAAGGAAGGTTTTGGTTACATTATAAGCATTGGACTGCCACTGTATATATGATCTGCCATTGGCCAGGTTATTTACCACGTGACTATATAGCCACAGGACACTAGGTCCAAACCCCTGGATTTCTTCTAAACCACTAAATACTAACAGTGAATTAAGACAGGATTACAGTTCTAGTCACAGTTATGAACATTGGTGTGCCCTTTTGTTGGAGTTGAGGCAGTTTAGGTTTCTTGCTCTGGTTTGGCACTTGTGGAGGAAAGGGCTTATTTTCCTCCCTCATATGACTTAGACTCCATATCACTTGTTCTCATTGGAAGAAGTCAGGGTAGGATCCTGCAGTCGGGCTGATAGATTAGAGGCCCTGGAGGAGTTCTTTCTTCACTCGTCTTACTCAGTGCACTTTCTCCTCCCTTTTTATTGTTTTTGTTTCTCCTTGTATTCCCGACTGTTTTGGAACTACTTGTAAGCCAGGTTGGCCTCAAATTCAGAAATCTGCTTGCCTCTACTGCAAGCAGATTTAAATACCATGTCCTGGGATTAATGCCAGGGAACACCACTGCCCAGCTTCAGCATGTGTTTTTACTAAGTCCAGGATGATTTACCCACATTAAGAAGATGCTCAACAGGCTTGCCTACAGCTTGATCTTGTGAAGCATTTTTTCAGTTGTTTCTCCTTCTTCTCTGATGACTCTGGCTGTGTTCAGTTGACATAAAGGTGGGTAGCACAGTGTTCATATGCCACTTTTCAAATGACTGCAAAGCTCTGCTTCTCAAGTTAACGGCTCTCTTGGCTTCATACAACATGAGCTTCTTGTATGTAGGGTAAGGCAGACTGTCCCCTTTGTGTTAGCTGTTGGCAAATAAGTTAGAGAGATGGAAGTGAAGGAAATAAAAACCTCTCCATCTCAGGGCAGTGCCGGAGTATTGGATTATCCAGAGTAATCAGATATACATGCAAAAATTAAAACAAATGGGTACACATTTACCCATGCCTCAGGAAGGAAGCTCATAAGCCAGGAGAGCACTTGGGTTGGGCCAGCCTCAGTGACAGGAAGTGAATTTACCAAGAACATGCTATGAAGTCAGAGAGAGGGTCTGAGTTAAAGTCTGCTGAAGCTTGCTTTATCATTTGTGAATACTTAATTTTCCCAGGCAGTAATTTTCTGTCTAGGTACACCATTTCAATGATGGAGCACACCTTTAGCCCCAACACTCAGACAAACTGATGCGGATCTCTGAGTTTGAGGCTAACCTGGTCTTTATCTTTTCCAGCCCGCTAGGAACATTAGGTTCAAACTACAGCTCTGTGGCTTGTGGCTTGGGCTGGTAACTTACTTCTCATAGAACTGGTACTCCTAAGAGCATACCTGTGAAAGATGTCAGGTTGATCACATGGGCTTGTCTAAAGGACACACAAGGGACTTTTATTATTCAGCATATAAGAACAGGAAGGATAAGCAATAATTGCCAGAAAACAGCTGGCCAGGGCTAACTTACCTACTGACCACCAAGCATCAGCCTTGACCATGGCCTTCTCCACACCTCAGGGCCTGGCAGTGATAGAAACCTCTGCAAGCAGTGTGAAAGAAGGTGGTCTAAGAACAGGGAGATGTCTACTCGGGATGTGCCCACAGTCCGGGTTCCCTTCCCTTCCCTAAGCAGTTCGGTAACTACCCTCTTCTACCTTGGCAAACAGTGAAAGCATTGCTCTGCCCAGTACTGATCTTTTAGAGCCAGCTGAGTGACCCTTGATACAGTTCCTCATGTGGTGACCTCCCAAACACAAAATTATTTTGTTGGCACTTCATAACTATAATTTTGCTACTGTTACGAATCTTATCATAAGTATCTGATAAACATCCCCCAAAGGGGTCATGACCCACAGGTTGAGAACTACTTCTTAGGAAGGTATAAGCCAAAGTCAATGTGGGACATATTTTATACTTTGGGGCTGGGAAGGGAAACAGGCTTAAAATGGGTTATGATCCCCTTGGCCATCCTTCGATGTGTGGCTGCTAGCCCAGCAGAAAGAATCAGGAGCCTTCCCTTAAGTGACTGACCAGCAGAAGAGAAAACTTCTTTCTCCAAGAAAAACCAGGTCCATTATCCTACAAGAGTCAGGATGTGGCACTGCTACTCAGAGCCTTTAAAGTTCACTTGTAAGGATGGGACTGGCAGCGCTGGCCAGTAAGCATGTAAGAGAAACTGCAGTAAGAAAGACAAGACGCAGGGGAAAGCAGAACCCTCATTATGGTACTGTTTGCATGAAAAAGGTTGGTCCAGTTTGAAAGCTCTGGGATGTTGTGTGAGTTTGTAGGCTATCAAAGAGATGAGGACTGTGGCGAGGGGAGGGGAGGGGAGGAAGGGGCTTAGGAAGCCTGGAGTAGCAGTTCATAGTGAGTGAGGCTACTTGTGGGGCTGAAATTGTAAGAGGGAGGAAGGTAGGGTAGAATCTTGCTGGGTAGGGAAGAAGTGCTGTATTCTGATATTGGCTCCTGAGGTCACTGCTCAGAGAAGACAGGAAACTGAGGGCAGCACCTTCAGAGGGTAAGCCTTCATTCTTGGAGGACTAAGCTGCTGGCAAATCTTACAGCAGGCCTAGTGGTCCAGGGCCATGGCTCTGCCGGGCTCTGATCCTTGTTCTATGCTTTCCACAGCAGTCCTTGAGCTGAGGCCTTCTTTTCTGGGATGAGTAAGGAAGTAAAGTCTGAAGTAAAGGACATAACCTTGTTCTAAAAAGCTCACCATTAGTTACATCATAAGAGGGTTTTAATTAATAAAAGGTACCGTTACAATGGGTGGCTGCTGGGATACCTTAAGTTTTTTTGTCTGGGTTTATATACGTGTGTCTTTTCAGAAATGGAATGCCATAGAAATGGGGACCAGGCTGTGGTGTGCCATTTCCTTGGGCTGCCGTAGATTCCGTTCCGTGCACATGTAAAAGTCCATCTCATGAAGTGGGGCTGTGAAGAATCTGAGATGCAGCTGGTCTTCACATGTAGGCATTTTGGTACTTTATTTTTGCAGCAGGTACCGTGCTGGATGCACAGCTCTTTGCTCAAGTTTATAGTGAGGTAAATCCTCTGCCGTGCAACCACTGAAGCAAGGACAGGCAGTTTCTATTTTGATAGTCATTGCTTCTTTCATCTTTTTAGCTGACTCTTCCGAACTTCAGATCGGGCTACT
The DNA here is from genome assembly GCF_963924665.1 of Micromys minutus. Taxonomy (NCBI): domain Eukaryota; kingdom Metazoa; phylum Chordata; class Mammalia; order Rodentia; family Muridae; genus Micromys; species Micromys minutus. Next base: position 12,420,333 of record NC_137979.1, read on the forward strand.
TCAGCTAACTTGAAAACTCCATTAACCTGAAATGGCCCATAAATCTGCCACCTATGAAGCAGTAAGACAAATTAAAGGTGGGTTGCATAGATGGAAAGTAGGAAGTAATCCATCTTCTCTCTTCCCCACTGCTGCCCTCTCCCAGATGTGCACATCATTCCACAGAGGACTGAGCTGTCAGTCCTTGAAACTTTCCACCCAACATGTGCTCTGCTCCTATAGTTGAAATGTTTACCTGGTCTGCAGTGTCTCAGTGGGTTCTCTAGAGTCTCCCGGAGAAATTCCTAGTGCTGTGCTGTGTGCTGTGTGAATGTAGCACTCTAATCCCTGTTAGCAAAGCGGTAAAGAATGCAGCAATTTATGCTTCTGTTACCAGTGTATCTCTCTTCTCTCCCATACTCTGCTGCTACTGCTGGACTTCTAGCCAGACTGGTCTGATAGGAAGGTTAGAAATAATAGTTGATTGGTGTCTTTTATTATTTAAGTATATCTTTTCATTTGCAATTTTAGTTTAAGACAGGGTCTTAATATATAGCTCTGGATGGCCTGGAACTCTTGTAGACCAGGCTGGCCTTGAATTCAGAGACCTCTGCTTCCTGAGTGCCGGATTAAAAGGTGTGCTCCATCCTGCCTGGCTTACAATTTTAATTTTTTTGGTTTTGCCTTATGTACTCTTCCCTGCCAGCTTTCTGAACTTCTGTTAGGCCATGCTTCTTTTCTCTGCCTTTCCAATGTCAACTCCCAGGTGGTTGACTTTTATTTCATCTTTGAAATGGTCATGGTGTTGTTTCCTTCTGAAAATTGTGATTTCATGTAGTCAGGTTTGTTCAGCTTTTCTTTGACAGCTTCTGAGTGTGAGCCACTGTTTGTTCCTTTTCTTGTCACGTGCCAAAAACACATGTTAGAAAACCTAAGGGGGAGCGTCTGTTTCAGTGTTAGTCCATTGATGGAGAGTTTCACCAAACACAATCATCTGTCCATCATGGTGGCTAGGAAGAAGAGAGAAGGATAAAAGGGGGCAGGGAGAAAATACTCCCCGAGGATATGTTCCCAGTACCCTAATCCCGTCAGCTTTGCCTAGCCTCCTAAAGTTTCTAGAAATTCCTACTAATAGTATTACCAAATGTTTAAAATGGGAGTCTGTGGGAGACATATTATATCAAAGCATAACAGATTCTTGCTTATTAAGTCCTTGATACTAGGCTGTGGCTCAGTGTTGGAGCACTTGCCTAGGTGTGCAAGGTCCTGGTTTCTAGTCACAATGCTACAATACAACAGTAAAACAAAGTCTGGTTGACTTTTGGTTTCTGAGACAGGGTTTCTATAGGTTGTAGTGTTGGCTTAGCTGTCCTGGGACTTGATATGTAGAGCAGGCTGGCCTTGAACTCAGATAGTTTGCTTCTGCCTCAAGTGCTGGGATTAAGGATGTGGCACATCAGCGCAAAAGAAAATGTCTTAGATAGTGGTCTCCTTTTCCTAGAACATTTGGGATTCCAGTTTTTACTTTTAAGTTTTAGATGTTTATAGGCTGTATATTAATGGAGAATAAAGGACAGAACTGTCTCCTCCGCCTCCTCTTCCCAATACCAGTTATGAAGGCTGTGAAATACTAACTGTTGTTCATGTGGATTCTGCCTTCTAATCATACATTCAATCTCCAGATGTTCTCGGTTCCTGTAGACATCCTACTCTCTAATACTAATAATAAGGAGTATTTTAGTCCTGAATTCTTTTTATAAAGGCATGTATCATCACCACTTGCTTTTTAACTAGTTCCTTTGTCTTTAAAGCCTCTGGAATTGATTCTGTGAGCATTATCAGGTTCGTTGCTCTCTTTCTGAAATGCTCCAGAGGAGTAGTGTACAGTATAACTCTGTACTGGCACTCAGGAGGCCAAGATGGGGCAAAGCTCATATGAGGCTGGGCTACATGGTAAGACCTCTCTCAAAAGCTCCTCTAGGGTTCCCTTTTCTTTCTAAATTGAGCTTAGATGTTCAGCCCTTTATTCAGGGGTCACAGCAGACCACGTCATCTGCCCTGTTTAGGCATATGCAAAGCCCAATAGTTACAAGTGTCTTTAACTGGACAGAATTCCCTGAAACCTGTGTGTCTTTAAAGACTCGCCTAGAGGTCACGTCCTACACTTAGATCCTTCCACTGCACCCTGTAACTTTAAATATTTTTTCAAACCTTGTTTTTAATGATGGTTCTTAAATGTTTTAACCACTCTTTTAATCTACCACTCACCAGAGGTAATGGGAAAGAAAGGATGGAGGTTGGGGAAAGGGGACCGTTTAGAAAGGTTCTGTGGAACAACTCCCATCTGTGTTGTCTGGAAATCACAGTTCAGTTCACCAGTCAGCAGCAGCAGCTTGATCCACTTGGAAAGAGTTCATGGTACACCAGCAGTCCAGCTCAGTAGAGTTGGGACAGCAAACACAAATCAGCAGCGGTGGCACAACCTAAAAGAGACAGCCAGCCCTCAGCCTTGGCTCAAGTCAGCAAGAGGGACCAGGAGGAATGTCAGGAGAAGTTCTGGGCTGTGCCTCTCTCAGAGAAGCGATGATCAGAGAATATGTAGTTTACCAGTCCTGGTCATTCAGCTTTGTACAGCCAGCTACTGGGCAAGAGTGAGAAGAGGACTCAGTTCTAGGCCCACTTGGGCAAGATAAATTGGAAAGAAGACCGGGAATGTAACTTAGTGGTTGAGTTTTTGCCTGTCAATCATGAAGCTCTAGATTCACTTCTATACTAGAATTGACAGGCTTTTCATTTATGTACTTTAAATATTTGTTTGTTTGTTTATTTGTTATTTTGAGATAGGGTCTCTGTGTAGTCCAGGCTGTTCTGGAACTACTATGTAGACTAGGCTGGGCTTGAACCCTTAGAGAAATGCCTGCCTCTGTCTCAAGGGCTAAAATTAAAGGTATGTGCCACCACACACAGCATGTTTTTTGAAGCTTTAAAGAATGGAGAGAGGAAATGCTTGTAAGAACTACTATACACCCCACTCTCTGAGGCCTCTTTGTATATAGTCAAGCTCCAAGGGACAGACCGGAAAGGAGGAGTAGAGCTTCCTTCAGATTCCTTCGGAGTCCCAGCCTGCCTGTCTCTGCTTGTCTGCCACTTTTTGGCCCACCCACTTAGTAGTCTGTCGATTTGGGAGCTTAAGCAATGTAGTTTTAATTAAATGTCACACTTTTACTCGATGTTGCTAGTGGGTACAGGAGAGCCATCCTTGTTGACCCAGCACAGGGAGTTCAAGTGTTGTGCTCAAGCATCCCTCCCGCCTGCTCACTGCAGGTCAGCAAGACCTCTTTTATGGGAACAGGGCGTTGCTGACCTGCCTCTTCCCACACGCAGGCTCCTCGCCAGCTGAGACCTGCTGGGCTGTGTAGGAAGCGCCCCACAGATGATGTCTGGGATGTGCAGCTGTGCTGCTTTGTGTTCACTTGGGCCCACTGTCTCTCTCAGCTGTGTCCTGGAGCAGAAAGGGTGCCCTCAGGACCTGTCTGGTGACTGCTTGGAAGAATGGCTTCCTGTGTCTGCTGCTGTGCCAGGTCTCTGGAGACTCACAGTATAAGTACCTAGGCCCTGATGGCCTCCACAAGGACAGCCTCCCTTCCAGCAGAAAATACAGTAAAAGAAAAGCTGCCAGGGAAGTGAAAGTTAAAAGTACTTGGAATGGCCCCTTGCGGCTTCTCACAATTGGATTTGTTTTGTGCGTATGTTGGGGTGAAGGGCTACCACAGTTAAGAGGCATAGTGACCTGCTCAGACTTGGATTTCTAAAGGTGGATAGGACAGAGGGCTTGGGAGGAGGGGAGGACTCTATATGTAAGAAGCAGTGGCAGTGGTTGTCTGGAGGAGGGGGAGTTAGCTGGACACATAGCTGGGAGAATCGGAGAGGGCAGCCTTAGTGGATGGGGCTGCCATCCCCCATGGATGTAGACAGAAACAGTCAGATGGCTGTTCTACTGTGGATGCTTGCAGGCTTCTCACACTCCAGGGAGAAAAATCTGGATGCTGGAGGCGGAGCTAGAATCGAGAGAGGGATGTGGGAGTTGCTGGGAGTGAGCAAACAAGCCTGAAGGCATGCCTTAGAACAGTTTTTTCCCCATTGTTTAAGTAGCAGAACCTTCATAACTTGAGGAGAATGAAAACACTAGCAGTCCTGTGTAAATGAAAGCTGGTTTGGGAGGTCCAGAGCTACTGTACCAAAGACATGGTAGGTGCTGGCAGAACTACAGAGAAAGCCAGATCGCTGTGAGACAGGGACGAGCCACAGACAGTTAGGAGACAGATATCTCTGAGTTTTACAGAGGTGTATGTTTATGTTTGGGATGGGGTCTTAGTGTGCTGCCTAGACTGACCTCAAACTTGGTTTTCCTGCCTCAGTCTCCCAAGAAACTGGGATTATAGGTGTCTGGGTGCCTAGCTCAGAGGGCATTCTCGCAGTATCTGTCAAAAGTTATATAATGTCTTTAGATTCCCCTTTTCTCCTGGTATGATATCTTTCCGGATTGCACAGTTATGTAAAGATGAGGTACACAATGTATGTCGCCATGTCGATGACTTACAAACACTCCAGATAATTGTTTATAAATAATTTTACAATGTAATCAAATGCATATTAATGTGGAAAGACAAGAATGAGCCACATTTGATATGCTTTTGTCAGAATAAAAAAAGTATACATATGGTTGTCTGTTATTGTACATTTTGAAATCATCTACAACAGTTTACGTCATATGCTAACACAGGTGTCTCTTGAGACTTGGAGCTAAAAGGACTTCCCTTTTCTAACACATATCTATCACTTTGAATTTCTTCCTTCCAGCATCTACTAAATAAGAAAAGTTGGTCTGGGACAAGTGAAAGCCACTGGAATCAGTACAGTGGAGGAGAAGCTGTGAGCAGAGAAGACTGGGGGTGCAAGTCAGCAGGGACAGATAGGTGTATGCTTCTGAGGAAGGATGGACATTTGATGGAGAAAAATACAGGCCCCAGATCAGGTTACCCAGAGGTGAGGGGCATGCCTGGCCTGCTGGCCCATGCCTTCCCTTGCGTTTGCATTGCTGGTGGACACACTGCCTGGGACACATGTCCAAACGCCTGTGCTAGCCGCTGGGAGGATGCTCTTCCTGCCCTCATGGTTATACTTTTTCTACCCACTCTTTATGAAAGCACAGCAGATGGACCACGATGCTCTAACTTTGTCCTTGTTTGTATGATTTCCATCGATCCTGACCTAGTCTCTCCCTTTCCCTTCTAAAGTTGGATGGTGACTAACACTGAGCACAAAGGCAGGCCCATTTAGAGCTTTTTGCTTTTATTCCCTTACTATCAAGTCTGACCCTGTTCTTTAGGCCTGGGGATTTCACTGTTTCACGGTCATCCTGGCATATCAGGTTCCCTCTTGGTTCGAGCAGGTTCCTGAATAGATGCTTTCCTCACCCCAGGACTTCCGTGCTATTTACCTCTACCAAACCAGGGCAGGTGAATGGCCCACTGCAGAGGGCTGCAGCCCAGCTCCTCTCCCAGTGGCTTTCCCTGTGGGTTCTGTTGCATGTCTGAAGGCTACCTCTTCCTCCAAAGTTCACCTGTAAAGAATGGTCATCTAGAATTTGGAGAGTTTCAGAGCCAGGATCTGAAACATGAACCACACTTCGCTTTCTGAATTAGCGTTTGGGGCTGGGTTATGTTTACTACAAGAATTTATTACTATAAACCTCCTTCCCTGTTTTAAGTTTTGTGGGATTTATTTTTATTTGTTTTTATTGTATTTTTCTAGACTTGTGATGTAAACCAGTTTTGTTAAATGTTCTGTACACTGAGCAGGGATTGGTTCCAAGCTCGTCTGCTTCCTAGTCTTGGGTCAACACCTTTGTTCCTAGGGTTTTGGTTCTTTAGCTTTAGTTTGACAGCAAGAATGGGAATTTCTGCCATGCCAGGACTGTGAAAGGACAGAAATGATGATCTGCCTTCAAAGTGACCTTGATCCAGAGGAAGGCAGCTGCAGAGCTGTGGTAGAGGTAGGCCCATGTCTGCTGAGAATGTTCCAGTAGTTTGTAGCTGGTTTAAAATGTGTGACTAGCTCTATGGGAGTTCGTCCTTATGTTAACAGGCCTAAGCAAGTACCAGAGCTCAGTGAAATGAAGTCCCTGTTGACTGGCAAAGCCTCCTGGTTGGCCTACAGATGGCTCGGGTCAGGTGGAAAGAGTGTTTCAACAAGTTTGGTTTTCTTTGTTTTTGGAAGGGTCACCTGATGATTAATGATGGTGTTTGTTTAGCATAGCTGTGGCCTTTCTTTCCATGAATTCATCCCTTTGACGGGTTGTTTTGGAAATGTTATTGTGTATGTGGCGGGGGAGGGAGAGGTGGACACTTGTGATGCCCAGCTTCATCACCCTTCCTTCTGTTCCCTTGCACAGAACCTGAGAGTTGCTCTTTCAGCTTCGAGGTCTGCCTGTTTCTACACCTCATCCATCCCAAGCCTGAGCTGGATTTGTAGGCATGTGCCCTGCTTTTACATGAACAGCGGAGCTCCAAACTCAGGCTGTCATATTTGTGCAAGTGTTCTTGATCCGCAGTTGTTTCTTGAGCATAGTGTCCTATGTGTAGGGCCAGGTTGGTAAATCAGCTGTGATGAAGTCAACTTGGTTCTTGCCATCACAGAGAGGTTAAAAGTATCTGACTTGTCAAGTGTGCTAGTTGGGAGTGTTTTTATGAGCTCTTAAAGCTAAAGAACAAACAAAATAAATAAAAGACCAATCCCTGTCTAAGGCCACCTAATCAGGGGACAGACATGTCTGACAACATTCTAAAAGGCATCAGAGGTGTCAAATAGGGAAGCCATTGTGGAGATGAGCTACACATGCTAATAACTGACTGACTGCCCTCTACTCCCCCTGTCGCCCAGCATGGACAAGGACAGCCCGGATCTCCACCAGGATCTGAACGCCCTCAAAACAAAGTTCCAGGAGATGCGGAAGCTCATAGGCACCATGCCCGGCATCCATGTAAGCCCTGAGCAGCAACAGCAGCAGCTCCACAGCCTCCGAGAGCAAGTCAGGACCAAGAACGAGCTTCTGCAGAAGTACAAGAGCCTCTGCATGTTTGAGATCCCCAAGGAGTAGGACCAGCTCCCAGCAAAGTTGCCAACAGACAAAAGCTTCACACCTGTGGTGTCCAACTCCTTGGGACCCCAGTTCTAAACTGAGGCCACATGTGGCTGGTGTGGGGGCCCTAGTGGTGTGCTCAGCCTTGACGATCTATGCCCCCGGCCCCATCAGCAGATCTACAGGGCACAGAGGGAGAGGAAGTAGCTGTTCCCTTCTTTCCCTCAGCTCCTCCCACTCCTGATATCATCAGAATGGTATCAAGTACATACTGTTCCCATTAACAGCAGTTTGATGAAGCATTTGCATAGAATTCACGGGGTAAATTATGCCTGCACTCAGATGGCATGGATTTATTATAATTAAAGAAAGCTGTGAGAGTATGAACATTGTTTTGAAAGACCAGAGGGTGGGTGGCTTCTCCCCCAAAACAGTTCACTTCCTTTTTTGCTTGAACTCCTGAATGAAACTATATCTCTGGGGGAGCGTCAGCCCAGAGCTCCGCCAACCAGCCACCAACTCCACTTTCCAGCCTCCTGCATGCTAGCCTTATGCTCCCTTTAGCCCCATCACTTCAGGCAGTGCTCAGAATAGCCAAAGCACTGCTTGCCTGGGGCCCTTTGTCCTTCCCACACTGACTCAAAGAGGCTGTTAAGCAAGCAGCTCTGCCTTGATTCATATGCCCTGGCTTACCTCGTCATCTCCCCTCTGCTGCCCTGCACATGGTCCCTTCACATTTCTGGTTTGGAGCAGAGTAGCTGACAGGAGCAATCGGGGCAGTTTCTCAGTCAGGGCGTGTGTGGTTTGAAGGGCATGGTGAGCTAAGTCTGGAGGTGCCTTAGCTGTGTTCCCCGTGTAGAGTGCCCAGTGACTCCCAGGTAGGACACTGTGTTCTCTGTCTCTCAGGGACTGTTACACTGAGCACCATGGCCCTTCCCTTCTCTCGGGAGGAAGGTGAGAAGTACCCAGTATTGTTTGGATCTTGAAATGGGCACAGCTTGGGCTGACCAGTGCAGGACTTAGCAGGTGCCTGCCAACTGGCCTTGTTGGCAGGAGGGCTGGCTGGGGTGTTTTGAGCAAGTGTTCTGGTGACATTGTCTATCAAAGATGCTTCACACTTGGGACCTGGAATGTGGGAAAGAGTTTTGAGTGGTTTGGGCAGAAAGTGGACTCTGAGTTTGAGTAGAAGGTGCCAATATGCCACCTCTGCCTTGGGACTGTTATTTAACTGAATCAGTTGCTTTCTGCAAAGCTGAAGTAGTGGCTGGGCCTGTTTTAAGGCTCTGACCAGTTCCTGTAAGCACAGAGCACATGAAATGCAGGAGCTTCAGATCTTCCTGACAGGAACAAAAAAAGGCTTCCTCAAAGGGCTTCTCTGTTCCAGTGTGCTAACCTGTCACATTTTCAAATGTGTAATTAAAAGTATGTTCTGCTCTCAGGACACATGGCTTGCCTGTTGTCTCTGTCTTCTCTCAAGGCTAGCAGTCAGACCCTGGAATTGCAGGTCTTTACAATGAAGAATTAGAGCAGTATGTTGAGTAGGTGTAGAGGAAATGTTCACTGTGTTCCTTCCGCCCAGCATGTGCATCTGTTAAACCAGCACAAAAGCCTACATATCTACTGCAGGGGACCCGGGGAGCCAGGCCATTCATTGTTGAGAAGTGAGTGCCTTTCTGAGATTTGAGGAGGTGCAGTTCCTTGGAAATGGCCCCTCCCAAAGCAGGGTTGACAAGACACCCCCCCCCCGTTCCCCCTCTACACATAAGACAATTCTGAGCATCCCTTGAAGATCAAGACCCTCAAAAAACCAAGTATTTGGCTCGGCAGCTGCAGCAGTTGTGCTAAGTCCTTGGAGACAGTGTTGACCCCTGAACAAAGTGCCTCTTTCTTAGCTGCAGAGTTGGAGGCTTGGAAGGTGACGCTTGCCCTAAGTTGACAGTGGGAGTGGCAAGGAGATCTGGGTCACAAATTGTGAGCCCTTAGCCACAGGAGCTAGGAGAGTGCAGAGGAGATGAGCCCCACCAGGTTGAGTGCTTCTGGGAGCTGCACTCCAAGCTCTCTGGACTTTCCCTGTCTAGGTCCTGTGGCAGCCTTGGGGCAAGGAGTAAACATTCAGCGCAGGCACCTTCCTAGACACGCCTCTCCAGCTCAGCCTCCTTATTTGTAGTGATCAAGGTTTGAGTTTCAAGTGTGACAGTTTCCTGTCGCCTGCTATGATTGAGTAACAGATGGGTTGTGTGGAGGGAGAGTAGGAATATTCTCCTAAACAAGGCCCTCTGTGACAGGACAGACTAGGCAGAGTGTAGACAAAACCAGAAGGTCTAGAGCAAGTCTCACTTGGAAGTGAGAGACCATTTGTTTTCTGAAAGCCCTTTCCAGTTCTTGGCCACTCCCACTGAGGTAGGAATCCTGAAAGCAAAGCACCATTTTCCATTTTTAAAATTATTTTATTTTAAATTAAAAAAAATAATAAAGACCTCACACAATAGAAATGTAGAGATTTTGTTCATGTCATGTTGACACTGGAACTATTAAAGTGCAAGTTTTGTGTTTTTCTTTTGGGTAATTGCACACACACACACATGTAAACAAGTCGCTTGGCTATGATTGAACACCCCCACCCTCACCTCAAGCCAAAGTTTCCAGTTTGCTGAGGACAGAGGTGGCTGACAGCGGGTCATGGCAACACCAATCACAGACAAGATAATGCCCTGTTAGTCCTGGCCCTGCAGCAAGCGGGACAGTTACTTGAAGTCTCACAAGCTGATGAACTTCATACTCTCAAGTCTGAGAAAAATGCCAAGTACCCCTCTGCTGGGTCTTGGCATCCCAGAGTCGGAGGCGAAAGTCCCGGTCTTAGCTAGTTCTCTTCCCTTTCACATCAGATGACTGTCCCTTACTGTCTTGGCAGCATCTCCCTAGTGCACAGGGCTGGGTGTCCAAGGAGGGAGGGAGGAGGCCAAGTGGCGCTCTCGTGGCACGCAGGCTGGCCCGGGAATCCGATTTGACTTTTGAACAAAAAAGGTCTTAAGGTTGTGTGGCTAACTGACCCTGGGGGCTCCTAACTGATGACACAGCGCTCCTTGTCCTTAGCCTGGCTGCCAACACTGGTTTTTTCACGAATGTACATGAGGTCGCTGTGCACGCTGGGTCTGCGAGCAAAGGGCGCCAAGATGCCAAAGGCGTCACCGTGGTCGCCCCCACCTCCGCTGCCCGCACGCAAAAGCTTCTTGTTCCTCAGAGCCTTTTTGTGAAGCACGTCGCAGTATTGCACAGACACCTTGCGGTGCAAGTCGGGGCTCATCTCGCTAGGCAGCTTGGCCATGGCAAAGAGTGCACGGAACATCTGGTCCAAGCTGCTGTTCTTCTTGGCCGAGATCTCGAAGTAGGCACAACGCTGAGGGTCGTCGCCCACCAACTGCTCGATCTCCCGCTGCTCCACTTCCCGGTAGAAGTCCCGGTCGCCTTTGTTACCGCAAATGACCAGCGGCACGTCCACATTCTCTTTGGTTTTGTTCTTGAGACAGGACTTGGTGTCTAGGATCTGCTGTTTGAGCCTCTGCACCTCCTCGAATGAGTCGCGGTTGTCTAAGCTGAACACCAGAATGAAAACATCTCCTAAAAGGGAACAAGTGGGAAAGGTGAGGGCAGCTGCCAGGCACAGCACGGCCCCCAAGCACGACACACGGCCCCATCAGCTCCCCACAGACTCGGTCCCCCACTCACCTGTGAGAATAGAGAGGCGCCGCATGGCGGGAAACGGATGATTGCCAGATGTGTCCAGTATGTCTAACTGGTAGACTTCGCCTCGGATCGAGTAAAACTTTCGGTGGAAGTCCTCGATGGTAGGGGTGTAAGCTTCCTCAAAGCGGCCCGTGAGGAAGCGCGACACGATGGCCGTCTTGCCCACTTTGGATGAGCCTAGGATGACCATCCTGTAGCAGTTCTTGGCCGGGATACTCAGCTCAGAGTCGCTTGGGCACATCTTCTTGATCATTGCGGCCAGTTTCATTGGGCAGAGGGGCCCCAGGGGCGGATGCGTGGCTGAGAGAAGGAGGGCTGCAGAGGGCTCCGGAGTGGCGGAGGAGCTTGGCTTCGGGACCGCGCGAGCTGGTCTGGGCTCTTGGGTACAGACAGCGGGCTCGGGCTTTCTGCGCCCCACACCGCTCTTATATGCACTAGCCGAAGCCCGGGCTGGCACCTCCCAGCCAAGGTGCGTCACGTCCCGCCCCCGGACGCTCCTCCTAGACACGGCGACCTCCGCCTTGAGCCTGAGGCTCCGCTCCAGAAACTACGTGTGCTGGAAGGAAAACAAATCCAAACTACCCCCAAGTGAGGATCCGGCGCTCCCCACTGCTTTGGCCGCAGAGGTCCTGGCTGTGCCATTGACTCACTTGGACCTCTGGAATCCCCATTCTCTCAACACCAGTGCACAGACGCTCACTTTTCTTGGGCCTCAGTTTCCCCCAAAATATGATCTGGTAATAGCAACAGGTTTGCTGGCCATTTGCCCCAGCGCCAACCCCTTAGGTCCCCCCCCACTCCCCGGCCCGGCCCGTGGTGCTCTTCTGGGCAGCGTCCAGTGTTTGTGGGTCTCCTATGTGACAGTCCGCGCTTTGCGCTTCCGCCACCAGAGGGAAGCAGGGAGCCCCACGGACGCACTGGGTTGCCTAAGGTTGTGGCCACTCTAGAGAGGAGCAGGAGGCTGGCTGAGGAGCCAGAGTTGGGGCATTGTCTATGGACTCCCATTCCTGTGTTCTGTTCTCCCAACTAGAGATAATCTGGTCGGTGGGGACCTCAGTAAAGGAGAGTCTGTACCTGACTTCGTACTTAAGAGACAAGTTTTTTTTTTTTGTTTTTTATTTTTTGTTTTGTTTTTAATCAAAACAGGCCAGTGTCCCCTACTGTCTCCTGTGGCTTCCTAGACTTGTCCCTCTTGTGGGCCAATCACTGTCATTTTGCAGTGAGGGAGCTGACCGGGGCCATGAGCTCAGAGGAGGTCTGTGAGTACAACCTTCTCTGTAGCTCAGTTTCCCTTTCTGGGAGATGACACTGGTTCCTTGATTGTGAAAGTGCAAACACTTTCCAAGGCCAGGGCCTGCTTGGAACAATAAAAGTATAGTATCAGAGAGGCTGCCCAAAGGAGGAAGCCAGTGGCAGGTTGATCAGTAACCAGGACTGAGTAATGCTTAAGCAGAAATAGGACTCCTGCTTGTAACTGATGACATAGTTGAGCTGTGTTTTTAGTCTGCTGTGACCTTGACTGATTTTAGGAGAGGCCCAGAGACCCACGGGCTGACAAGTGCCACTTGCCCATCCAGGCAGTCTTGGTGTCCCAAGGCGGCTAAGGTCATTCCCACCTATTGAGATGCTTGCACCATGCTCCCAGGGTTTCATCCCTTCCTTGTGACCCAGGACCTCAACTGAAAACCCAGTCTCTAGATCAGCAAGCGGGCATCCTGTCTGAGGCCCACGAGACCTAGGTATATTGATTAGGTGGTCCCTGTGCTGAGTGATAATGCTCTCTCTAGAGACAGCACAGGAAACAGATGGAGGAACTACAGCTCAGGGAAACATGCTACTGACCTAGTAAGCAGGCCACCTGGCTCTCAGTCTTCCCTTCCTTCCCCCTGAGCCCCACAACAGTGCCCACTACGGAAGCTGCTGCTGGCTGGCTGGCTCGTTTCAATCCAGCAGGATATCCATATTCACCCCCTTTCTCTCCCAGGCTGCTTCTACATCCATATCAATTGGGTAACCCGGGACTCATACGCTAAACCTAGGACAGGCCAGCTGGGGTGAGTCCTTCACTGCTCTGGGTTTGTGCCCTGGCTGCTGCTCCTCTCCCTTCTCCATCCGGGGTGTCTGCCCTCATCTGTGAGGAGGACCTGAGCCTCAGCCAAACACAGGACTGTTGTGTTCAGTAAGAAGCATCGAGCTTTCACTGCAGGAAGAGGCCTGGAAAGGGGCAAGCAGTGGGTCTGAGGCCCAATTCCTCTGCCTCTGGAAGGCATTGTGTAGAAGGCCGGGGCCCTGACTCAGGATGGTCAGAGCCAATGTCACCATTCCCGAGCCTCCAGTCCCAGGAAGATCCAAGGAGTAAGAATAGAGGGATGGCAGGATCAAAGATATGGTCCAGCTCTACCCACACACATCCAGATAGCCAAGGCTCAGTTTAGATTCATGGCCCTCTCTCCTCCCATGGTCAGTGTCAAGGCTGGGCTTGACATCACACTTCAGTCCCTTCTAGATGTTGTGACTGGCAGATACTGGTAGTTTCCTGATACCGTCGAGGGTCATTTACCCTGCTCAAACACCCTGTTGGGTAGACTCCATACTCCATGCACACCTTTCACACAGCTTCTGTTAGCAAATCTCCAGTCACATGATCGCCAAGGGGTCTAGAAGGCAGGCAGTGCAGTCCCACATGATCCCAACTACCATCTGTCTCCTCCAGGACACTGCCCCACACGGGACAGCTGGTACATCCCTTCCCCAGAAACTCTGAAGCCACTCTGAAGCTTCCTTACCACTCAGGTCACCTGACCAAATACTGAGGGGAGTCCAGCAGAAAACAAGGGTCTGTAAGCCAGAAATGTCTACCACATGGCACCATCCAGAGGCAAAGAGGATTCAGAAGGTTCCTTGAAGTTGGGTCACAGAGAAAGGCACCAGGTGCCACCATGTTACCCACTCCTGCCAGCAAGAGGACCCCACGGCTTATCTCTGCTCCACGTCCTGTGCGGTCCTGCCCCGGCCATCAGAACTGTTGGTGGGGAGAGTAAGCTTCTCAGTTCATGGTGGAATGCAAGAAGGCAGGCAGGGACTCTTACCCTGGATAAGATAGCTTTGGTGGCCTCCCAGGCTCCGAATCAGATTCCAGAAATAAAGCAAGAACCTTGAGCAGCCCCTGGTGGCAAGGAAGGCATGCCTGTGTGACAGGGGACCACTGGGAAGGAGCAGACACTGGGCTGTTGGGATGGTTTGTATATGTTTGGCCCAGGGAGTGGCACAATTAGGAGGTGTGGCCTTGTTGGAGTAGGTGTGTCACTGTGGGTGTGGGCTTTAATAACCTCACCCTAGCTGCCTGGAAATCAGTCTTTCACTAGATACTGCCCTGCTTCCCACCTTGATGATGGACTGAACCTCTAAGCCTGTAAGCCAACCCAATTAAATGTTGTCCTTTGTAAGACTTGCCTTGGTCATGGTGTCTATTTGCAGCAGTAAAACCCTAACTAAGACAGCTGTCCTTTCACCCTGCCTCTTTTCTCTAGTGTTCCTCACCCCTGGAGTGGCAGAGGCAGGAGCCAGGAACTGATACACACATGGGCCTAGTGCTGTCACTCTCTCATGTGCCACCAGCATCTGTCACCCCTTATCTCTGCTACCAAAGCAGGAAGACCCCAGCCATGAAAGAGCAGTGGGGTATGCAGTATCTCTCTTCCCTCAAGCCCCATGAGCAAAGTCCTACTAGCTGGCTTGGAGAGGCAAGTTAGCTCCTGCTTCCCCCAACCTTCCTATGGCCTCCTGTATCAGCCTTAAGGGAGCTGTTGGAGGCCAAATTGGAATGAATGATGTGTTAAACAGAGGGTCAGGCAGGAGGAATGGGACACTTGAACTTCCCACCCCACAAGGTTTTCTGGCCTAGGGCTCAGTGAAAGAAGAGTGCCTTAGCCCAGAATCTTCCAAGTGGCAAGATGCCCGTGGTCATTAGCCTGGAGCTCTCTCACTGCTGGGCCTTGACACACACCACTCCTGATGCCTGGAATGACTGGCCATCAGTTTGTCTTCTTTTGCTTGTTGCTCTCAACACCAATGTCATGCCATCAGAAAAGAACCAACTGACCACGTACCTCAGTGGAAGACCAGGTTCAATGCCATTACCACGAGAAAACAAAAAAACATGTCTGACTATATAGGTTTCATGTCAGGAAAGAAAGATGCTCATGGAAAGAGGAACGTAAAGTGATGGAGGCACCATAAATAACCATTGAGTGGTCACAAGTGCGTGTTGCTTGTGACCTAGGAACTCCATTCCTAAGCATATCTCCCCAAACAATGGAAACATTTGTATGTGTAAAGATGTACACACAAGCGTTCACAGTCACAACTGTCCTGAAGTGAAAACCACCCAGTGTTCACCCACTGAATGGATAAACAAGACACCATCCACCTACAGTGGAGTGTTCACCTCATCAACGGTGGACACTTGCTAGAGTCTGGTGGTTGAAAGTCTGGGTCCCCAAAGGGTGCTCTCGGAGATGGCAGACATTTAAGAGGTGGGGCCTGGGGGTAGTCTTTAGGCTATTGTGAGGGAGCCTTTTAATGTGGTTGTAGGGCCCCTTTCTCATTTACTCCTTACTTCTTGGCCATCTGGCCAGCAGCTTGTCCTACTATGTGCTCCCACCGCTGCACTGGCTTTATCTGGACTGGAAGCAACACAGCCACCAATCGGGAGGCGGCTCCAGCCCTCTGACAACCAGCCCACGTCAGACTTTAGAGCCTCCTGGCAGGTTCCACCCCATCAGTGTCTTCTGCAGGATTCCAACTGACACGCTGGGGTTCAGACACATGTGCCCAGTCCTGCTGTGTATGAAGAAGACACCCACAATCTGCAGCCTCTTCTCAGCCCTGAAATCACATGACCTCCTTGTCTGCCTTGGCTGTTGCCTCCACCCAGTTGTTGGGGAGCTGGGGCTGCTCTTCCCTCTGCCCACACTCAAAGCCTGGCAAGAGCCAGTAGGTACATGCAAGGGATACCAGTGATAGAGGCGAGCCTCTCTTGGTGCAGAGGACTGGACAAGAGGACACCAATGACAAAAGGGGACCATCTCTGCCCCATTTGGTGCCAAGGGTACAAATGTTTCTCTGGCCCAGCCTTACCAGGACACCTGCCTGGGCTTTGGGATAGGTCACACATGGTACCATCTGAAGTGAGGGAACAGGTAAAGACTGCTTGCTTCAGTGGCCTTGTCACCTGTCACCCACCAGAAGGGGTATGATGGAGGGACAGGGCTCAGAATGACAGCTCTAGACTCTGTCAAGGGCTCAGGGCAACAAGGCTCTGAGGTCACACTAATAAAAGGTATGATTCTTGTCTTCCCAACCGGGGTGTCTAGCTGATGCTCTGGCCTGGGACTGGGAGGAGGAGCCCAGGCCTCCTCAAAGGGCCTGGAAATGTGAGGCAGGAGACCTGTGCACAGTGAGATGGTAAGCCTGGGGCACTTGTAAAAGCCCATGTAAGCCTTAGCAAGGCTCCTGGGTGACAATTAAGGATGTTAGGAGAGGGCAGCAGCCTTAGATGCTGTCTCATGAGCCCCCAAGGCTGGATAGCCCAGGGCTAGAATAGGCATAGACTAATCCTCTGGATCCCCAAATCTCACAAGGTTTTCTGGGCCAGCGAGACGCCCTGGCAAAGAAACGAGGCGACAATCATCCCAAAGTCCAGCAAGCTTAGGTATCTCTAAGCCATCCATCCATCAGAAGCCTGGAGTCCTGGAGGTCAGTGCAGTTCTAGCTGCTAATGGTCACACAGTGACAAAGAGCAGAGGAAGACTGTTCTTTGGCTCCGATGCCTGAGTGTCCACTTGTGACCCCGCCTTCTTGGTCACTTGTGCTCTGCCTGCCCATCCCTGTAGTGAGAATTCTGGCTTTTTTGAAAAACACAGAAATGTAAGAATGTGTTTTTATTTAATCCCAGGTATGGGATATGGGTTGGGCAATCTGCTTCAGATTGTCCACAGCAGTTGACTATGATTTGCCTTGTGCTCTAGCAGGGGTGTGATTTTGCCAGCTGCAGATAGTTTTTTCAATCGTGTGATGTTTAGAATTCTAAGGGACTTTTCAGAGAGTATATAAATGCTAGAACCCCTAGGTGAGTTTGGTGGGTTGTTGGCTGCTGTTTGCTAAGTAGCCATGTGTAAAGAAGAAACAAGAAAAAAAAAAAAAAATAGATATCCAAATGGCAAAGATCAAACTTGCTCCAAAGAACTGGATACCCCTAATGAGCAGGAAGTAGTCTAAGATAACATTGCTCCCTTTCCAATCCCTGACTTTATTCAGGGATTTAATTTCTTTTCTAACTATTGTTTTTTCCCTTGTCTAGAGTTAGGTGGTTGAAAGGGTAGAAGGGAAAGGGTGGAGAATGGGGCAAGAGCCCACAAAGTAGCAAAAGCTCAGCTGCACACATATCCAGTCTCTCCAGCAGATTTTACCCAGCTCAGATGCACACGTGGGTGTCCCCTGTTCTTGTGTTTAGGTGACAATCTCGGTAGAACTGACAGTGTTATTTAACCTGACAGACCCCTGCACTGTGGATTTGGCCTAACACTTGTATTAATTAATTGGGTTCCTCAAATTGTACAAGAATCCACACCTAAGACGCTGAGGGTTCCTGTCCCCTGGCTGGCTTTGACTGGCAAGTAAAGTTACCTGTGGTCAATGGCTGGGCAGGGAGACAGAGGTGGAATTTTAGGGTTCTCAGGCAAGGGAACCTGGAGAGGAAGGGGGACTGGGAACTGCCAAGATGGGAAAGGAGAAGGAAGGGCCAGGCCTGAGAAGTGCAGGACAGAGTGACAGCCAACATGTAAGAGGCAGGAATCGTGCGTGGCCAGGGGGGCTGCAGGCCTGGGTCCAGGTGGCCAGGATGGAATATAGGTGTTAGTAAGTAATAATTCAGGAACATTGGAGGGGAGAGTGTACTGGTGTGGAAGTGGGCCAGCCATTGAGCTGATTAAGGCATATTAAATAAGGCTCTGTGTGTGTGTGTGTGTGTGTGTGTGTGTGTCTTTCATTTGGGAACCCAGAAAACTGGGTGGGTATCAAGGAACTATTAAGCATTCATCACCTATGACCACGCCTCCACTCTCAGATTGGTGGATACTGAACTGGGTTCTGGGCATGGAGGGCATGTCCTGGGCGTGCCAGGGCATGGATGGCAGGCGACCAGGGTGTCTGATGCCTAGGAAAGACTGTGGCTGCAGCCAGTTCTCTTACTGATGTCTTCTGACAGTTCTCTGAATCCTAGACAGCACCAGAGGCTGCACTGGAAAGAAAGGGACAAACTAATCCAGCCCCAAAACACTCAAGGGATGTAGTCCCTTGTCCTGCCCTGCCCAGCCCTTCCACAGCCTAGAGGACCTAGAGCCTTGTCCGGACCTCTCTCCTGAGACCAGAATGGGAACCAGAGAGGTGCTAAGGTCACAATGCCTTTATTAGTGTGTCGGGGCATGGCGAGGATGGGGGCCTCAGCAGTCACACAGCATAATGCCTGAGACCCCCATGACTGGTTTCCAAGGCACAGGTATAGTGGCCAGCGCTGCTCTCCCAGAGAAGGGTTGTTGCTTGGGGCAGCCGGGAGGCCAGTCCGGCTTTCCAAAGATCCCTCGTGGCCGTCAGCTCCTTTTGTGCAACCTGGTGGCTTTCTGTCGGTAGATCTCAGCAGTGAATGGCCTGTGGGTAGGGAAACACTCCAGTAGGTTGTTCCGGGAGACTCCCACAACCCAGCACCAGAACCTGCTCCACCCACATTCCCACTGTTCCCAGAGCTTGCCTAGAGGCTTCAAAGGCCAAAGAGAGTCTTGGAGGGACTGGGGCCACCTCCTTGCCTGCCTAGGCCTTGGGTGCCAATATGTACCTACCCCACTCCCAGCTTCTCAAGCCTGGTGAGGCTTGCCCGGCCACGTGAAGCAGTTGTGAGTGAAAGGCTTAGTCTAACTGCCCATCACATCTATCTCCTACCCCGCCACACATCTACTCACTCTTCATACAGGAGAGCAATGATGTAGACGAGTGCCACCAGCACCGTCAACAGCAGGCCTGCGGGACTGGCGTGCCTGCAGACAGACATGTCATCAGTTGGAAGGACTTAACCACTCCTGCCAACACACTGTGTGGTCCTTGCTGGTACTGAATTCCTTTCATGGGTGAGCTAAGCCTGGTGGTGCCCCTTTCTAGGTCTGATTTTCTAGAGAGGCCCAGGGAGACAGGAGGAGAGGAAAACACCTTGTGAGGCAGTCCTTGCTTCTTCATCTGCGAAGACCAAGGCCCAGGGACAGGGGACATTTCTACTGCCCACCGGACAGTGCTAGGAAATAAATCTCTTGTAAAAAAGCTATCCCAGGGCTGCCATGAACATATGACTTCTCAGACAGATTTTTGCCACCTAAGCTCTGGCCCGTACACACCACAGTCTGGGTCCTCGACTGTGGGAAAGATCTTCCCACACCAAGCATTCCTCTGAGCCAGCAGTCTCACACTGGCCTTACTCCTTAATACCCACGTGGACCTCACACTAGCCAGTCTGTCCATGTGTCTGTCTGGGAGGGCAGGGGCACAGGACAGAAGACCCATTTGCCACTACCCCAGGCCTGAGCTGAACTTCCAGCATCCTAACTCAGAGACTGGAGTCCTTGCAGACTATACACAGCGTTTCTGTCATGGCTCTCTGCAGGTGACCAGTCTCTGACCTCACTCTGCCAATGAATACAGACAGCCTGTTAGTGACAGCAGGGAGGAGCCCAAGCATGTCTGCCTCAGGTTTCCAAAAATAGCCACTGCTGAGCTGTTCCCCAGTCTATTTCTATGGTTACTTCTGGCTGCTCTGGCTCCTACGGGGCCTGGACTGCTACATCCACCTCAGCAGGAGAGGAATGAACCAGAAGGGACAGAAACAGGCCTCAGGTAACCATAGGATCTGCTCTCCTTGACTGATCCCATTACACATTTAGCCACCAAAGGACAAAGGGCACAAGAATGTGTGGCTCCCATAGGGCCCCTCCATCTTGCTCACACTCCATAGTGCCCAAATGGACCTCACATTGGCCAGTCTGTTATGCAGCTGTCTGGGAGAGACAGGGACACAGGACACCTCCACTGCACAGCACAGACCACGAGGCTCACTCACCCTTACAGTCTGACCACCACCTCTGCCACTGCCCAAGGCCTTGAGTGGAACTTCTCCCCCAACTCTTTCGGGTCTCGACTTGTGCCTTTCCCAGAGCTTAGCTGGGCTCTAAATTAGTACTGTGTCCTCACTATCCTTTTCGACTTGGAACAGCTCATGTTGTCTGTGTCCTGGCCTCAGAGGGACTGTAGCCATGATGTCCTCCCATCCCTCCTGACTAAATAAGCACTTTGTCCCCAGACATGGTTCAGCTGTGGTTCTGGCCACGTGGGGATCTGTAGATCAGCAAAGACCCCGGAAGATGGCTGGTTAATGAACCTCGCTCCTTACAGGAGCCATTGCCCCCACACTGGCCACCACGGTAGCTACACACTACAGTTCACTACCACACACGGGTTAGCAAAGCTGGAGGGCTATGCCTTGGGAGCCAGGGACTTAAGTACCCCAGATGTACTGTACGCCCTGAGGTGAGTTCAGTCTTCAACCTGTTTCCCCTCCTCCCATGGGAAAGGATGGGTGTAATGACCTGCACCTCCTGCCATGACCCTAAATGAAGCAGGTCTTTAGTTGCTTAGGACAACCACTGATGTGGCCCCAGCAAGAGGCTGTAGGAAGACCTGAAAGAATTTCCCCTGCCTCAATCCAAGATGATGGGGTGGTTGAGAGTGCTTCCAACTGCTCCAGGCAGCCAGCTCTCCAGCAGGGGTTAGGTGCTATGGGCAAATACCCTCCCCCCACCCCACCTTGTATCTGGGAGCAGGCTGTGGGAGGCCTGCTGAGTCAGCATCCCCTGCCATGCACTGACACATCTCTAACAAGTCCTCAGCTGAAGGCCCCATCCCTAGCCGCTGGCCTCTGCCCATCAATATTGATTGGAGGCAACTGGTAGGTGTCACATGTTCCTGAGACCCCTGACCTGGCCACTCCAAACTTGAAATGACCTTTACTCTTAGGCACCAGGCACTACTGGTGACATAAAAGGGACATGTGTATGGCTCTGCCATCAGAGAGGAGGCTGACCGGCAGGAAAGCCACTGATCATTGACTCAGGGCACAGGAAACCCAGAGGAGGTGGGAAGGAGTTTCTAGAGGAGGGGACACCACCAGTTGGGTTTGGAAGAATAGACTAGGGATGGGTTCGGGCACATTCCAGTCAAAGGAGCAGCATGCATGCGGTACGGCAGAGGAACTAAGTGTGCTGGGAGATCAGGAAGCTGTGGGAAGAGGGCTCGGTTTGTGTCTGGATGCCTAGGGGTTCTGAGGGCAACAAGTACTCACATAAGTGCCCAGCCTAGGTAGTTGGCTGTACTTCCCCAGTACATGGGGTTGTCCAGCACATTGAAGGGAAATGTGGTCACCCTGGACTCCTTGAGGATCCCAAAGTAGTCACCTGTGGATGAGAGGAGTAGGGTGTTAGGGTCACTTAGCCTTCTGTGTCCTTGGCCACATTATTACTGAGGGAAATACCGGATGAGCCTTGAAGGATCTGCAGGTGAGGTTCCCCAGGAGGCTCCTAGTTAATAGTGGGATCTGAGCCCACAGCGTCCAGGATTAGAGCCTTTCCATGAGCTCCGCAGTGAGCCAGGCACTGAGGTGTTCTCAGCCTGGCCCTCTCCTCTTGTGAGCCCCAGTACACTGGTCTCCTCCTCTGTATCTACCTGTCCCTCTCTTTAGCGCTGTACCCTGCTCTGTGCAGAGCTCTCTCTCCTGGGGCCTCCCCTCCCTCCTTCAGAGCCCCTTCCCACCTATGTCTGTCCTCCCCTATCTGCCTGGCTCTGCCCCCTCCCCCCAGGCTTTATTCTTTCCTGTGGGTTGGCCAGATGCTTGGGATGTCAGCATTTGTTTTGTTAGCTTGATGCAAACTTGATTCACCTGGTAGGAGGGAACCTTAACTAAGAAAATGCCTCCATGGGGCTGGCTGGTGAGCGTGTCTGTGGGGCCTTTTCTTGGTTAATGATTTATGTGGAAGAGCCAAGGCCCAGCTCACTGTGGGCAGTGCCATCCCTGGGCAGGTGTTAGTCCTGGGTTGTGTAAGAAAGGTGGCTGAGCCAACCACTAGAAGCAAGGCAGTAAGGAGTGTTTCTCCAGAGTATACTTCAGTTCCTGCCGCAATTTCCAGCCTTGGCTTCCATCAGCGACTCTGACATTTAAGCCAATATATCCTTCCTTCCCAGGTCATGGTGTTTATCACAGCGACAAACCAGGACAGGTTAGCTATGGCTCCAGCCTGCCCACCACATGCTTCCTGTCACTCTGGAGGTCAGCCCAGGGGAGTTGACATAAGGAGAGACTATCAGATGGCCGGTCATCCACCCACCTACTGCATGCATAACCAGGCCACTGTCACAGAACAAAGCATCTGGTCCAGGTCTCTACCTGGTGAGTGTCTCCACTGGGCCAGGGCAGGCTTTCCCAGCAGCCTCTCCTTTGTCCTCCCACCCCCACCCCATTAGACCAGAAAAACAATGCAGCTTCATCCTGCGCAGAAAGTAGGGCAGCCAGTCCAACAAGAGGAGCCCCTGCAGGAGGGGCCTAGTAGAAATTGGTGCTGTCATTGTCAGGGACAAAAGGTACAAGAGTCCAAGAAGCTGCCCAGGGACCACTGGGGGGAAGCAGGAAGCGGGGCAGTGGAGCCTGACAGCGGATAGCACAGAAACCTGCTTCAGGCTGAGTCACAGGAGAGGGCCCATTCTGCTCTACTTCCAAAGCTTGCAGGACCCTCTGCTTTCTAGGCCATTTCTACCACAATCCACACTGGCGCTGCCCGCACCCGTCAAACACTCCTCTGCTCATTTTCCCCATCAGGCCCTCACCACCACGGTGGGTACCCCAGTCTGCCCTCTGCCTGCCCCCTCCATCTGACAAGGACTGAGGGCCTTCTTCAAGGCCAGCTGAGTCTAGGAGGACACTCTGGGGCCCATCAACCAGGACTAGGGTCTTTTCTTGTCTCATAGGAACCAGCTTGTTGCCATGAAGTCTGATGAGTTAGCAAAACTACAAGTCCTAACCGTGATGGAGGACTCCCCACTCCCACCCCACCCCATCCCCCGTTCTTCTCAAGGCAAACGGCAACCACCGGACTCTGCTCCTCCCTGAACCCAGTGTACCTGCCCAAGGTCATTCCATAACTCAGGGTCTTACCTAGAAAGGTCCCAGTGAACCCCAGTGCATAGAAGCTGGAGAGCACAAACACGAGTCCCCAACCCAGGAGTGCAAGGCCCAGGAAGTAGGTGGTGTGGTTATCCAGGCCCTCCATCTTGGGCTGGCTCATCATGGCCTGTGTGAAGCTGTGGAGCAGGGGACAGGAAGAGACAGCATGTCATAGCATGTATGGAGTTGTCAGCTCCAGAGTCATATGCTTAGTAGCCACAGAGGCTCTGCAGGTAGGGTCTAGGCTCCTGAATGAACTGTCTAATCTTCAGTGTCATAAGGACAGAGTAAGACCAAAGGCCCAGGCTGACCAGAGTGTTTAATCTTTTTAACGAGAAGTCACAAACTCTGACATATATGTAAATTTTCTTAAATTTTAGAAATAGGTCACCATGAAAGCCATTTATGCTTCATACGTGTTAGCAGGGTCCAGTCCAAGAGCCATCGCATTCAGGTCCTGTCAACTTGCACTGTGAATGAGAATTAAGCTCACAGAACAGGTACATGTGCAGTGCACAGTACCCAGCAGGCCTAGTACCTGGGGTCTGAGCCTGGCTTG
The DNA here is from genome assembly GCF_963924665.1 of Micromys minutus. Taxonomy (NCBI): domain Eukaryota; kingdom Metazoa; phylum Chordata; class Mammalia; order Rodentia; family Muridae; genus Micromys; species Micromys minutus. The sequence continues at coordinate 12,444,066 of NC_137979.1, forward strand.
TGCAGGGCAGGGCAGAGCAGGACATGCAGCAGGCCCAGCACTTAAGAGATATGAGCTTGGCATATGCCATGGGCAGTGACGAGCAGCATTCTCCTTATAGGCCCAGGCCTGATGCTGGCTGTGCCCCCACACTGCTGATTTGCTTCCCCGGCTCCTGCACAGGCCAAGCCACCCCTGGGAAACTTAGATTTTAAGTCCCACCAAAGGCCCTTATGTCTTCCCCTCAACTAGGCTTTGTGGCCAAGTGCTGGCAGGCCCTGAGTCTGAGCAGAGGGACTGAACAATGGCAGGGTCAGTGGGCATGGAGGGGCAGGTTCACTGGCACCTGGCACAGGAAAGGGTGGAGGGTTCAGGGAAGCAGGCTGGTAAAGGGTCTGGGTCTTGCCAGGAGGGAGTGGCCAGTGACCAGAGGAAGCATTGAGTGTGCCAGGGGACAAGAAGGAGGTATGAGGCCAGCACTGTGTACAAGCACATTTCCATTGTGTCCATGAGCACAATGCTTAGGAGACATGGAGATTTGCTACTCACACACTGCAACTGTATATACTTCTCTCTACAGGTTCCCCCAACCCGCTCACCTACCCTCCCATCTGTCCATCCACCTGTCCACCCACCCATCCATCTACCCACCTACTTGTCTGTCCACCCATCTATTCATCCACCTACCTACCCACCTCCTTACCCACTTACTCATCTCTATCCCTTCCTCAATCTATGTACCATCAACATATCCACCCATGCTTCTCCTTCCATTCATTAACCTAGTCACTAGAGACCCAGATACCCATGTAGCCATCAACTTTCTCCCAGAAGCCTTTTCTCTTTGAGCAGAACACGTTTGTCACTGGAGAAGGTGGGTGCTATGATTCTATTCCTGGACCACACTAAACTTTATCTCCTTGAAATCCTTCCCACCAATCTGAGTTCAGCTCCCAGAAACTGACGTTGGCTCTCGGCACAGCCCAGGAAGTAGACAAGAGAGAACGGAGGATAAAGGCCATGCAGGCTACCTGCAGATACCTGCTTCTTGGCTACACTGCTTAAGGGCCCATGGCACAGAGAAGAGGGTTGGTTCTTCAACAGGTTGGGTAGCTCCAACTGCCTAGTAGCCTCTCAGCTCCATCTACTTGAATAGAGGACAGAGAGCCTGTGGCTCTCTTTCTGGCCAGCCCCAGCCACTTGTCTTGAGTTCTCAGGGACAACATCCGTGGCCGCACAAGAGCTGCCAGGAACTAGCAGCTTCAGCTGAGAACCGAGGGAAGAACTTACCTGGTGGGGATGATACAGGGAGACTGTTCCAGCATGAGGAGTGGCTAGCGCTAGACTCCCTAAGGCTCAGAAAAAACTGCAGTGCAGGAGGTGTTTGGAGGGAGCTGCATGGCTGTGATGTATACACACTGGGCGGAGCAGAAGGCCGGGAGACTTAGGGTCTCTCTGGAGAGAGACTCTGCTGGAAGTGACCTACAGCAGACATCTCAAAGACTCAGTCCTGTCCTTGTGCCTAAGGATGGTTCACTCCTGGCTCTGTTTATATCACTGGTGGACTTTCCTCCAGTGGGTGCTAGGAGTAAGGCAAATAAGCAAGGTCCACCATGGGTTCTTTGCTCCAGCCTGCGGAGATGGTGTGTGGGCGTGTGTGTGTGCGAGAGTAGATGGTATAGATCAGGGAGTGTCTCTCAGCCTAGCTTAGCGGCCTACACCCCACGTGACACAAAGGCTCACTAGAACTGAAGCCTGGTTAGGGTGGCTGGTTACGTGCTGTCATATGCCATGAAAGCACAGTCCGTTCCACAGGGAGAATTAACAGGGAGCAGGCAGCTCTGTGGCCACATTTCACAGCAGAATGGGGTAACAGCAATTTTCCCTCAGAGCCACTCTGCACTGCGGTATCAGGGATGGAGATTCATTCCCGGGCTTTGGGTTCTGTTTTCTGATTTAAATTTTATGTAGCATGAGTGTTTTGCCTGCACATATGTCTGTGCACCACTGGTGCCTGTGGAAGCCAGAAGTCATATCCCCTGGAACTGGAGTTACAGATGGTCACAAATCACCATGTGAGGGCTGGGAATTGAATTGGAGTCCTCTAGAAGAATAACAAGTACTCTTAACCACTGAGCAATCTCTCCAGCCCCTTGAGTTCTATGCTTTAAATTGGATTGAACTTTCTATCAGCAGTGAGACAGGAGGCTGCCTGCACTCTGCTCCTCACACCAGACCACTTGAGTGCACAGCTCCAGAGAGGCTGTCCTGCCCCTGTGCTTCTATGGCTTTACCAGTGGGCTGCATGTGCACACAGCCGTCCGTAGGCTTCACAGTCCAGCCCAGTCAAGTATGATCAGGAAACTAGGCATCTGGTGGGCTTAACACAGAGCACAGTAAATTATCAATCAACTCAGCCACATTATCCCATAGCAAAGGCTGGAATTCATGGCTACCACGTTGCACTAACCAGGGCACCTTCCTAACATTTCCCTAAGCCCATCAGCATCCCACGTATCAGGAGAAGAGGCAGCAGTGTGGGTAGGAGTCAGGACACTTGGCTGGTCCTACTTCTGTCCTGTGAGCAAGCAGGTCCTCAGCCTCTTTGTGTGAAAGGAGGTGCACATCACTGTCATTCAAAACTCCAGGGTGTGTTGGGGCCTCAGCTCAGAGGACAGATACAGTTGTACCTGGGTGCCATTCCAGCTGTGCTCCCTCCTTCCTCTCTGGGATCAAGAAAACATGACTCAGATTCCTCTCTGACTCTCCAATCACGATCGGGGATCTCCACTAAGAGATAGCAGGGGGACGAGGTTTCAGTGGTTCCCTGGTGTCCAGTGACCCTAGTCATCCACACTGTGCCCAGGGGCCTTTCTTTTAGCCTGTGGCCCATGAGTGGGCTGCAGTTGAGGCTGGCTGCAGGTCAGGAGTGGGGGCGCTGGGGCAGGGGTTTCAATAGATGTCTCCCAAGCCACTAGGCCCCTTCCTCACTCAAGGCACAGCCAGAGCATAGCAAGAGCCAACAGCACTTCCCTAATCGCTTCCTTGAGTCTAGACTTTGCCTTAACCTCCAAATAACAAGTTAGTTTAGCCTGTTTGCTCCCTTCCCAAACCACCAGCTAGTGCAGGTCAGCTGATGCACAACTACTGTGTGGAGCCCTGGCATCACAAGAAGATTGACTTGGCTCAAGCGCATATGTGTACTCCTACCATGTCAACTCGGTAGGACACATAATTACCTAGGGTCACATCACCCCAAGTGACGAGGACAAAGTCAGAGGAAGCCTCCAGAACAAGGGTTGGCATGTGGTCTGACAGTGCAACACTTGCCTAGCAGTATGAATGAAGCCTGGGCTCAGTCTCCAGGACCACAAACAAACAGGCACTAGGCTGACCCCAGGAGACTGGGCAGGGTGGCACTGCAGAGGATATAGGAGGTGGTACCACTTCACAGGCACAGGTTACCATCTAGGATGGAGAAAATATTTGAGAACCAGACAAAAGGGGGCTGCACAAGGTAATCAAGTGTCACCAAATTGTATACTAGATCTTCGTGTGTGTGTGTGTGTGTGTGTGTGTGTGTACTTGAACATCTACACAGAACATACACCTAGTGAGATAATAGGTGGGGACTGGATTAGAAGGGTATAGCCAGGGGACTAAGGGACAGGATCTTTCCAATCCTCTGCTGGAGTTCAGTGCTCAAAAGGGTGTCTAGTTCAGACACAGAAGCACCCTCACCTGCTCTTGATGAGTCTGTGCACCAGCTAGAAGATATTTTTCTATGTGACCCAAGCTGGCTTTGACCTCCTGGGTTCAATCATTAGTCCTGTCTTAGTCTCTCAGGTAGCTGGCACCAGAGGCAGGTACCATCACGCTCAGCTCTCTGAACCACCCATGGTCCCCTCTCCCCAAGGTGGTCTAGCTTGCCCAAAGCTAGGCTGTGGTGCCTTTTTCATGGCCCCACCCTCCTGGCCCAACTAAAGTCCCCTCACGTGCAGGCATTCATACCAATGAGCCCAACCTGGCTCCTGCTTTCCTACGGACAACCTAGAAGTAGCTACCGATCCATGTCAGAGGAGGAAATCACAGTTCACAGAGGTAACCTGCTCAGGGTCACCAGCATTATGGAACAGAGCTGAGGCTGACCAGGTTGGCTTTGATTCACACTAGAATCCAGAGGAGGCTCTTCAGTCAGGGATGCTTGCGATACCTTCCTATATCAGCAAAAGCAAAATGCTACACTTCTATTATGATAGCCACTGTCAAAAAGACAGGAAGCTCAGTGTTGGCAGGAGTATAGAGAAACTGGACCACTCTCACGCTGCTGGTGGGATGCAGTATAGTGCAGCCACTGTGGAGAACAGTCTGACAGGTTCCTGAAACCTGAACAATGACCCTCGTGGTACAAACTTCACTCCTAAGAACATTCTTGAAGAAACTAAGATGCTCGGATACTGGTACACCATGCCCACAGCTGCACTGGAGTGGCAAGTGTCAGAAGGAGGGATGGGCAGAACTGGCTTAACCCACACGGCAGGACATTACGATGTCTCAGGAAGAAGCCTGAGGTCACTGTGCTGAGTACAGTGAACTGGTCACACACCCTTGACTCCACAAAGCTCCAGGAGGAGTGATGTGAGAGACACAAGTGGAATGGAGAACCAGGGCCAGCCCACAGGAGGGGGCCAGTACTTAAAAGGAGTAGAGTTTCAACTCTGTAAAATAAAATGGGTTCTGGAGATAGGTGGTAGTAACCATTATAAAAATGAATTGTTTAAAATCACTGAAGCAAACCCTTGAAAATGGGCAGAGGCCCAGTGCTTGCCTGAATTACGCTTATCCAATGGGGCACGTTACATCCTTGGCTGCTATTTGGCTAGGATACTAAGATTAGGCACATTCCAAGGCTGCTCCCATGACCCAGCCACAAGAAGATCCCAGAAGCCCCAGGGTCTGCCCACTCTGCATTTCTAACCAGTGTCCAGTCCCATTTCTCCAGGGCCACTCCTCCAACTTTCTGGATCTTGCTGGGTGTGTTCCCCGGGGTCTGTCACTGCAGAGGAGGCAGCAGGAAGGACCTTGTTGAACCACTGATGAATGAGACCTGCTGGGAAGGGTTTCTGCTGGGCCCCAGCTCTGCAGGGCAGTAGCAGGCCTGCATCTCTGACCCCAGTAGCCTCTTCCCTAGGGGTCCTGCATTATGGGAAGGAAAACAGACCCTGTCTGAAGCCTGTCCAAGTCCAGAGTGAGGCATCTAATCCCAGAACTCAGGAAGTAGGATTGCTGCAAACTCAGGGCCAGCCTGTTTTATAAAGTAAATTCCAGATGGCCTGGGCTACGGAGCGAGACCCTGGCCAAAAACAACAAACAAAACAAACCAGAGTTTGAGGTTTATAAAGCCAAGCAGAGCCCAGGGCAATCAGGACCTGTCTCCAGCTGGGAGAGTTTAGGGAGATTTTAGAGAGCGGGGGAAGTCAGAAGAGACCAACCAGGCTTGAAGCTGGTGTGTCACAGACTAGGTTAACCTAACAAAGACATTTAAGTATTAAATGCCACAGAAATGACTGCATGAGGGCTGAGACCTTACAGAACCAAGTGAGAAGTGTCCCGAGGAAGGACTTCTCACAGCTGGCGGGAAGGCAGGGCTCCTTCAGCAGGGCTCCTGCACTGGGGAGGGCCGAGCTGGGTAGAGTATGAGCTTAAGTGACCCTCTGAGGTTTCCAGGCTGGACACATCTGGGCAGGGGAATAGCCTCTGACTTGGCAGTATCTAAGTTAGGATGTACATGGGCTCTCTAGGCTGTCTGGGGAGCTTGAAGATGCCTCTCTGCTGGGAACCTAGTGGCACCCATTTCTGAAGGAGCGAGAACTCGCTGACTGGCCAAGCTCATAGAGACAGCATTCCCAGACCAGAGCGACATCATCGTGTTGGAGAATGGCGAGCAGAATGGAGGAAATCCGAGGGGCAGCCTAAAGCCACACTTCTACCCTCTCATGGGGATGGACAAAGCCACCCCACTAAAGAGTCTTCATATGTCAGCCAACCAGGATGTGTGTCATCGGAGCCACCTCCCCTAAGGATGACAACCTCTATAGTTCTTGTCCAGCCTAAGTCTTCAAGGCCAGGGGGCATAGATGAGGCTCTGGCTGACAGACAAGCTGAGTAGGACCCTTGTCCCACCCCGCACTCCTAGCCCACAGGAAGGGGGAAAAAACCCACAATAATCTCCAGTCAGGGTAGCCTGCCATGGGGAAGCTTGGGCCAAATGCCTACAGAAGGGGAGTATGAGGGACCTGGGCCACCACTCTGTCCCTGCCTGGCTTCCCATACAACAGACATCGGGTAACTAGGCAGCCACCTCAAGGTACATCCTGCACCCATAGATCCACGCTTATCCAGGATAAGTGAAGTGGACAGGCCAGGTGTGCATGCCCTAGCTGAGGGACCCGCCTCAATGACCAGTCCACAGGGTACCTCCTCAGCACTCAACTTCTAAAGTGCAACACTCCCCACACCACCGTCTTTATTTCCGAAAGCGGTACGCAGGCTTCCTGTGGCCTGTGTGTGCACAAGGCCTGTGGTGAAATCCCTGGGATGAGAAGTGGACCCAAGGCTCACAAATAGCCATGCAAGTCTTGAGCAACAGATCCCACTGCCCTCCTGCACAGCCTGAGACTCCAGTGCAGTGCGCAGCTCAGCCAGGCCCACTTTGGAAGGGAGGTCGACACAGGAATTCTGCTTCCTGTCCTCAACACCTACACCACCAACTGCTCTGGCCATTTTCTTTGATGGCAGGAAGGTAATATGTCCTAATGAAGGTCTAAGCATGATTCCTGGTCCCTAAGGACTCCTCCTCGCTAGAGTGTCTATGTCCTGTCTTGGTATATCTTAGGAGGAGTTCTGGGGATATAGGCAAGGGGACATTTCAATAGGTTCTGTCTCCTCTGCCCAAGCTGTCTCTATCATTGGACAATGAAATGTCACATTTACAAGGATGTCTCGGCCTACTGAGATCCAGGACAACAGCCTGAGGCCTCTAGGAGCAATGCTCTCTGGACATTCTGATACAGAACTCCCAAACATTGGTGAACCTGCTGGCCCTCCTCCTAACCATGGCTTTCACATATACAATAGCCTTCATGGTGACCCAGGGCTTACCAGTGGGAGCGGAGGATGTTCAGAAGCAGGATGATGCTGCCCAGGGAATAGCAGGCTAGGTAAGGGGACCCGAAGGCTCTGCTCAACTTGCGAGTTCTCTGCTCCCACCTTGCTACCTGCATGAAGGGCCGAGAACAAGAGAGAGAGGTGAGGTGTTTGCTGGTACAGAGAGGGTGGAAGAAGCGGGCCTGAGTGCCCAGGCCCAGTTCCCAAGAAGGTGAGCTCTAGAGGGTGCAGCAAGTAGGGTGAGCAGGGGGTCCTCGACATCTCAGGGCTGGTGTCGGGAGTTTTACCTGGCCTTAGTCTCGGCAGGATGGAGTAACAGGCTGGCAGTCATGACTAAATGTAAGGGCTCAGTTCTCAGGCCGTCCTGGAAGCCCTACATTCCCATCTCATGCAGTTCCAAAGGCCATTATTCAGGAAGAGACAAGCTACCGCCAACGAAGAAGCTCTAGAAATGGTGACCCCGGCACCCACAGGGTCATTTCAAGGGGAAGACAAAAGAAAGGCAGCCCTTCACCCTCACCCTGTGCTCAGCCTGGCCTCCCAAAGGTGCAGACTGTACGGGTATGAATGACTCTCAGTCTCATAATCCTTTTGTTTCCAAGTCTCACATCTCAAATCACAGTGTTCAGCAGCCAGGCAGAGGAAGCAAACAGGCAGCTCTCTCCTCTGCAGACCTCACCCCTGCACACATCCACATCCAGGTTGTTAGGGTTGCCCCTCTGGGCTCCTGGTGTGCTGTGTCTGACCCAGGTGCTCAGATGAACTCTCTGCTGATGGAGAGGAGGAAGGAAGGGGTGAGGAGGATGCCAAAGGGCACACACTCATTCTGGTGCGCTAGTTCTGGGGGCAAGTTATTCAACCCCTTCTGTGTCCTGAATATAAATATGAATGTGTGTGTGTGTGCACATGTGCATGTCTGTATGTCCGTGTGTGTGTGTGTGTGTTTGCAGATGGCCCTCAACACTCTAAATTTGAATTTAGTTCTTTCCAGACAGTAATAATTGGTCCTCTCATAATGCTGAACAGCAAGGTACAGCCATGGACCACAGCATCCTGACAAAATCAACTACCAGGCAGCATTCTGTGTGTGTGCTGGGGAGCTAGAGGGGACAGGTGATACATGGTCAATAAACGACATGAACTAGTTGAAAATGTATCATAAAATAGGTGCTTCTGTCCAGCTCGACAGACAAAGCAGGGAAGGCTGAACTGAGATACCTATTTGGTTTGATGTGTTAAATGCATTCAGCAGGGCTTTTCTTTGTGGCCAGAAGCCCAGACAACAGCTTTGCCTATTGCTCATGCATGCCTGAAGCTCACACAGCCTCCAGCAGGCCTCCAGTGAGCTCACACCCCCCAAACCCTTAGTATGTGAACCTAGTTTGTTATCAGATGCCTGCAGTGTGTAGTCCTGGTCAATGTCCATATAAGTGGAAACTTAAGGGTTCTTTGGAAAGTTGGTTAGATGGTATTTTGCTGAGGCAAACACATGAAGGAATGTTTAGCTGAAGTGGACACAGGTGAATGACTAAGGCAGACTCATGAAGGAAACATTTCCTTGAAGCAGACACAGGAGAGAGAATGCTCTACTAAAGCAAGCTCATGAAAGGACACATGATGAAGGACTCTTTGCTAACAACATCATGTATTTATTGGTCCACCTTACACTGTGTAGCTGAGCTGCATTTGTCAGGGGAGAGAAACGTACCAAAAACCTTCTGGTGGTGGGCTGCAACATCTTACCACTTCCTCAGACTCAGGCTGATTGTCGTCAGAGTGATGTCAGCTTAGGCAAGACATGTGCTGAGACAGAACATGGGATGTTTGGAGGGTATAAACAGGACTCATTGGACAGTGGCGGAGGCAGAGCTAGGCTTGCTTATAGAGCTAAGTGTACAACGCTTGTGGGTCTTGAGTCTTCACTGATCCTTGTTTCCCTGAGAGAGGCACAGCAAAGAATTCTCCTGGTGTCTCTCCTGGTCCCTCCTGCTGACTCAAGCCAAGATTGAGGCCTGGCTGTCTCTACTAGGTCATGCCACCACTGCTGATTTGTGTTTGCTGTCCCAACTGTACTGAGCTGGACTGTTGGTGTATCTATGAAGTGTTTCCAAGTGGATCAAGCTGTTGCTGCTGACCTGTGAACTGAACTGCTGATTTCCAGACAACACAGACAGTTGCTCCAAAGAACCTTCCTAAACAGTTCCACTTCCGCTCATCCTTCCTTTCCCACTACCTCTGGTGGGTGGTGGGACAACAGAGAGGTTAAAGTATTGAAGAACCATCACTAAAAACTGGCTTCTACAGTCCACAGGAAAGAAAAGCTTCATGAAGCTTCTATGGGGTGCAAACGAGTGATGTTGGAATCAGGAGCTTTCAAAACCCTGCTCTGGACGCCCATATTTAGGAAAAGGCTCCAAGAAGAACCAGTGCAAGCAAGTGGCTGACTATGCTGAATTACAACATGCTCAGACCATGGACTCAGGGGTCTTTGGAGGATAATGGGGATTGGCTTTTTGAGAGAGAGTTTCTCTGTGTAGCCCTGGCTGTCTTGGAACTCACTCTGTAGACCAGGCTGGCCTGGAACTCACAGTCATCTACCTGTCTTGGCTCCTAGAGTTCTGGGATTAAAGGTGTAAGCTCCATGCCTGGTTCATGGAGTCAGTCATTACAAACAATGGGACCCTGGGGCATTTCCCTTGCTGAAATGACTGTACTTTAGCATAGTTACTGATGATCCCAGATCTATAAATGTGCTTATCTCAGAACTAGGCAAGTGCTTGGGAAAGGGAGATGCTTGTATTCATTTTATTATCATATACAATTGTGTCCTCTAAGGTCCTTTCACAGGGATGCTGTCAGGGAAGGACCAAGGAAGGTCAGGGTCTGCAGGGTATCCTCTGACTGTACTTTTAATGCTCATATCCCAAAGCACAGAGCCAGTCACTAGCTCAAGAAGGCTATGGGAGGTTTCCTTCCACACCACCCATCCATTTATGTATCCCCCATCTACTAATCTAATCATCTATTGATATAAGATCCTTCCCACCCACCTACTAATACATTCACACTCACCGACCCATTCATCTAGCCATTTATTCTCTATCTACCTACCTGCCCACTTACCATCTACCCATCCATCCATCCATCCAACCACCCAACCACCCATCCATCCATCCATCCATCCAACCACCCAACTACCCATCTATCCATCTATCCATCAATCCACCCACCCACCCACCCATTCATCCATACAATCTATCCATTTATCCATCCATCCACCCAACCACCCATGACCCATCCATCCATCCATCCATTCATCCATCTATCCATCTATCATCCATCCATCTATCCATCTATCATGCATCCACTATCCATCCATCCATCCACCCACCTACCAACCCACCCATCTATCCATTCATCCACCCACCCACTCACCCATTCACCTACCCATCCACCCACCCATCCATCCATCTATCCAATCACCCACCCATTCATCCATCCACCCAACCACCTATTCACCCATCTATCTGTCCATCCATCATCCATCTATCCATCCACCCACCTACTCACCCACCCACCCATTCATCCTCCCATCTACCCACTCATCTACCCACTAACCCACCAATCCATCCACTTATTCACCCACCCACCCACCCATCCAACCATCCATCCATCCATGTATTTATGCTCCCATTTCTCCACCTACCTGTCCATCTACCTACCCATCTATCCATCCATACTCAAGCATCATTCCACTCACACACCCAGTATTTACTTGGGGTCTGTAACAGGCCAGTAAATGTTAAAAAGTAAAGTGTTTTAAAAAGAAAACAAAAACATAGCATAACAATGGTGCTCTTGTTTTTGCACACATGCATATAACTGAAGTCAAATGTGCTTCATTTACTGAAAACACCAGCATGAGCTCCTCCCACAGGGTGCCGCTGGGCACAGCAGAACTGGCTAATGAGAGCAGGCAGAGGCCTTGACCAGCTCCTCCACTCAATGTGAGCTAGAAAGAAAGAACTGCTTCTGGGACTACATTATTTTCATAGCTCTGTGAAGTCCTGGAAGTAAAGGCTAGTCAGGGTAGAATTTTTAAAGATTATTTTTAATTTTCATCTGTGGGTGTGAATGGGTGGGTGGTGGGCGTGATGTGTGATGGCCAGAAGAGAGCACTGGAGTCCCTGGGACTGGAGCTACAGGCAGTTGTGAGTTTCCTGACACAGGTGCTGGAACCTGCACTAGGATCCTCTGGAAGACATTAGCTGTCCCAGGGTGGCTATTCCAATGGGACTAGAAAGGAAGACAGGCTCCCTGTGTTCACTGAAGAATAGCCGCTAAGCATCTGGATGGTGCCTGACAGAACATCAGGCTATGTGGAGTACTAGCCTGAGCTCAAGAACCAGCTCCTCTCTATACTGCCTTAGGGGTGATTCATGATCTCTCTGCCTTAGTTTCCTTATCTGTAAAATGGAATAATGATGTTACCCAGGATCACTGTGAGGAATAAGGAAGTCACATCACTTGAACTCCTCTGAGTATGTGTTGGAGTGTGTTGGGCTTGCTGGGGGCGATGCCCTTGTTTCAGTGTGATCTCTGAGAGTAAGGAGCAAGATGACATGAAGATGACAATCTGTGAGAAAAGGAGAAGTTCAGAGGACATGTGGCTCCTGTCTCCCTCATTCCAAGGCAGGCTCCGGAGAAACACGAAATCCTAATGAGAGACCTATTGCTCCATCACCCGTTCTTTCCCCAGATACCCAAGACTGTAGCAGGGGTAGCATCTGGAATCCCTCTGGGCCAGAGGGATTGAAGGTACAGTTGAGACTTTCAAGGCCACCAGGTGTCCCTTGCTCTGGAGGACTTGGGCCAGAAGCATGAGAAAGCTCACCCTGGTGTGCATGCTTCCTAGCACAGAGGGGGGGAGCTCACCTATGCAGTCCACTAGCTGACACACACAGCACACACAGGGTCCGAAGTATCACTCCTCATTCCACCCGTGTGGGGTGGCTTGGGAGCTGAGCAGCACCCAGCTGTACCTATCATGGCTCTCATGAGCCAGGCAGCTCCTGACTGAGAGAGCAAGATCCAGGTCTCCCTATCCAACATGCCTTCCTGCTGCCTTCACCCTGGTGTGGCCTTGCTTTTAGTCACCATTCCCAATACTCAGGACCACCCGTCACTCAGGTACTATGGGTCTAGCTCCTTTCTGAGGCCTAGCTTTGTCTTCTTTGCTCCTCCTTAGAGTTATGAACCCTCTAAAAGCTACTGTCATGGAACCCAGCTGGTCATCTCTGATAAAAATTATCCTCTGCTTCCACCACGCTGATGAGGGGGAGCCATCCCCCTCCCACTGTGCAGATTCACATGGGCACTGGACTGTCTGGAGAGGGTCCCAGTCACATTGGCAATCAGGCTACAAAACCCTGGCTAATTTAGTACTGGCTTCCATTTCTGATCAGTCCACTACGTGAGCTCACTTTCTATATAAGGGACTGTAGCAGGAGGCAAAGGAAGTAAGCCTCCTGGGGTCATGTAATGCAGGGACACACTGTTTCACACACACACATACATACACACACACAGAGAGAGAGAGAGAGCAGGAGGCAAAACCCTAAAGAAGAGTCCAGCAGACAGCTAATTCAATTTGGATTCTAATTTTGGCTCCAGAACTGCCTGTACCATCTTAAGAGGATGGAATCCACTGCTGGAGACGATGACAGGCCTCACCCTAGAGAATGACTGCTAACAAGTGAGAAGGGAGATGTCTATACAGTCACTGCAGGAGCACTCCAGGATATAGTGCTCAGTAAAAAAGCATGCACAGGACGGGCTCACCTGGCTTCCTTGTAGAAATTAAGAGGATAATCCTCCCATTCATGTGGATACCCAAGGGAACCCAAATAGCCAACACGATCTTGAAGAGAACACATACTTCCTGACTTCAAACTTCTTACAAGGAACAGTAATCGGGACAGTGTGGTGCTGGCACAAAAATAAACATACAAAGCCCAGAAAGAACCTTCCATATGCTTCTCCACTGCTTCCCCACCCGGCACCAGACCAAACAAACAGATCTGAGCAATCAGCTCAACACCCGTGCTGAGACAATGTGTGGATGAGGCAGGACAGACCATCGGTGACAACTAAGGGGCCATGGGAAGAGAAGGAAGCTCTCCGTCCTGGGATCTATTTGAGTTTCCTGCTGGCTGAGTCAAGAATCCTCAACACAGCTAATGAAGCCAACAGAGACAGTGTTTTCCTAGACACCTCGAACTAGGTTGCTAGAAATAGCAAGCTGTGTTCATCGGCCAAAGCGTCCTGGCTGTCCTGACGCTAAACAATGGACTCCAAAGCTACCTCACAGTTGTATTACAAGAAGGGAAGAAATAGGTAAAGCAGCTCCTGTACTTTGACTCGAATTTTGCTTAAACTTTCAACCTCATTGTAAATTACACCCTTTAAGCAACACGACTTTCAAAGAATCCTATATAGAGTTACTTCTAAGAAAAAAAATTGCCAGCTCACTTTTTAAAGGATTTTTTGTATGTATATGAGTATTTTTCCTGCAGGCACCAAATGACAACCGTAAAGGCAGGATAGGGCCTTGTCTCACCTAGGACTACAGTTGCAGACCGGCGAGCCATCATGTGGATGCTGGGAACCAAACCCAGGTCCTCTGGAAGGGCAGTGGTGCTCTTAACCACCGAGCCATCTCTCCAGCCTCTATATAGACATTGTGAAGACACCAAAGTGTGACCCTCTCCTAAGAACCTATACCCTGTCCTCAATATATAATGTCTTTTTACCAAACATCTCCTCCTTGTCTCCTCTCTCTTTTCCTTCTCTCCACACATGCCTGCTCTTAAATCTGAAAAAGTAGTTTCTCTTCTCTATTTAATAAACTCAGTAACTTTGGTGTTTATCTTTTTTTTTTTATGCAGTGGGTATACTGGCTTTTTGTCAACTTGACAACACCTAGAGCCACCTATAAAAGGGAAATCTCGGTTGAATAATTTCCTTAATCAACTTGCCCTGTGGCCAGGTCTTCAAGGAATTATCTTGCTTAATGATTGTGTGCAGAAGACACAGCCCACTGTGGGGGTGGGTTTGGGCTATATAAGAAGCCTATCTAAGCATAGGCCAGTGAGCATGACAGTAAACTTCATTTCTCCATAGTTTCTGCTTGAGTTCTTGTCCTGACTTCCCTTAATGTTAGATAAGAAGCTGAAATAAACCCTCTCTTCCCCAAGTTGTGTTTATTGAAGCAACAGAAAGCGAAGTCGAACAGGGGTTGGGGCTGCAGAGGAAAGACGATACAGGGAAAGGGATGGAGAAGGAAAAGGAGACACAGGTTCCTGAGACTCTGGGGCTTACAGCTTTGCCGAGGGGGTTGGCAAGGCAAACAGGCAGATGTTTATAGAGGTTTCTGGTAGCCTAGGCACCTGCCCTTCAGGTGGGAACTACAGATAGCTTCCAGGCCTTTCTTAAGCTTCCTCTAGGAGTTACAGACAGCCTGGCCCAGGGTCAACATGGATACAAGAAAAGTACCTTCTAGGTGGCTTAGGGAATGTCTGCTGACCTGGAAGAAGATCATGGGAATGTACTGAGGTAGGACCTCATCTTTGCCTCTAAGTGGCCACCTCCAGGAAAGATCCAGGCAGGAGCCAGGCTGGCTATTTTAAGAATCCCCCGGGGCACTAAAGGTAACTTGGTAGTTTGGAGCACTCTCTGTTCTTCCAGAACACCTGGGTTCGACCCCCAGCACCTACATGGTAGTTCGCAATTGGCTATAATCCCAGTTCCAGGATTATAGCCAATATAGGATCTGACATCTTCTGACCTCCAGGGATACCAGGCACACACGTGGTACATAGATACACAAGCAGGCAAACACACACATGCAAATGAAAGATTAATTTAAAAATTATTTTTAAATTCCTGTGAAAGAGAACAGGTTGGTTCCTGGGACTCATAACGAGGAGTTAGCCTAACTCCCAGCCCATTCCCTACTTCCTGCAGGAAGGCATCAAGTTGGAGCATACATCGGCCTTGAGGTTCTTCAGGTCCCATGAAGGTAAATGTGGGATGCTAGAAATGTTGCTTGTCCCCCCACCTAACAGGGAATGGCTGAGGGATCACACCACTCCAGTGTCTCACAGCTCTTCCAAAGGCAGTTCCCCAAGAGCCTTGGGCCAAAACAGGGACTGTGTACCATGGAGACCACAGGCCAGCTGATACCAGTCAACATCCTGTGCATGCGGGGTATGTGTGTGTGTGTGTGTGTGTGTGTGTGTGTGTGTGTGTGTGTGTGTTGGGGCTACATGCATGCACTTGGAGCACTTCAGAAGCTGTCCCATTTGTCTTTTGAGAAGGTCTCTGACTGGCTTATGGCTCACTGATTATCATAGGCTGGGTGGCCAGTGAGCGTGTCTCTGCCTCCCCAGAGCTAGGATTACAAGTGTGTTCCACTCTTCCTAACTTCTCACATGGGAGCTGGGGGTCCAGGTCATATGCTTGTGCAGCAAATACTTTATGAACTGAGTTATCACTCCAGATCTATAGCATATATTCTTTTTAAAGAGTCGTGCTAAATCCATTGAGAGGGAAAGGAGAGGCTCAAAGGTTCATGCTGAGATCCACCTGCACCTGTGGCTTTTCTAGCACAGTGACCTTGTGTTCTGAAAAGCTCTGTTTGATTATTCTCTTTATTCTAAATAAAGCACAGCCCACCCGTGCAAAACCACTGAAAAAATAACCTAGACACAACTCTTCAACTGTTAACCAAATATGGCGAAACCTGGCGGCCTCTACAGTCAATATTGACATGGACTTCAGCCTGCCCTGGGAAGGAAACGTCCAAGTATCTGGTGAACAGTGGAGTGGTTGTCTGATAAGCAGCCAGGCATCTCAGGGGTGGGCAGCAACACATTCATCACAATCAGCCAGTGGTGCCTCCTGCCAATGGGCTTGTGGGATGTTTTGGTTTTGTATTTGCAGGGTTTTTTTTTTTTTTTTTTTTTTTCTTCTTTGGTTGGTTTTATTTTTAACGAAGAGAGATAAGTAGATTTTCCAAGAGGATTTTTTTTTAACTTAAGGTCAGATTTATCGAGACAAAATTCAGTTTTTAAAAAGAGTCTTCTTATTCTGTCTACAAGAAATGTTAGGTACGAGGGATGGAGCAGAGACTGAGGGGATGGCCAACCAATAACCTGCCTAATTGGAGACCCATCCCATGGGCAAGCTCTGTCCCTAACAGTATTCATGACACTCTGTTATGCTTACGGACAGGAGCACGTTGTCCTTTGAGAGGATCCACCCAGCAGCTGACTCAGACAGCTGCAGACACCCATAGCCAACAGTGGGTGGAGCTTGGGGACTCCTACGGGGAAGAACAGGAGGAAGAATGACAGCCCCGGAGGGGACAGGAAGACCAACAGAGTCAACTAACCTGGACCCTTGGGGCTCTCAGTCTGAACCACCAACCAAAGAGCATACACAGGCTGAACCTAGGATGTGCAATTTGGTCTTTTGTGGGTCCCGAACAACTGGAACACTGGCTGTCCCAAAAGCTGTTGCCTGTATGTGGGATGTTCTTCTAGCTAGGTGGCCTTGTCTGGCCTCAATGGGAGAGGAAGCACCTAGACTCTCAGAGACTTGAAGTGCCAGGGTAGAGGAATACCGAGGGGGGAGGGGTGACCAGGAGGGAGGGCACTAAGTGGGATGGAAAGACAAGTTAAAAAGAAAGTCTTGCACTATAGCCCGGTGTGGTCTCTACTCTTGATCCTTCTGCGTCAGCCTCCCCCATACAAGTACAGGGAGAGATGTGCTACCAGGCCCAGCAAAGGCATCACAGTCTATGAATTCTGACAAACAAATGAAGTCATAACGCACTGCCAAGACAGGAAACAAACTTGTCCACTCCTTGGGGAAAAAAAGAAATCCCTGGAATAACCTGGTTGGCCTCACCTTTCCCTGGCCTGTGTGCCACCCCTTTGCTGTTTTGTGTGCCCCAAAAATGTAACCACATGGCCTGTGGCTCCTTGATCCAAATGATGTCCCTGTGATGTGTGAATAGATTTGTGACTTGGTGCCTGGATATCTGCAAAGGATTCCATAACGTAGACACACGGGGTAGGCTGACCCAGAAGCTGGCTACTCGGCTGAGTATAGGATGCTGTTATAAGCACAGGTGCAGCGACATCTGCACACACATCGTTGTGAGACTATGGAGTTTCCTCCGAGTGCAGCCATAGAACCTAGGCTGCTAACAGGACTGCTGAGCAGGGAGGGCAAGGTCAGGAAACATACACAGGACTCTGTGCCCTTCTCTCTGCCAGGGTTCCTGTACCCCACTTACTCACCACCCCACAGGGGAGGTAGGAAGGTCCCAGACAGCTATACAGCAAAGACTGATCCCTGACCTGGCAGGCAGGACATGTCGCACTCCTCACTTTGAGAGATTCAAAGGAAAGCAGCAGATGTTTCCTTCTCCCAGGACAGAGGTTGCACAGAGCAATGCTGCCAGAGTATCCTAAGTAGGCAGTCTCCGCCTGTTCCTGCCCTGACGCTCTGGGGTAATATGTAGGATTGGGCACCCACTCATGAGTTGTGGTATGAAGGAGGACATGGTACCCCAATGATAGATGTGTCACTAAAGGATCCGAGGAGCTGAGCCCCCAGATGAACCATTAATTAGGAAGGTGTGGAGTTATCTGAGCACAATGTGGCCCTTTCATATGAGGTTCCCAGGTAAAGGGGCTAGGACAATTCCAGGGAACCAAACATTTAGTCAGATGTCTGTTCCCACCATCCAGAGCCTGTAGTATCCCTTCCTCAATGCAACCCTTCCTCCAGGGAAGGCTCAGGAGCCAAAAGGCACTGTAAGTCTGCTTGTGGGCACTCCTGCTACTACCAGGAGCACCTGGCATGAATTCACATCAAACAGGATTCTCCAAGCACTTGCCCGAGTACCTCAAAGCATAAAGCAGGTATTTCATAAGATCTACTGAATATAAAGACTCGAGGAACAGGAAGTGAACATGCTACCTAGGGGTAGGAAAAAAAAAACTTTCTTTCTTTGTGAACTGTGACTCTTCATTCTTCTCCTTTGTGAACTGTGGCTCCTCCTCCTCCAGTGTGAACTGTGACTCCTCCTCCAGTGTGAACTGTGGCTCCTCTTCCTCCAGTGTAAACTGTGACTCCTCCTCCAGTGTGAACTGTGACTCCTCCTCCTCCAGTGTGAACTGTGGCTCCTCTTCCTCCAGTGAGAACTGTGACTCCTCCTTTAACTGAGGGGCTCTGGGGTTATAGAAATAACTGAATAGCTCTTCCTCCTCAGAATAGCCATAGATATCAACAGTGCTATGCACAGGCTTGCAGTCATATGAAGCTCTATGGAAAATAGGTGCCATGCACCAAGCTAAATGTTACCTTCAAGAACTTCACAGGAAAGAGGCTCTGGTACATTTACAGGTACAGTGGCTTCTCCAAGATATCTAGAGTCAGCAGAGAACCCTAATCAAACTGAGGCTCTTTTCACAATCCTTGTTCTATATGGACAACATCCCCATGACCCAAGCTTTTCGCCAGAAATTTGAGGGAGCAGGGAATCTTCTGTAGGGATAGGGCAAGGCAGGAAGCTAACTGAGGATCACTGGTCTCCACAAACCAGGCCTGTCTCCCAAGAGAGGAGGCTCCTGAGAGGTACTGGGATTGACATCTGCATCCACAGCATAAGAAGACTCAGGCACTGTGGCTCTTCATCTCCAGGGGGCCTGGCTCCCTGACCTAGATCCCACAAGCCATAGAAGCCATTCATTGGGGGTGCTGGAGTAGCAACAAGGGGCCTCAAGGGGTAAATACTGTGATGACTGTTACCCAGGGATGGATTCTGACTTTCAGAGGGAGTAAAAAACCTGCCACACAATGTCTAACTCTAGACACCAAGGGCCTGAGGCTATCTGGTCTAGCTTGGTCCAAGGAAGCCAGATTCTGACAGAGAAAAAGTTTCTGAGGATTGAGCTGCTGATCCCAACTGATGCTTCATCAAGCACCCTGGTCACAGCATCCTGGGCTAGGCCCAAGTACTGACTGCTTGGTGCTGCCTCTGAGAAGGTCCTTCCAAGGCCAGTGAAGCTCCCTGAAAGCTAACACTTGGCTAGAAAGGCACAGCTAATCCTCTTATTAAGGTGAAAGCAATGTGAGTTAGTGGAGCTCCTGTAGTTAATCTAGAAACAGGCGGGGCTGGACCACATCCACAGGCTCCTATGTCACAGCCAGGGAGGCTGGCCCAGGACAGAGAGGGCCAGCTCAGGTAAGCTGAGGCACTGGCCCGGCACCCTTGGCCCACTGCAGTTTCCTGGAATTACCCCAGCCCTCACCTGCCGCCACCTCTCTGCACCTATCTGGCCCAAGCTGCCTGCTCTGAGTATCAGCAGCTTTCTAACTCAGGCCAGCTGAGAAGGGGCACCACAGCAAGAACATGGGGCTACAGTGCAGGGCTTCTTATGCTTTCACAATATCATTCTTCACAGAAGAGAAGGGGCCGGTGTGGACCCTGCAGGAAAGCAGCAGTACAAGTCTGGCCCTTAGCTGGCTCTGGAGATGGAAGCAATGAGAGTAGAAGCATCATCATCTTACTGAGATGCAGAGTCTGCAGTGGCCTGCAGCACCATGGAGGAGGTAGGAAAGCTGGAGGCCAGGCCCTGTACCTGTCCCAGAGGCCTCCCAGGTTGGAACATCTTGACACTGAGAGAGCCTTGGAACACGGCTCTGCTGCTTCCCCAAAAGGCTGGCCTTCTCCCCTTCCCAAAACTTGCTACACCCAGTGAGATTCCCAGGTCGGCATCACCACAGAGCCTTCTAGAATGCCCCACTGGAATGTGGTCTCAGACGTACATTTTGTTTATCCCCAGGGGGTTATGGGAAGAACTGAGTCATTCTATCAAGCTCTAAGGGCCCTTGGCCCTCACATGTATACTCCATGGCCCACTCCTTACTCCACGGCCCCCTCAGTCCTATAGCCATTTCCATGACTGGGACATTTGTCCCTCTAATGCCCCCATTACTCTAGGCCATGTTTCCCTCTTCTAGCTTTCTTTGCCCATGTCATACTGTGTGCAAAGCTACATCAACATCAGTGTGGAACCCGTCTCTTCCGTGCTGTGGCCTGACACCCTACTACAGGTGGGGTAAGAATTGGGTCTAGTGCCTTCTCAGGGTCACTGAAGGAACAATGCTACTTAGGAACCAAATGCCTGCTCAGCTCATGGCTGAAAGAACCTTAAGGCGAGCGAGAGACACCAGCATGACCAGGCTACATGCAGCAAGGGGCAAACACAGCTCATGATTTTCTGACCCCAGACACAGAACTGAGCTTGGCTATGAACGTAGTGTGTGATTTGAAGCTACTAATGACAGCATGAAGCCTTTTCACTGGAGGAGAGGAGAATTTCACGATGGAGCTCCTATTTTGAGACACTCCAACAACACAGCCTTCGGCACCCCACAGGGGGCAGGCGCGGCTTGAACGAGTCTGTAAAGGTCCCTAAGGGATGCAGACAGGTGTCTCACAGAATCCTCTGCCAAATATAAAAACTTATACAAGAAGAAACAAAGGCAAAGGCTAAGTAACTTGCCAGAAGCTATCCAGCAGGGTAATGGGAAAGGGAGGCTTCATCCCAAACCCTGAAGTCCTGTGGCCTCTTCCTACTGCAACTAGCTCCACCAGACTAGCTGAACAGATCACAGGGTGGTTGTCTGTGAGGAGGGCAGAGTGCAGTTAGTAGCTGAACCAGCTCAGGCCAAACAGAACTATTCCCCCATTCCCATAACTCTCAGTTGGAGGCCCAAGACCATTTTCCTACAGGACGTGACACCATCCTCCACACACTAGTGGCAATTCTGGAGTTTTAGTTTTTTTAAAAAACACAGAAATATTAATATTTTCATTTCAATCCCAGGTGTAGGAAGGTGGGGCTGTTTCTGACTGTTGTAGATCATTTCTGTTGACGTTTTGAGTGCTGGGAAGTTTTCAGAGCGTAGATACATGCTAGAGCCCCTGTAGGCAGTCATGGTAGTTGTTGGTCATCCGGGGGGTTGGTTGTGATTTGTTCATACTTGTGTTCAAAGAATAAACAAAAGGAAAGAAATTAGATTCAGAAATCTCTCTTCCCCCCTATCCTTTATCTAGTGTTAGGGGAATGAAAGGTGGAAAAAAACCGAACCCATAAAATAGTAAAAGACCAGCAGCCACACACAAAACTGGTGTAGCGACAGGCACCTGACCCACCACGTTCCAGGCCAGCATCTAGTTGCAGTGTTCCCGCCCAGTGGTACCGAGGATGGTTTGGGAGGATTACTTCCAGGGCTGCCTTCCTCCTGTGCATGACCAGTGTGTACCCAGTTCCTCGAGCCCCAAGGCAATGCATTTCCTATTCCACTAAGCTACCCACCCAGTGTCTTCCATTTCCCAAAGGGGCAACCACCATGTGTCCCCATGGCTGGACCCCTGCTGTGTTAGGTATTTCCCATCTCACTAACTGCAGAGAGAAAGAGGTTGTTTTGCTTCACAGTTTCAGTCCATGATCAGCCCAGCCGTTGTTTCAGGTTTATGACACAACAGCAGAACAAAGACATTCACCACATGGCTGGAAAACAAGACAGGGACAGGAGGGGCTAAACTCCCACTTAAAGACTGATTTCTCCTGCTGGGACATACCCTTTAAATGTCCCACCACATCCAATAGTGACACAGGCTGGGGGCTGAGGGGAGGGAGGGTTATAGCTTTCAACGCATGGGCCTTTGGATAACTTGTTTAAAGCTAGACAGCTTTGTAGCCTGTGGCCTGGTGGGCGTGAAAACACTTGTGTCTTTCCTTTTGCCTATCAGACTATGCACACAAGACCACAGAGAGGTGGGATCTCCCTCCAAGAGTGTCTTTGGAAAGATGCCACATGCTGTACGTTTCTCTTACTAGAGAGACTGAAACAAAGACAGAGAAGGACCACATGGCCAGGACTGCATAGCTGTCAGTCCCCTTGACCCTCCACCTAAACCTTACCGTCACACGAGGATCTTGAAAAGGCACTGACCACAAAGGGCCACTGGACCCTTTTTTCCCTCTTCCCAGTGTGGTCACATTAAATGATTCTTCTTTTTGTACTTTTCACTATTACTCATTTGTTAAGTTGACTTATTTTAAGGACAGGCAGTTGAGCCTGGTTAACTGGAGTGTCTGCCACCGAGACAAGGTAACTCAGGGATGTAAAGACAGAATGTGGGCTGGAGAGACGGCTCAGTGGTTAGAGCACCAGCTGCTCTTCCAGAGGTCCTGAGTTCAATTCCCAGCAACCACATGGTGGCTCACAACCATCTATAATGGGATCCGATGCCCTCTTCTGGTGTGTCTGAAGACAGCTACAGTGTACTCATAAAATTAAATAAATGCTTACTTCAAGCAGCTTTGTAAAATTGGTATCATTTTACTTGGGACATTTTTTTTTTTTTTTTTTTTTAATTTCCCCACCTTAGCTGGCATCAGCTGCTCTGTTTAGTGGAGCAGAAAAATGAGGGTTTGGACTTTGTTTTGGATTCTTGAGAAAGTCTGACTGCTGATGGGTTTCTTCCCCAGTGGTGTGACTCTGGCTTTGCTTTCCTGTCCGTTTAGGGACTCAATTGAACTAGTTTTGTGGAACCATTTAGCTACTGTGTCATTTGTAAGGCATCCCTTGCCAATTTGAAGGTTTTTTTTCCCAAGTGAAGTTGTACTTGTGCCCAACTGTTTGGACATCTGCTCTGTGATGAGGAGAGTTTTGAGCCTCTATGTCTGAGCCACAGAGTTCTGTAGACAGTTCATATGAGACAGAGAAACAAGGGCATTTATGTGTAATAATGAAAATATTAAGACTTTACTGCCTCTGTGACGGTGACACCCCCTCCCCGGGAGAGGTAACTAGTCTGTCACCAACGTAAGATAGTTTCCTAATGACAGCCATGAGGCAAAAAACAATCTCTGCCATGGAGCTCCTGACAATAACTAAGTTTAAACAATTCTCACTTGCATTTCTTTGAACTCACTGGGCACTGAAAATTGGGATTACAGTTACTGTCTCATTTGGGGGGCGGGGTTTCTAATTGGCTTATAAGGATACAGTCATACATTCCGATACCTGCTTAAATTCTTGATTTAAGCATGTAAACATGTGGCTCTACACATACTATTAATGCTACTCATAATTTACTCTGCTACCAGCATTAAATTACACGTTCTTTGGAGCCTAAGTCAAATGGTTTAAAGTAAGCTGGTGACATATCTGAAACATCTTCCTGGATTATAGCAAAAATCACTTCTTCACATGCCGGTCTCTTCCCTTTGATTTCTAAGTTACTTGGCTTTGGAATTTGCTATTCAAGGGTTAACTATGGTCCAAGAAGAGGGGACAAAAAATGTAGCAAGGACTGATCAATGTGTGTGTGTGTGTGTGTGTGTGTGTACATGGTATCACAGAAGGAATGCATTGTAGAAGTACAAGCCCTAAAGAACAGCTTATGATGACAGACTTCTTTAGGAAGGTTTTAAGTCTATGAATTTTGTAATATACTACCTCCAAGCAATAGCTGAGACAATACAAGGCAGAAGTAACACAATGAATCCACATCATATAACTAGACAGACTGACACAGTGCTACTATTTTTTCTGATTATCAGTTAAATACAGAATTTAAATTTCATAGCAATGAAGAGTCAGATAGTGAAGTCAACTATCTAGAACATCAGTTTAAGCTTTTCTTCATGCACAACCAAGTCAGTTACAAGGATAACTAACAGACTCTGAGGAGCTTTTAAAGCTACTTTACAGGTATTGGACTTCCTCTTGCATGCTGAAATTGGTATACATACATGGTAAAGTCAAAATGTTTGAGTTTCTTCTTCAACTAACTTTAAAACACCACTACAGTTGATTTAAGACAAAAAAATTAATAGTCACACAGCAAACACATATGATTATAACCCTACACTCATTTAACTGCTGCATATAGAATATCATGAGTGTTATTCATTGGCCCCAATGAAAGGTTTGGCACAGAATATCACCTCTGAAATGATGTTTATCATCCTTATTTGCTTCATTATAATGGCAACTGGCTTTGATTTGAATCAAAGTCCAAAAGCTCTACCTAAATGATTTCTTTATTCTCTTCTACATCCTTTCTCTTGGAAAGGAGTTTTTCCAGCAAAGTGAGTTTATCACGAGAGAAAGCTATTTTCAGTAATGTTCACCTTAAATTCAATGGTTAGGCATTCTTTTTTTTTTACATGATCAACAGTATACTTATGTGTCACTTAGCATTTAATATTTTCATGCTTAACATGACCAGGATGAGAGATAATGCTTGTGGTTCACCTGGCTTTGGATTTTGCTGCTCTAGGGTTACTGTGGTCCAAAAACAGGGGATGAATAAAAGGAGAACACTGGCTTTGGGAAGTCATACAATGCTTCAGCCAGCTATATGTCCATACATATGTAAAGTTCTCTTTGAGTAAAAATGGCAGGGTCCTTCCTGGCTTTAGTTCTGGTTTATGGTCTCTTTCAATGTGGAATGTTATCTTCTGGCTGTCTTTCAAGCTTTGTCAATATGAGCTTCTAAAACCCTCTTCTCTTGAACTATCTTTCTTCCAGGGCATCTTTCACATATGTCTGTAGGACTGACCCATTCTCTATGACAAGCCTGAATTTGCTCAGCCATTCCTGGCCCTATCTGATGAACCTGTACTCTCATGCCAACACAGATGTGGCTGGGACAGCACTATTTACTGCTCCTCTCCTAACACCTTGGCCTTCACATTTGGCACAAATCATGCTCTTTCTGGAGCCAGTTTTCCTGCTGCACCATTACACAAGTTCCCTAAGGTCACTGAGAGCCTGTGCACACCATTTTTTACCTCTCCTCTGTTTGCACCCTCCCACCTACTATAAAGAACATTTGATGATGTCCATGGAGAGCCAAAATCACCACCACTCCACCTCCTGAATCACCTACTCTCCTTTGTTAAGTTTTTATTGGTCCCCTGTTTTTTTAATCAGAGAGAACTTCATTAAGTTTATAAACTTGTTCAGGCTTTTATCCTTCATCTGGATTATCATCAAGCTCTTTGTCTTAGGGTTTACTGCTGTGAGCAGACACCATGACCAAGGCAACTCTTACAAGGACAACATTTATATTGGTGATGATTCCTTCACTGACATCAGAGCCAGTGTTTCCAGCCTTCCATCATTGACTACAGACCAGCAACAGCTCTCCAGGAACCCTCCAGGTTTTCTGCACTAGAATGGAAGTGGCAAGGCTCTTAGCTTCATGAACTAAGCAACTACCAGGTGTTGGCCTTGCCAGTGTGAGACAGCCACAGTGGAACTCCTCCAGCTGCCATAGTGCCCAGATGCAAGGACCTAGCAACTACCAGGGTCTCAGCCTCTGAGGTGTGAGACAACTGTTGCTATTATTTTAAGGTAAGCTAAATTAAACTTACTACGGCAGTTCTACGCTCTAGAGAATTCAGACTGAAACGCAGACCCACCCTCTATGAGTGTGTATATATAGGAATATGGGTGTTTGGGGGCGCCGTTCCATTTCTACTTTTGTTTCTTCCTTTAAAGAGAAAGCAGCGATGTAAAAATTTGGAGATTTTGAATGTGAGACTAAGAACACTGAGCTTTACCGCAGGTGGGCCTGGATGGAACGTTAACAACTGAAGCATTGATTATGAACGTCTTCCCTGAAGGAATTCGGGTGCTTGACACTTTCAAATATTCTTGAAAATGAGGCAGGGAGAAAAAATATTTTGTTAAATTATTGCTGTGGTTTTCTTTTTAGGAATGTCTTTAATATTACTACTGATAAATGTAAGATACTCACTAAGGCTGTGACATATAAAATGATGAATACAATGATTGCCAAAAACATTTTATATTTCCTTTTTACAATAAAAATTATAAAAGAAACGATCCTTACAAACAATAACTTGGATCCATGCTTGCTCTGCACAACTAACCACTAAGATCTTAGTTTATCTCCTTTTGGCAAGAGAGTCTTAGTGAAAAAGAGTTAAAATATGCTCTGATATGCTCTGTGGTTAACAAAATATCTAGACTGCTTTTTGCTAACAAAAAATGTAAAATTTATTTAGGATTGGCGTGCAAGCAAGCATGCCTGTGTGTGTGATAATTTCTGGGCATTGGTTGGTCCATATGAAAAACACATATATTTTTGCCAATGTTGAAATGAGTTAATTTTGCTATTGAGATAATTACTAGTAGATAACGCATTTTGTTGTAAATAATGTTAAAGAATTTTAAATTGGGCATCATAATATCTAAATATGTTACCAGGAATCTGTTTCTTTTTAAAGGTTCCTAGGCTCCTTGATGGGAGGGTTGGAAATGGACTCAGAAGAAAGTTCAAAGACTGTTTTGGTGAAAGTTGAGAGAAGGACATGAGGCTCAGTGATGGACACTATGTGGAGGGAGAAAGCTCACTATCAGCACCCAAGAAACGGGGGAGGGGGGCGGGAATTATGTTCTTTTAACCTAGAGCTAGAAGCGAAGAGAGAAAATCAGGAAAGGGATGAGAGACAGTGTCAGGAAATGGAACTGCCACTGACACCTGTCTCTCCTGGGCACACCCGTAGTTTGCTCTGTATTCAATGTATGCAAAGGGTGGGCTGTTATATGGACATGGTTTTTATTTACTTGCTAATTTTTAGTTTGTTCTGTTATAGAAAGAGTTCATCTCCAGCCTCCATACCAAAAATGTTTGTCTCCAGTCTAGAAACTGATTTGAATGTGCATTGTAAAATAAGACAAAGTCAGGATTGTCACCAAAAGACCAGACTCTCTATTAGACTAATGAACATAGTGTTAGTGGTGTTTGTAAGAAGAATCTTCATATGACAAGTGTAATACATTATGCAACTGTTAGATCACAGACCATCTACCTGCCTCCCTCTTCCAAAAATCAGGTTGTTCCTTCACAATAAGGTCAGGAACTTGCTGTGACTCCAGAGAACCAGGCCCTAGGTCAAAGGCAACTTTTAACTCTGCCCCACCTAGAGCTTGTCCATGCCAGGAGTCACACACACTGGGCAATGTGGTATAAAGGCTGCCCATCCACTCTGGAAAGCTCCAAGACTCAGAAACTCCCGTTATTTTCTGGTTTTGAAGACTCCAAAATGGCTGGCTGTGGCCATGATGCCCTCTCTCCTGACACTCGGGGATGTGAAGGCTCTGTCCCTCTGAGAGCTCTGTCATCCATACATGACCACTGTCTCTCCTAACACAGCTCCTCTGGGGATTAAGGAAGGCTCTCTCCAGGGTCTGGTATATAACTTCACTGCTAGTACAATACTTTCTCCCCCTCCTAATGCTCTTCCAAATCAAGGCCTTCATTGCTGCCCATGGTCATGAGTCTCTCCTAACAAAGCTCACCTGAGGGTAACCCCACATTACCTCCTTCCCACAATCCTGTTTCCAAACTTATAACTGATGGCCACACCAAGCCAAAAATTCCACTTTGAGTTTGGTTCACTCTGGTTTTCTGTATACATTTGCTGCTACCAACAGCATGTGACAGTTTCAGAATCCAAAATCTATTTCTGAGCTTCTTTTTCCTTTTCAGCCTTTGACAGTGGTGGCCACCTCCTCCTCACCTAACAGCAGGAGTCAGCACTGCTTTCTCAGCCCTGGCTGGACAGCTCTCCCGGCCCCTTTGTTCCGCTGGCTTTATTTCCCTGCTACTCTGGAGCCCAGCCATTGAACCCTTGGCCTGACTCCAGTCTACCCTGACAGTTTTATGCTTGAAGCTGTGCTGTCCTGTTGAGTCCTGTGACTTGTTGAATGTTGGACAGGCTGTGTGTGAACTCTCCTGGGGGGTGGGGGTGGCGCTACTATTTTTAAAAGACAAAAATATTTCAAAAAATAAAACTGTATCTTCACTATACTGTGTCTTCTATCTTGACTTTTAGAAACCCTGCGGTTTAATTATTTGTCGGTTCTTCTTTTAGAAGGGGCAGCAGACCCTCATCCCTTCTGACCCAGCATCAATTAGACGAAATATCTGGAGTAACTAGGTAGGATCTTAGAGAAAGGAAGTCAGAACTTCCCCTACAAGACCTAACTTCATACTGGCTACTTAATGTTCATTAAAATAATAATTGTCTCCTCACTGTGTATGTGTGCCCACAGACAACTTTTGAGCGCCATTTTCTCCTTCCACTGTGAGTTCCACTTGAGTTCCAAGCTTGCACATGTCTTTCCTTGATAGGATATTTAGAGTTTTGACCTAGTAAATGACTCTTGATTTCACATTTAAAAGTTTGTTATTTTGCAGATTTCAATGTAAAAAATTAACTACTTTAAGTTCCTAGTTTTGGTTGCCAAAATTATATGGATATTATTGCTTAATTAAGAGCACCACCTTGTTTTTTGTTTTTTTTTTTTTAATTTTGATCTTTATATAAACTTAAAAATATTTGTGAGTTGGCAGCTAGACAGATGGCTCAGTGGTTAGAGAACTGACTGCTTTTTCAAAGGTCCTGAGTTCAATTCCCAGCAACCACATGGCGGCTCACAACCATCTGTAATGGGATCTGATGCCCTCTTCTGGTGTCTGAAGACAGCTACAGTGTACTCATATAAATAAAATAAATAAATCTTTAAAAAATATATTTGTAAGTTGAAAACTAGATGTAATTAACCTTTGAAGAATTCAAAATATATGTGATACATGCCGAGAACACGTTTAAAATTCGCCTCTTCTTTCTTAGTCATCGCCATTTCATGAACCCTGGAAAGTCAAGAGGATACTGGGAAAGGGGACTGATCAGATGCGTGGCTCTTAAAACGTACAGTGGGGAAATATGGGTGACTGCTTCAGGGGTGATGCATGCACTTCCTACACTTGGCTACTGGAGACCTGGAAAGCTGCAAGGCAGTTTACAACCATAAACACTCCTACCGGTCAGCTTCTCATCCTTTAAAGATTAAACATCATTTAGTTGAGGCTGTCGAGTCATTTTGTATTCCTTGAGTCATTTGGTCTGTTTTCCCTCAGGTATAGACCACAGCTAAGAAAACTACAAGAGAGCAATCAGTACCCCCTAGTGATAAAAATCTAAAGTTTGGAAATTAATGAAATAAGATTCACCTATTTTCAAAAGTCTTAAGTGTTCTAATATAAAGACACCAATACGAGGCTAGAGATTAACCATGTCTAAAGCAAGACTTTTTCAGGATTTTCTGCTCAGTGCCACCTCAAATGCCACTCTCCTTATTCATGTTACTATGGTTGTGTTCCAGGCTTTTGGCTGCTTATGAAATTGCTTTAGCAAACCCGATGTTCACATAAGCTTCTCTGTTAAAGAGATGCCTGGGTCGGAAGGCTGGGCAACTCAGTGGGTAAGGTACTTGCTGCCAAGTCAGCCAACCTGAGTTCCATCCTTTAACCTCCACATACACTCTGTGGTGCATACATGCATGCACACATGTAAACACACACACACAGACACACACACACACCATGGCATGAATGCATATTTATACACAAACAACCAGGACAGATCTTAGCAGCAGGGGACAATAAGGACAAATGGCCAGATGGTTCATAACAGTGTCTTCAGAGAATATTGTTCAGGGAGAGGAGGATGCTGTCAGAATGAAAATGAAGTCACATTGGCATGTAGCACCTGCCTGTGAGCCCAGCACTTGGGAACCTGGCCCCAGCTGAACTTCCTTCCGAGAAGCCAATGAAGACAGCCCTGCTGCTCCACTGTGTCTGTACCTGACGAGGACCAGGATGTGGGAGGGGTGAACGTGGACATGCCGGGGTAAAGTGGTGTCCAGCGGCCCTCCACCTGTCCTGACTGCGTACACTTTCTCTCAGGTAGAAGGGAGTTTTCTTTTAACTGACAGATTTTTGAACCCACATGAAAGTAGGAAAAAACCAACCTCCCGGCACTGGCATCAAAATCCTCGAACATTTTGTATTTATTGACATCACAGACTCCAGAACATGCCCTTCACTCCTCCTTCATGAGGGCACTTCCTACATCACCAAAAGTTCATTATCACAAAAGAGAACATTTTGAACAAAAATTTTGTTCTGGGATGAAATGAAGGAATCATAATGTGCTGGCCTCTAGAAAGGACAAGAGGAGCCCAAGAGGTTTGTCGTTAAGTCTATGCCGTGGTTCTCAACCTGTGGGATGCAACCCCTTTGGGATCAAACGACTTTCATAGTGATTGTATAACAGATACCATGCATATCAGATATTTACGATATGATTCATAACAGTGGCAAATTTTCAGTTAGGAAGTAGCAACAGAATAATTTTATGGTTGGGGGTCACATGAAGAAATACATTGAAGGTCTCAGCATTAGGAAGGTTGAGAACCAGAGGAAGAAATGAGGCTGAACACAAGACAAAGACCCACACTGGGTGGTTTGTACTGAGGCTATTAGCAGGAATGACCCCATGGCTGCTGCCCACTGGGGTGCCTGTCCACAAGAAGACTCTGAAATCCATCCTGAAAGCACGGTGGCCTGGCCAATAGGCTGGGGACATGAGGGACTAAGCAGCCTGCAGCGCTATCATGTGAGCTGGATCTGTCAATAGCCCAGAGAAGCATCTGTCAATACCCCAGAATTGTGAGCTACAGGAAACACTCAGAAGAGCTGTGTGGCACCTGCTTGCCCAATAGCCAAAGTCTCCATGCCAGCTTGCCACCAACATCAGGAAAGGGGAGTAAGAAAGGGTTATCTTAGCACACATAGCTTCTCTCTTGGGCCAGCTCCACTCTCCACCTGCAGCTTTTCTCTGCAGACATACCCTCATCAGGGCATCTCATCCGGGCATCCTTGGGTCTCCCCTGCAGGTTTCAGAGCTTCACATGTGGCCTTGCAGGGACTCCTATCAAACACTGCCTAGCCTTGCTCTTGCGTCCTTCATGCATCTGAAACCAGCCCCCAGTGGGAAATGCTGCCATGGTCTGCCCCCAGCTGACAGAGCCTGACCCCACCCGGATTACAGTTGCACTGGCCATTATGCGCTAACCCTGGGGAGACGCTTTCCTAAGTGGTGGTTTCACAAATCAACAAGATAGAGCCTCAGTGTTGCTGTTCTTGCCCTGAACACTTTACTGCTGTCCTAGTTCTGAGCCCAGGTTTCTCTTTAACAATTACCTCTTGTCAGCAATCTCCTTGTGCTATACTTCAAACGCGTGCCCCTCACCAAACTTCACATTTTCCTACCGTTCTGCACCACTTTTTCCTGTCTCTCACAATAGATCTGGATGAGAGGGCTGAGCAGTAACCATAGTAACCATGATGCAGCCTGAATGCTAAACTTTGTCTTGAAATTTCCTTCAGCAAACAAATTGGTCCATTTCCTTTAAATTCTGCCTCACTCAGGTTCCCAGAACATGGGAGGAATACTTCCAGATTCTTTACCAGAATATCACATTAATAACCTTCATCCCATTCCTAACTCCTTATGCCTCGCTCTCCTCAGCCCTGCGGCCATCTCTCAGCAGTCTTGTCTTGCAGGCTCCCATCAAAGTGGCCTATTAAACTCTGCCTGTGGCTTTTCAAGGGCATTATTAGCCCAAAGTTCCAAACCCTTGCACACAGTCCTCCCACAAACCACTTCCAAAGGCCTAAGAACCACCCTGTCAGGGTTACTACTCAGCAACAATGTTCTGGATGTATCTGTTACTTTCTCCATTACTGGGATAAAATGTCTGACAGATGAAACACAAGGAAGGGTGTGCTCTGGGCCTCAGTTTGAGGGAACAATCCACCATGACAAGCAAGTCTTGACAGAAGGAGCTTCAGACTGCTGATCACATTGTATCCACAGCCAGCAAGCAGAGAGAGGTGAGTGCTTATGCTTCCTTTCTTTCTTTGACTCCATTCAGGACCCCAGCCAAGGCAAGGATGCTGCCCAAACTCAGAATGGATCTTCCCAACTCAATTAACCTGAGCAAAACACTCCCTCAGACACACTCACAGACACACCCAGAGCTGTTTTCTACATCCCGTCAAGCTGTCAGTCAAGAATTATCAACCACAGTGAGCACACTGCACTGGGGTTGCTGTGGGTTTGTAGTGGTGTGGGCTGGCAGAGTGTGGCAGGGCCTGTTCCGCAGCAAGCTGGGAGCTCTTGGACCAGAAGATGCTCTAATGTCCAGAGGTAGGATAACCAGTTCTGGCCTCCAGAAGAGGACTCTGTCCAGGCCATGGCCGCAACCTTCTGCAGTGACAAGCATGTTTTTAAAACAACCTCTTGTGCAAAGAACATGAGAAAACCCACAGAAGCAATTAACCAAGGCTCATGGGGCTCCCAGAGACTGAACTAACAATCAAGGAGCCTGTATAGGTCCGACCTCAGCCCTCTGCATATATGAATGTTATGTTTGTGTAGCTTGGTGTTCTTGGGGTGCTCCTAACAGTGGGAACGAGGGCCATCTCTGACTCTTTGGCTGCTTTTGGGGACCCTTTCCTCCTACCCAGCCTTAACAGGAAGAGATGTGCCTAGTCTTATTGCAACTTGATATGCCACATTTGGTTGATGTCCCTGAGAGGTCACTCTTTTCTGAAGGGAAACAGAGAAGGAATGGATCTGGGGGAGAAGGAAATGGGGGTAGAGGAGTGGGAGGAGAGGAGGGAGGGGAAACTATGGTAGGGACATAATCTATGAGAGAAGAATCTAAACAAAACAAAAAGCATTCTTATTCTAGAATATTCTGAGATTACCAAACCATAGCAGAAACAGTGAGAACTATCTGCATGCCTCTACCCAGCTTCCTACAATCACCACACCAATCAGACAGAGGTCAGAGGTCACAACCACAGCAACGACACACTGTTAAGGTGTGGGCAAAAGCTATAGCTTCAAGGTATAGTAGACTGGAAAGGCCTCACAGCTACCATGTCAGCATGGGCAACAGATGCCTGTAAATCCATTACCAGGCTTGCATGTCCACCTGGTGCAATGCCGGAGGTCTTCCCTCTGGGACAGTGGCTCTCAACCTTCCTAAGACTGTGGCCCTTTGACACAGTTCCTCATGTTGTAGTGACCCCTGACCATAAAATTATTTCCATTGCTACTTCATCACGGTAATCTTGATACTGTTATGAATTGTAATGTAAATATCTGTGTTTTCTAATGGTCTTAGGTGACCCCTGTGAAAGGGTCACTCAATCCCCAAGGGGGGCCACAACCCACAGGTTGAGAACTGCTCTAGAGACTGTGTGCCCTCAGGGAGGGAAGGTGGCAGGGTAGATAAGCATGGGGAGGTATGTACCCTGGCCCACAGCCATGAGGACAGAAAAGTCAGCCTGCTTACAGAAATCCAATCTCCACACCACTTCACAGAGAGGTGTGACTGTCCCTGAAAGCAGTGTCTGACAGCTAGAGGCTGGCAGCAGCTGGACACAGGGACTCTCTCTCTCCTCACTGGGAACAGTCTAATTCTAAATATCACACTCTGTGCTAATTAGTACCCCCCCAACAATACACACACACAATGTTTCAGAGGAAGAGGGTGCTCCAGGGTGTCACCCCCGGGGGTGCACACAATGTGACAGAACAGCATGCTCTCTGCTTATTCACGGCCTGCTGAAGCTCAGGCTCTCTAAGGGGATGATCTGCATAGGTCTTCTGTAACACTTATCAACTCAGGTCTAAGCAGCCCCACAGTGCTTTGCAAATATACAGCTAGGACAGAGTTTGGAGGCCCCGGGGATACTCAGTATGCACAAGTCACACAGAGGCATCCTACTTTAGGACACAGGGTCTCCATCCTTCACAGATACAGCCGCCTCCCTGGAGATGCCGCTGTCATAATCTGCTCCGTGTGTACTGGAGACCCATCATGAGCCCGCCCACAGAGCCCATGAGTAACATCAGCGCTGTTTACAACAGTAAACTTTGGGACAAGTCAAACAACCGCCAACCGGTGAGGGAATAATGCAAGAACCGGAGGGCACCTTTATGACAGAATATTGACTGGGCAGCTATGAAAAAGAACAAGAGGCAATGCAGATGCCAAGTGAAAAACCTCCAGAGCCCACTGAAAGCCATAAGAACGCCCAGGGGGTGAACATCACAGCTTGTCTAGCACTTCAACACACTCAAGTGTGTGTGGAGGGAAAGACCCAGAATGACACGCAGGACTGTCACACCAAGAGGGAGGTCTTAACCCAGGTATGGTAGGGACCACCTTTAATCCCAGCACTGGGAGGTAGAGGCAGGCGAGCCTGGTCTACAGAGTAAGTTACAGAACAGCCAGGGATACAAGAGAAATCTTGTGTTTAAAAGAAAAAAGTGCTTTTTGTGCCTTAAGATACCTCATGCAGATGAAACCTAAGAAGGCTCCCCAGAAAATGGCAATAGGACACAGAGGAGCTTCAAAGGAGACACACTCACCTATTTTAAGATGTATTTATTTTTTGTATATTAGTACACTGTAGTTGTCTTCAGACGCACCAGAAGAGGGCATCAGATCCCGTTACAGATGGTTGTGAGCCACTATGTAAATTGCTGGGGAATTGAACTCAGGACCTCTGGAAGAGCAGCCAGTGCTCCTAACCACGGAGCCATCTCTCCAGCCCACTACTGAACATTTTATCATACATTATTACTTTAAAATTTAGTTTCTGTAAAAACAAAAACAACATGTGTGCACGCTCTCAGTCCCGCCTAGAGGACCACTGAGGATCCGCCCTGTTACAGGACAGCTTCTATCCCGGTCCTGCTGCTTTTACTCCTCGGTGCTTTCTAACAACCGATCATGTGGAGGAGGGAAGCACAGAACGAGGCACCAGGATGGGAGCGGGGTGGGTGCCCGGCCCTTGCACAGTGAGATGAGGGTGCGGTCAGAAATGCTGAGCACAAGTAGGGTTCTGCAGAGCAGGGCGCCAGGCTCACCGACACAGCTGTGTCCAGTGGCACCTGACATAACTCAGGGCAGTAACTGGGAGCTGCTAGTGACTTTCTGTGACACGGTTGGGGCGCCTGGGTAATCTAGAAAGAGTGCTGGCCAAAAAACAGAGGAGACAAAAGAGCTTAGGAGTTCACTAAAGGCTGGGTGTCTCAGAGGTGAAACAGACCTTTGTGTAGAAGCCATGGCTGACAAGTGACCTCATCAGCCTGTTCAGACCTTCTTGTGTCTTTTGTCTCTTAACAATGAAGAACTTGCTTCCAAAAGGTAATGGTCACTTCTGATATCTCCAGACTCTTTCCAGTATAGGAGAACAGCTTTTAGAACTAAAACATACTCATAGTCTGCAGGGACCTTAGGCTAACTTTGGTGCCCACAGAGTCACTCCAGCCTAGGCAACTCAGTCAGTCCCCATAGGCAATATGCAGTCATGATGGACCGGTTTTCTCTCATGGAAATGTGTCTGACCCACAATTAACAAGGGACAAGATCATGCCGTCATTTTTTCTTTCTAAATATCCTGCTGCCATTTTGACATGAAGACCAAAGGTCTAAAATTAGCATCTCACACCTCATTTTCCAAGCTCCCAGTAGAAGAGGTGTAAATCCACCTGTTCAGAAGAACATTGTCTTCTGAACACAGAACATGCTGCTCCCCCAGTGGCCTCTCCGCTCCAGTAGGAACCACAGGTGGGGGTAATCTGCTTTAGTAGGCCTAGAAGCCCTGGCTGGAGCAGCCCAGCTTCTCCCAGAATCCCCAGCTACAACCCTCCCTCCTAGGAAGCAGTTTAGAGCCAAGAACACCTGTCCAGCTGGGGCTTCAGAAGGCTTTTATGTGCTATATTCTTTGCAGACCCAGGACAAGACCTGAAAGGACTTCATGTTACTGCCTCCCTGTCCTAGCAACAAAGTCAGATGCAAGGATATAGAACAGGTGCTGGACATGACCCTCATAGCCTGAAAGCTTGCACCCCCAGCCAGGAAAGGAGAGCCAAGCTTACCCCGTCTACCTGTCATGAGGCTAGCAAGGAGAATTACAACATACCCTTAAAGTGGCCACCTTAGGGTAGGCTGTGGACATAGAAGACATTGCACATCGAGACTCCATGTCTGCTCAGCTATCTGTGACCCTCCCTGCTCCCTTGGGAAGGCTGTGGGGGACTGAAGAAGGAAGGTGAACACTCATAGGTTCCTATCATCAGAGGCCACATGGGTCCCCTGGTAGGCTTCTGGTGCCTTGGCCTCAAAGAGATCCCTCAAGTAAAATTATGGGCCATTCCCAACTCTAAAACATCAGTATCCTTTCAGTACACCGAAGGGCCTTCTGTCTACCTGATTTCCAATACCAGACCAACCCAGACATTTCCCAGCATCCCATGTGTGGCCACCTCTCTGGAGAGCCAATTGTGGAGACTTTAGGTCATGCACACCATCACATGAGACCCCAAGCTCCTTGAGATGATATCATAGAGCCAAGTGAAATCTAGAAACTTCTATGGATAACACTCTAAAATTCCTGACATCTGTTGTCACCTCAGAAGATCTAGCTCCTGGCTGTGGCAGGTGAACACATTTCCTTGCCCTCCCTTCCACCTGGCACACACTCAGGCAGCGGGTGAGGAACACCACACTGCGTGTACACTTTGGATCTGTGGCCTGGCCCATGAGAAGGAGCTGGCCTGGAAGATAAGAATTGGGAGACCACATTGGAGCCCTGTAGAAAGCACCCTGAGGCTAGACCAGATTGGAGCCTTGTAGAAAGCACCCTGAGGCTATCAGAATCCAAGTGCCCTCTGCCCCACCTCGGTTCCCCTCCGGATCCACACTGCTTCTTTCCAAAGCACCTCACACAGAGGAGGTCTGGTTTCAGAGTAAAGGGGGTGTGAGCATTGAGCCTGCCTTCTGGAGCTAGAGGCTGTTAAGTCAGACCCTCCATCCTTTGGCAAACAGTGTGAAGTTGTTGACAGTCCACAAAGGAGCAAAGATGTCAACATACCAAAGTTTATGACTTTTCCAACCATGTCCCGCTTCAGGGAAAACTGTCAGCTTTGGAGGCATTAGTATGACATTTTTACGATACTCCAGCTCTGTTGGCAGGGGTACGGCAGCTTGCCTCCCCAGGTACTGGCCACATTCAAAGCCAGCAGACACGTGCTGTGAGTCTTGTAGGCCCTGTAACAAAGAGCCCTCGGACTTCATTTTCACCAGTTAACGATCAGAAAGGTTTCACCAGATTTTTAAAGCACACATACAACACAAAGTAAAAGGAGGGAAGGGCATAAAGTTCCCATGTGCTCACATGCACATGAACTCACCCTCAGGCACCAGTGCTCTCTGAGAGCAGACGAAGCACATGCAGGAGCCATAAACGACACACGCTACCATCAACTCTAGGCACCAGGAGAAGTAAGAAGAGACCAAAGAGTTCAGAGGCAATTAAGGA
This sequence comes from Micromys minutus, assembly GCF_963924665.1. Lineage (NCBI taxonomy): Eukaryota > Metazoa > Chordata > Mammalia > Rodentia > Muridae > Micromys > Micromys minutus. Next base: position 12,481,657 of record NC_137979.1, read on the forward strand.
GACCCTGTCCAGGCCACAGGCTCTCCAAAGCATGGCCGGGCCCTGGTCAGATTCACTTCCCCTTGAGATTGGCCCACCCAGAAGGGCTCAGGCCAGGTGCCTAATACATCAGGAACTCTGGCCATGCTAGAGTCACTGAGGGCCAATCCCCACCCCAGGTGGGTTCCTGTGGGCCTCTAAACACTTGCAGGGGGCTCTGAAGGATCTCATCTCTTCTAACAGAGGCCAGAGGAGCCACGCAAAGCAGGAGGGGGGTGAGAAAGTAAGGGACACACTCTGGTTTACTGGAAAGAGCCTACAGCAGTCACTCTGCTAATGGGAGAGCCAGATGCATCCAAAGGGACAGTCCAGTGGCACTATAGCTCTGTGACAAACTATTCATCATCCAAAGAGCAGGATGAAGAGAGAGCAAAACCACAGATCCTGAAGACCCCAGGGGCTCAAGGGAGAAGGCACAATTTGCCTCTGACGCCCCAAGCTCTCCCCTACCTCCTGACTCCCTTCCTTCCGTACTTCTCCTTTGTAGTGATGCCCAACCCCACCCCGGAAACCTCTGGTGCTGACCCAGGCTACCTGCCCAGCCATATTCCACTTAAGACACAGCTAGCAAGGGCCATGCTGCTTTCTCAGGTTTAAGTGGGTCAGGCAGAAGCCCAACCCGTTTATCTTGCACTAGGCTCTGAAGCTTTTGTTTCTTGGTCCCACCACTCACTATGAAAGGTGGGGAGCTCAGAAAAAAAAAAAAAAAAAAAAAAAAAAAAGCACACATTAAACAGGAGGGAGCCGGAAATGAGATGTGGAAGATGAAATGCTGGTGGCCCACAGAGCTGTGCGAGAGGCTGACCAGATAGGCGGCAGCCTCATGAGACAAAAGGCTCATCCTGGTGACCATGGAGACCAATCAGCAGACCCCCTGGATGGGCTAGCTTCCTGTTCACTTCTAAGACCCACAGCTCCTCCTAGAACAGTGTTTCCACAGGGAAATGACCAGGAAATGGGCACTGGATGGGCAAAACTGTGAGTCAGGCTCAGGCTGCACGTTCAGTGCCTCTGACACAGACCACAGAGGCCAAGCTATGGGACACAGCAAAAGTGCCTGGAAAATGAAGCAAGGTAGAAGAAACGACAGAGCAGGAGAGCAAGGGAGGGACACACGTCTTCACAGAGAGCTATCGGGGAACAGGGAAGGGACTCAGACAGCAACAGGTGACATCCTTACTTCCTGAGGCCTGGGCAGCTGTGGAGAACAGCCCTTGGAGAAAGCTCTGGCTCCAGGAAGAGAAATGTCAAGGTAAGCCGAGAGCCAGCCTAGCACCTCTTGGTAGGTACCTTGGATGGTCAAAGAAATGGTACCTTAGATGGTCAAAGAAAAGCAAAAACCAGCAAAGGGATCAACTATGGTGGCCAATCAACATACTGAAGCATGCCTGGTGGGCTGGGTCAGAAACCAGAGGCCCAAATGATTGACACTGTGGTAGGCTTTCTGCTGGGGGAGGGGGCGAGCAACAGGAGGTGCAGGCCAGAGCAGAGGAAAAAGCACAAAAATGAATTGGTACCCAACTGGACAAAAGGCAGAAGTGGCTGCCTACTCTCCAGACCCTTGCATCCTTCACACAACAGCCAAAGTCAGAGGGCCACCTCTGGGTGTGCCCCATTGGCAGAAATAATAAACAAATACCCAAGTATAGGTCATCTGAGGAAGAGACTGAGGCCTTGAAAGGCAAAGAACTTCCCTAGATACAGACAGAATCGGCAACAGGTGATGTCCCAGACGCCTGCCCACTCTATGGAAGTCCCACAGCCCTACATTCTAGGAAGTGTCCAGAAGGCTCAGAGGAAGATCAGGGGAAAGAGGTCATAGAACCCATGGCGGAAGCACAGTCGCCACAAATGTCAGCACTGTTAGCCAAGCGGGCCCATGAGGAAAACTTCCACAGAACCCAGAGGCAGTGCAGTGACTGGCCTTATTTATGGTTTCCCATATAACCAGTCTGCTGTGTCCACCCTGTACCCTGTTTCCACCTCAATCATGTGTGCACCTGGCATCCCGACCTACCACATCTAAGCAACTCTACCTTGCTCTGCTCTAACTGGTACACTGCCCCCAGTGGCCTTCCACCGAGCCTGGCATGTGTAAGATGTGACGAGGGACGGCTCAGACCTCTTCAGCACTGTTTAGTCCACATTCTTCCCTGCTTTCCTGCTGTTCCTCTGACCCATGTTTAAATCTCATTTGCTCCTGGGGCCCAGGGAACCCCACAGGGTCAGTAGGACCCATGTTCCCCAGTCACCAAATCTTTACTAGGCACCAGCAAGGCAGGACAAATGATACCTCAGTTGCCCCTGCCAAGCTGGGGCCTGCCCAGCGCTGTCTGGGGTGCTCCCCGCAGGGTATTTCATCAGCTTTCCCCACAGGCTGGGCAGGGTGTTGTGTAGCAGTTTCCTCTAGATTAAAACCTCCCATCTTGGGCTGGAGAGATGGCTCAGTGGTTAAGAGCACTGGCTGCTCTTCCGGAGGTCCTGAGTTCAATTCCCAGCAACCACATGGTGGCTCACAACCAACTATAATGGGATCTGATGCTCTCTTCTGGTGTGTCTGAAGACAGCCAAAGTGTACTCATATACGTTAAATAAATAACATTAAAAACAACAACAAAAAACCTCCTCCCATTTTGGAGAGACACTCCTTCACTCTGTAAGACCTGAGATATTACAAGGGAGGTTGGATATCAGGACCTTTTAAGACAGGATGCTTAAGACAGGGAGGTGAATCAGCAAGACATTCTAAGGCAAGGTGAAACAGGAAGTCCCTCAAACTGAGCAGCTTTTCTAGATCACTCCCTCCCCAGGTATATACATAAGCCATAAGGATTGGTGAGAGACTCTCAGACAAGATGGGGGCTTTAGGAGAGGCTCAGACCAGTGGAGCTGACTGGATGAGTCAGGACAGGCTGAACAGCCTAAGAGAAACAGAGACTAGCCAGAGTGCCTGGAAAGCATTTAGACCACTTAGAAAAGGTACTCTCCAAGTTACCGAGTACTACAAAGGCTGCGCAGTGTTCCAGGTTCCCAGCTTTCATGAGCTGTCACTCATGCTGCAGCGGGCTTTGGTGATGCAGCTGTGTTGGAGTTATTTCTGCCCCTTTAAATTACCCCTCACCCATATTCCAATGAGCAACCCCAATAAATCTTATTGGTTCACCAAGTTGGACTTCAGTGGTTCCAGTCATCAGTTTCTTAGGTAGTGTGAATAGGTATCTGTTCATGTCTCCCAAGAATAGCACACAATATGGGGGCAGGCGGAGAGGGTCTGCCAATGCTGTTCAAAGGTAAGGAAACTAAAGCACAGCTCTGAGGCTTTGCCTGCAGCTACTCAGCAAACAACACCCAAAACCATGAGTAGGGCCCAGGGTGGGTGCTCATCGAACACACTGTACAGCCTGGGAGGATCCCACAGGCAAGAGGATGGGCCAGTTCTTTTAAAACCACAGCTGCCAACCATGGGGGTGGAGAGGCAGGGGCAAGAAGAGACAGCCCAACACAGCAACCGCAGACTCCTACCCTCCATTTACAGAGGGGAAAACCAAGGCTCTGTGAAGCCAAAATCCTGCCCAGGCCCAAGTACTAAGAGGTAGAAGGGGAGGTATGGGTCTGAGTGTGCTCAGAGGCCTGCTGGAGTGGGAAAACATGACCGAGCCAAGCTCCTGAGGATGTCCAGGAAGGGTGGCAGGCTGAAGGACACAAAAGTGTCACTTCCACATGACTGCTTCACGTGGCTGGCCCATGTGCAGCCCTGTCAACAGAAGACCTGCATATACTCAAAACATTGACATAGGAAAGACACAGGCATGCATACACCAGCCCAGAAATAAGACCATGGAGAAATCCCTGCAGGGCTGCAGGGCGCTTGTGGCCCCACCCAGGCTCTAACTGACACTGGTGACAGGAGCATGGGGGTCTTTTCCTGCTGGCAGCAACTCCGGCCAAGCCATGCTGACATTCCAGGCTGTGTCTCTATCCTTCCTTAACTCGTCACGTGACATGTGTGCCGCCCTGAGGCCATGGGTATAAAGAGGGCAGGTAGAGGAAAGCACATGCAGATAGGTCCGGCTCTGTACTCGCTGCTGTGTGGCTCCGGCCATCAAAGAGCTCCGCTGACCCTCAGTGGCTATTTCTGTGAAATCTGGAGTCCCAGTGGCCTAGCGGAATGGGCTCCAGGGGCAGGGTGATGGCTAATCTTGGTTGTCAAACTGACTGCATCGAGTATCGAGTATCGCCAAGCCACGGGGCACTCCAGTGAGGAAGTTTCCTAAGCAGGCTATTGAAGCAGGAAGACACGCCCTATATGTGAGCCACACCTTCTGGTGGCAGCCCAGGTAACAGGGCATAGAGAAGAAAGCTTGCTTTTTGCCGGCTTGCCTTCGCTCACTGGCAAGTTCCCCTGTCCTGCTGCTCTGGCATTCCTTCACTAATATCCAAACCAATGTTTGTGAGGATTCCAACATAGACTTAAAGCCAGCAGCTCCCTAAAAAGTCTCCAGACCTCCAGGGCCACAGTGGAACTGCTAAGACATTCATTCACACGGGCTGAACTACCAGATTCTTGGCCTCTCCAACATAAGACAGCTGTTGTTTGACTACCTAGATCTCTCGATCTCTCTCTCTCTCTCTCTCTCTCTCTCTCTCTCTCTCTCTCTCTCTCTCACACACACACACACACACACACACACACATATACATTCATTCACACACACACACACACACACACACACATACACACACACACACACACACACACACATTCATTCTATCAGTTTTGTTTTTAGACAATCTTGGGACTATACCAGGGACACAGAGGGGGTTGTGGGATATTGGGGAAAGTACCGGACCCCACCCCCCATTTATCTGGTTAGGTTTGTCACTTGAAAGGGGGAACCTCGGCTGAGAACTTGCCTTCATCAGCCTGCTCTGTGAGGGTGTCTGTTGGGCATTATCTTGATTAGTGATTGGTGTAGAATCACCCAGCCCACTGTGGGCAATGCTACCCCTAGGCTGGTGGCCCTGGATTGTATTAAGAATGGTGTTTAAACAAGCCTAATGTGCAAGCCAGTAAGTAGCAGTTGTTCTTCCATGGTTGCTGATTTCAAGTCCTACACTGAGCTCCTGCCATGGCTTCCCTCAATGACTGTGTGTGACCTGCAAGCACAATAAACACTTTCCTCCACAAGCAGCTTTGGCCAGTGTTTATCACAGCAACAGAGAAACCTAACTAGGATACCTATCCGTGTGGCTGCTTTACCCCACTGCCTTTCAGGCTGAGACCCCGTGACCCTGCCCTTATTCAGGCTATTAGGGAAGACACATCTGGGAACAGAAAATCCCTCCTCCTCCGGGCAGGCCACCACTCACCTCTCTCTCATCAACCTCCCTGGCTCTCAGCCCCAGCCCAAACCACACTTCTAACAACAGATGCAGAGGACAAACACACATCCCTTGCTCCACTGCCATGCATGGCAGAAGTGCTCCTTGTCCCCATGTCCTCCCTTCTAAGAGCAGGGAGCCCCAGTGGGGGCTAGTGGGCTTGATTTCTGCCCTGGACACCTCAGAGAAACAACCCTACCTGAGTCAAGGTGACACCCCTGTTCGCAGAGGTCAGGGACTCTGCATACTCGGCCTGGGAATACTGTTTCCTTCCTTGAAATCCACACGTTGCCGACCCCAGGGCTCACCAAGGTGGCCAGACACCTCTTTGGGAAGCAGCAGGAAGAGAACCCACTGTATAACCCCACCTGCCTACCACACAGATGGCCTCTAGGTCCCTCCTAGGCAGGCAGGAAGGGCAGGCACAGAAAGATGGATACAACTCTTCCATGATAGGGGCTTGAGGTAGATACCTGGCCTATGTAGGCTGTTACTGGTACCCTTGTGGAAAAGACAAGCCTTTGGCCCTGTGTACCCTAATAACTACACCTGCAGTAAGGCCCCTCAATCCTTCTCACAAGGATGGGCCTCCATTGAACCAAACCTGCAGGGAAAACCTAAAGTGTGGTGTGCAAGGTAGCCTGCAGGACCAGCGACAGATAAAAGGCCATCAAGGTGGCCAGAGCCTCTCGGGCTGGGAAGGAACAGGCACAGCTCATGGGCTGAGTAGTTACCTACAGCACACAAAGGCCCAGGTTAGAACCCCAGCAGTGCAAACAGCAGCAAAAGCTTTTCAAACTATCCAGCTAATGACGGTGACAAAGGACCCACTGCCAGTACTGCGTGTTGGAAATTATATGATTGTTTCCCCGGGGGCCCATGTCACCCACAGTGCATGCAGTCAGGTAAGGTGGAAGAGGGGGTTGATGATGTCACTGGCCCACTACGTCCAGGGCCAGGCCTCGCCTTCCCACCCTCTCCACTCCCTATACCACAGAGCAAGCCACACTACAAGCCCCCACATCACAGAGCAACTTGTCCCAGCTACCATACCTTGCCACCATGATGGTCTGAAGTTCCAGGTTCAGTGAGAGACCCTGTGGGATGGCATCCAATGTTAACTTAAACCTCCACCTGCACATACAATCTCTCTCTCTCTCCCTCCCTCCCTCCCTCCCTCCCACACCAGCACAGACCTGCAGCTTGGGTTTACTTCTGCACTTCTCACATCAGCAGTGATGAATGAGTGGATAAGGAATGAAGCACACGAACAACACCATCCAACCACACAACAAAGAACAGACTCGGGCTGAGGAGACAGCTTGGTTGATAAAGTGCTTGCCAAATAAGCACGAAGAACTGAGTTTATGCTGAGGCAAGGTGGAAGCCATGTAAAATAAAACAAAGCAAAACAGAATAGTGGTACACTGTGATCCTTGAACCAGAGAGGCAGGAATAAGCGGATGCCTAGGGCTGGCTCACTGGCCACTTTAGAGAGCCTGCTCAGTGAGCTCTAGGCCAATGAGAGAACTTGTCTTAAACAACATGGATGATTCCTGAAGAACAATACCCAAGGTTGCTCTCCAGCACACACACACACACACACACACACACACACACACACACATGCATACATGGAGTCCTCTGGAGAATATTACACTAAGTGAAATAAGCATGATTTTACTTGTGTGGAGCTAAAGCAGACACGGTCAGAGGAGGGAAGGAAAAATGAGAGGAAAAAAATACAGACGAAAGGGGAAGGTGGAGAATGACTGCCTGATGTCAAGAATTGTCTTTTAATTGTCTTTTCCAACAGCTTATCACAAGTGCATAAAAAAGTAGAAGAGAGTTGGAAGGCTCTCAGCATGAGGCAATGATAAATGCTTAAGATGATCAAAATGTTGCTTAAACCTGGTGTGATCGGTGCACCCTGTAGACACACATGGAAACCCAGTGTGAGTGGTGCACCCTGCAGACACACATGGAAACCCAGTGTGATCGGTGCACCCTGCAGACACACATGGAAACCCAGTGTGATCGGTGCACACTGCAGACACACATGGAAACCCAGTGTGATCGGTGCACCCTGCAGACACACATGGAAACCCAGTGTGATTGGTGCACCCTGCACACATACATGGAAACCCAGTGTGAGTGGTGCACCCTGCAGACACACATGGAAACCCAGTGTGAGTGGTGCACCCTGTAGACACACATGGAAACCCAGTGTGATCGGTGCACACTGCAGACACACATGGAAACCCAGTGTGATCGGTGCACCCTGCAGACACACATGGAAACCCAGTGTGATTGGTACACCCTGCACACACACATGGAAACCCAGTGTGAGTGGTGCACCCTGCAGACACACATGGAAACCCAGTGTGAGTGGTGCACCCTGCACACACACATGGAAACCCAGTGTGATCGGTGCACCTGTAGACACACATGGAAACCCAGTGTGAGTGGTGCACACTGCAGACACATGTGGAAACCCAGTGTGAGTGGTGCACCCTGCACACACACATGGAAACCCAATGTGAGTGGTGCACCCTGCAGACACACAAGGAAAACTGGTATGATCAGTACACCCAGCAGACATACATGGAAACCCGGTGTGATCGATGCACCCAGAAGACACACATGGAACTCTAGTCCATACATATTTCAGCTCTGCTGTGCCAAACAGAAGACCCAGGAGTGGATTGAAATAAAGGGACAACAGTCAGGCTGGCTCTAGGCTTGCAAGGGCTATGTTGTATCTCATGAATCCCAAAAAGAACCTTGTAGGGTCCACTGAGCTATCTGCAAGTTCCTTTTACAGATGGAGAAGAAAGATGAGAGATGGCCAGGGGACGCCTGTGTGCTCCCAGCAGAGTAGGGGAGACCACTCCTGGCCCTACCCCTCCCAGAGCCACCACACATTGACTCTTCAGGAAGGAGGGTGCTCTTGAGCCATCTATCCTTTTCAATCCTAGGCTTAGCCCTGGGTATCAGTGGATGGCTCCCACCCTTCCCTGGGCTTTCAGGAACTCAGTCTGAGAGAAAGCAGAACCCACATTTACCATTAACAGTTCCCATGGCCAGGGCTCAGCTCTACAATGAGCTTTAGGGAGACCTAAAGGAAGATGCTTAGCCGTATTTGCTCAGGGCCAGAATCAGAGTTGTCTATCTGAAGAAAGAGATGGGTAGTCAAGCAATGATGTGTGGAAATCCCTTTGGAAAGAATGAACAGAACAGGCAAAGGCACAGAGGCACACTGAGAATTGTCTGTCTGTCTGTAGCGTGGTAATAAGTCAGGGGGCCAGAACTCCTGGAAGAATGTCCTCTTGAAGCTAAGCCTGGGTCATAAAAATACTTCTCAGACCTGTAGTTCTCAACCTGTGGGCCACAACTCCTTGGAAGTCACGGGGTTGAATACAACATATCAGATACTTACACTACAATTCATAACAATAGCAAAATCACAGTTATGAAGTAGCAATGAAAATAATTTTATGACTGGGGTCAGCACAACATGAGGAATGTATTAAATGGTTGCAGTGTTAGAAAGGTTGAGAACCACTGCTCTCAGACCACGCTACAGCACCAGGATCAGGGCAGAGGCCGGGGCATCGCTGGAGGAACACTAGCACATGTAAACTCCTGACTTCAATCTTCAGAGAAGGAGGAAGAGAGGGGGAAAAAAGGAAGAACAGGGAGGGAGGGAGGAAAGCATTGCAGGAGAACAGCTTGGTCTGCCAGAAATACAAATGAAACAGTGAAATATTAAAATCCACTTTCTGTGTCCAGGAGGCCATCTATACCACACCGCACAATAAGCATCCTGTCCACCATCTCTCAGGTCTAGTGATGTCATCTATGCTTTGGTGTAGCCTTGAAACACCAAAATAATCTTCTACAGCAAAATAGCCAATACCAAAATAACCATGGAGGGAAGTCACCCTGGGCCTTACCCAGCTAGCATACTCTAAGACAACTGAACCCAGCACCTAGACCCGTGGCATGGAGCAGCCCTCCTTCAGCAGGTTTGCCCAGCCTCCTTCCTTCCTTTCCAAGCAGTCCTGGCACAGACTGTGAGAGACTGTTAATGGGCATTTCACTCCACATTGCTAGGATGCTGGTTTCTAAACCCCAGTGCCGGAGGGACCAGCACAGCTGCCATAAGTAGATGGGGTCAGTGAGGAAGTTAACGCTTCCGGCTAAACACGAATCCACTGCACTGCACTTGAGCTAACGCTGACAGGGTTCAGCTGTGTCACTGTTAAAGCTCATCTGCAGCCCAGGATGAGGCTGGGCCGGTATTGGTTCTGGAGGGCCACAGCTGAGACAAATGAGGGGAGACTTGGGTGGGAGTGCCACAGTGCACCAGGTGGCCATCAATCAGAGGCATTAGTGACAGGCTGGTGTGAGCCTGGTGACACAATCGAGGTCTCCTGCTGTGTGAGGCCTTCGGCTGCCTTGAGGTATAGCAACTAGCCAGGCCAGCCTCTGCAGCACAAAACAAGAGAAGACACCTGGCCCGAGCCCAGTGGGTGGGTCATGCCCCAGGTGCCAGATTTCTAAGCCAGATGGAGCAAGAATCTCAAAATGGCCACTGACGTCCCTGCCCATCACACTCACATGCACACGCTCACTCACACGGCTTGCCTCTAGGAAACAACCTGGGTGGCAGGCCAGGAGACACGATCATCCCCTCAGGGGAACCAAAACCCCTCTGACCCACTAACTTCACATCCCCCTGCAAGTTTCCCTCATCCCTCAATGAGCCTCCTCTTCTAAAAAGCCCACCTCAAGACATGCTCCACTCTACAGACTGGACGACTGATCCTCAAGCCTGGTACTTGCGTTCTCTCCTAAGTGCATCTGGGAGCTTGTGATGAGCACACCCTCGGCTCTCCTGCTTCTCTTCTGGTACCCACGATTCCCTAGCCAAGTGCTCACTCCGGGATGGCACAGTCATATCCTAAGACAACCCACCACAGGCCGGGCCTGGGTAAGAGGCAGGTTTCTACAGCTGGACAGACCTCAGTGCACAAACCTCACCTGACCAGTGGAGTCAGCAAGGCCAGAGCCAGACTGCAAACCTCAGCTGCCCCCCGTGGGTACGGAGGGAAAGCTTCTCTGGTACCCAGAGGATCCCTCACGCAGAGATGAGTGGCAGCTGGCAGGCTGGGAGCAGAAAACAGAAGATAAGGTGGCAGAAGAGAGAAGGCACTGAAGAGCAGAGGATCAGGGCTCGCGCTGGCCACTGGAGCAAAGCACAGCTCTACCTCCCCGCTAGCCACTCCAGGTGTGGGTAACGTCCTCCCTGTTACCATCTCCTCCCTCACCGTCACCTCCTCCCTCAATGGCATCTCCTCTTCCCTGTCAAATCCTTCGGTCTCCTCATCTCCTCGTCTTAGTCAGGGTTTCTATTCTGTGACGAAACACCATAAACAAAAAACAAGTTGGAGGGGAAGGGTGTCCTTGGCTTACACGTCCCCATAGTTCATCCTTGAAAAGTCAGGACAGGAACTCAGACATGGCAGGAACCTGGAAGCAGGAGCTGATGCAGAGGCCATGGAGAGATGTCACTTACTGGCTTGCTTCCCCTGGCTTGCTCAGCCTGTTTTCTTATAGAACCCAGGTCTACCAGCCCAGGGATGGCACCACCATAAGTGGAAGGGGCCCCCTTCATCAATCACTAATTAAGAAAATGCCTCACAGCTGGATTTCATGGAGACACTTCCTCACATCTCCTCCTCCCTGTTATCTCCTCTCCAACATTAGTATCTCCTCTTCTCTGTATCTCTATGTCACTGTCACCTCTCCCTCACTGTCACCTCTCCCTCACTGTCACCTCCTCCTTGTCCACTGTCACCTTCTCCTCCCTTACATTCATCTCCTTCCTCACTAGAGCATCTTCTTCCCTCATTGTCACCTCTCCCTCCCCACTGTCACCTCTCCCTCACTGTGACTTCCTCTCTCCTCACTGTCACCTCTCCCCTGCCTTCCCTTCCTCTCCTGTCATTCTCACCTACACAGTGCCACCTACTGTCCAGAGACCCTAAACTCCTTCCAAGGCACCTGTGCCACAGTGCCAGGACTCAAACTTGCCACATACAGCACATCAAGTTGTTCCCAAGTTCTGTAAGGACAGTCACCTTTCTCAGACTAGCTCTCCAGACACAGTGACCACTGCCTAGACCCACCCTGGAGGCCTTCAGGACAGCCTCCCAATGAAAAGTTGGCGCCCTCCTGAGCTGAGTTGTTTGAACTGGTATCTGCCTGCAGCTAAGCTTACCCTGTGGTAGTTGTGAGGCCCAAGTTGCCTATGGGTACCTGGTACAATCAACACTTCCTCAGAAGAGCATGATATGCCCCTCAAACTTTAGGGAAGGGCAGCTGCTTCTGACCTGAGGGAGTGGCTTGAATCTACAGCAACCAGAGTTCACAGAAAGAAACCTGGGAGGAACTCTGCCCTCTTCATACTAGCTGTCCTGATGAGAATCTTAGCAGCCCATGCTGCTGACTCCAGATACAGGACCAGGCTCTAGGATCCATCCCAGTCTGCCCTGGTGTCCAAACAGACTGTCTCCATTGGCTGCTGTCTACTGCCGGCCATCTGTTCCATCTGCTAATAGTAACAAAGCTTGTGTGACATTTCCTCAAGTAAACAGCCCAAGCTCAAGGCCACTGCTGGGATCCAGGGCCTGGCCTTCCAGGGCTCTGACCAGGCAAAGCATGGCCACTGGAGCTTCACAGAGCCATTTACCCCATCTCCCCTGGGATCTGTCATAAACCCTGAAGTGCTTTCCTTCCCAGGTTTGCCCAAGTGAGCGTGAGCTTATGTCAAATGGATACAGAATCTGTCCACTGGACGCTCCATAGAAGGCGAGTGGTGAGCCAGTCCATGTTCACGAAAACAGCAGTGCTTCCTGGGCATTCACTATGCCAGGCATGAGCACTGAAGAGGACCCTGGCTGGACCCTCAGATGCAGGTCAAGTAGCAGCTTCTACCTAGAACACAGTGCATGGCAGGCTGGGGACAAGATGGAAAAACACGTGCTTTGGGGCACTCTGGGATAACAGGATCAGTGTTCCTAGCAGCTGTGCTAAGGGATGCATAGGGTAGATACAGAGTGGGCATTCAGACCACTTGGGCCACGGCATTAGTCTCCGGAGACAATGTCACTGACCTCTGCTGGCAGGAGCAATGTGTTGGGTAACTGGCCCCAAAAGTCTCAATCTAGAGCCAGAGAAGGCGGGTAGAGAGGGAAAAAGACCTGGGAAGTGGTCTGCCAAAAATCACCACAGGCTACAGGGATAACAGTCTTCTGGAAGCCCTAGAAAAGCAGGGGCCATACATCCAGTAAAGGGCTAGGACCAGGTAACCAGAGATACAGGTAGAAAGACACCTGGCACAAAAGGGCCAGGCTAAGAGCTGAACCTCTGCCCTCAGTGACAGTCCTCCTGAGCCTGTAACAGCCACCAGCTTAGAGACTAGAGCAGCGCAGGTGCCTGCTACAGACATGGGGTCTGATGGTTCCCACTGACAGCTACTGGCTGGGGCTGCAGATTGGCTGCCCTGGCTGCGCCCAGTGTCTACAGCACTGGCAGAAGTATGTCATTGGGGCTGGGCTTTGACAACTTCATGTCTCTTAGCACTTTCAGCTTGCCCTGTCTACTTTGTGCTTGTAGTTACAGATGTGAGCTCTCAGCTCCCTGCTCCTTACCACGCTTACCCCTTGTCGGCACACCTCCCACCACGATGGGTTCTAACCCCATCAGTCAGGTAAACGCTTCTGAAGGTTGTTCCTGTATTCCATCCCAGCAACAGGGGAGTGACGAGTAAGACCTCCTCTCCTCCAGAACCCCATGGGCATCACTGATCTTCCCAGAAGCAAGCCAAGTTCATCCTTCATGCCATCCCTTCTTCAGCCATCCCATGTTGGTGAAGCAGCAGCCCTCCTGTTGGCCACACCAGACCACAACAGGACTGGCCACACTGCTGCTATGGCAAACCTGCCAGGCTTTTCCTTGCCACTCCTCCCACTTCCAGGGCCCCATTCCTCTGCATGCCACCATCTGGGCCTCTGAAGTGGACTGGCCTCCAGGCTCACCCTGGCTGCCTCCCCTCCCACTCCTCTCACTATGACACCATTAAAAAAAAAACCAAAACCCTCAGTCATACAACTTTCCCCCAGAAACCCGGCACTTTCTTATGCAACTGTTGGGTTTTGGCCAAAGGCCATCCCTTCAGACAGAGCTTCTCTGAATACCCTTCCTGTCTCTCCCTCTTACCTGCTTTGTCCCCTAAGGGGTGGGTTTGCCTGTTTTCTCGTTCATTGACCTTCCCAGGATGCCACTGCACCAGGGTCAGGCCCTCAATAAGTGTCTGAACAATAATGGACAAATCTCTTTGATATGGTTTGGACATGATTTTGATGTGTCCACTAACACTGACGTGCTGAAGGCTTGTTTCCCGGCATGATGGTGTTGGAGGAATTGGAACCCTTAAGAAGAGCAAGGGTGAGGTACTTAGATCATGGCAGACCTTCCTGGGAAGGGAGTGGCACTGGTCAGTCATAAAGTGAAACTCCCCACACACGCTCGGCCTCTGTGCATGTGGCCATTTTCCTTTCTGGTTCTCCATTATATTTTAAGTTATTTAGGGAGACAGGATCAGTGTTGGGATCTTCCAGAGATTATGAATTAAACATCCATCTTCCTCCTACACAGTCCTCAGCACCAGTTATTCTGTTGAAGCGGTGGTTCTCAACCTTCCTTATGCTGTGACCTTTCCATATCGTCCCCCATGCTGTGGTGAACCCCCAAACATAAGATTATTTTTGTTGCTACTTCATAACTGTAATTTTGCTACTGCTATGAATCATGGTGTAAACACCAGATATACAGCATATCTGATATGCCACCTCTGTGAAAGGGACATTTGACCCCAAAGGTGCTGTGACCCACAGGAAGAGAACTCCTGTGTTAAAGCAACAGAAAGGGGCTAAAACCCTCTTCCAACCAGTTTCCTAGAGTGAGAATGGCAGCGCCCTGCCGTGCCACTTTGCTGAGTTGCCAGGCAGAAAGCCTGGGCACAGTGAACCATGCCCAATGCTGCAGTCATAAGATGCTGCACCACTGGCCCAGCATGCCCCTGCTCACAGTGCAGTTCCCTGTCCCCACCAAGCGCAGAGCTAGGCTTCCAGCCTCCTGTCCTCCTGCAACCAGATGCTACCTGAGCTCCTCCAGGCTGCGGCTGACCCAACCATAATACGATGTCATTTTTCTCATTCCAAACTATGAGCTCACTCATTCTTCCACTAATGACTATACATCTTTCCAAGAAATAATGCTCTTCAAAATGGGGCAAAAAATAAAATAAAATAAAGGAACTGCTTATGATAAATGCACAGGCACAAGGCTCTCGTCTCCAAATTTGGGCTGTTGGGGCTGTGGATGAAACTCAGCTTCAAAATTGAGTGTGCAAGAACATACTGCTTGCTTCAAGGGTCAGTGGGAGATGATAAAGGGAGCTTTACCGTCAATGGAAGTACTCCCAATACCCACTGCACTTGGCCAGCTGTGCTCTCTGTGCTCAGCTCTCACTCTGGCAACTGCTAATCAGCCTAGGCCTCTTGGAAGACAGAACACAGGCTCAGCCAGCTATGCGATCCAGCAGCTTCCTGCAGGAGAGTCCTGTGCACACCACATCTAATGGAAAGCGAGTTAGGAGTGCGGTGTCTCCTAGCCAGGCCAGAAGCCTCTTTAGTGCCCTAGTTTCCTGATTCCCTTAAAACATCAGAAACGTTCTCTCCGGGCTTAAGATCAGTGTTTGTCCCCTAGAGTGTCCTGCAGCCTGGTAGGCTGGCTCCTAGGCGTGCAGGTTCCCAATGCACCAGGTAGGACGGAGAAAGCACACAGGAAGGGTGAGGATGACGTAGGGCAGGCTAAGGACACAGAGCATCGTGTGTCTGGCCTTGCCAGAAGAAAGCTATCAGGAAACCGGGGCCAGCATTGGCAATCTCTAGCAGCACAGTCCAAGGCTGTTTCTCAGGAGCCAGGGAAGGTCACAGTAGTCTTATCTGACCTCTGTACCCTTCCCAGCAGCCCCCTCCTAAGGCAGGTCCAGCATGTTCAGGACTGCAGGGACAAAACATTCAGAAGGTGACAGCTCTGTGCCAAGCATCCTGCCCCCACCCACCAGGTGGAAAAAAAGACCCAAGCCATATCCAGATGAAAAGAATACGGTGTTCCACCCTGGTAACAGCTGAACAACCACTAGTCTAGGATCCGTGTGCTGACGACTCCAACAAGCGCAGCCTTCTACAGTCTAGCTCGAGGGCAATCACAGGGCATCCCAGGCTCTGCCTCAGTGAGCACTCTAGCCTCCATTCCCATTAGTTCTTGTGTCATAAAATCCCAGACAGCCCAGGCCCTCCATTGAGAAAGCCTGCTGCAGGTAGAAGGACTCCCCTATGCAGTTGTCAGCTGGAGACTCTTGGTACACTCTAGGTCACCCTGATGCTGGCCCCTTGGCCTTCACAAAGGCAAGAGTCTCCCCGTCATTCAGTGTGCATTTACTGAGTACCCCCCTGGGAGGGAAGAAGGGAAGAGGGCCGTGACAGGCATGGGAAGGCAGAGAAGAGAACCACCATCTAGCCCACTGTCCATGTGTCTGGCTTTCTGGTAGCAGTGATCCCACCACACCAGGCTCACTAGCTAGCCGGGGGTCAGCGCGATGGTACTCACCACATTCCAGAAGAGCGGATTGAACACAATGGTAAGTATAGCCGCCACAAAGCTGGGCTCTGTGGGGTCCACGTAACCCAGCAGCCAGCTCATAACGGAGAGATCGGCCTGTAAGGACAGAGCTGCCATCAGCAGGAGGCCTGTCTAAGCAACACCCAGAAGCTGCCAGGAGGACCTGTGAGCCCCCAGGAGGCAAAGGAAGCTTGGGATATCCAAGTCCAGACACAGTCACTGCACTTAAGTCTCGTAAACAGAAGATAAAAGACTGAAAACTAGTCGGCCGTGTCAACTGTCATGAGAGCGCTATGCTAATGGTTGCGGAGGTGATCATGGGCACGCTATGCAGAGACCTGTGGCTCTAAAGGCAGCTTCCCAAGAAAGGAGTGCCACTCACCGTGGATGGGATTGAAATCCTCTTGGATGAGGGTTCTCATGAGACTCAAGGAAAACTCAGGTGGCCAAAATATATGGGAAGAGAAGCTCGGCCTCAGGAGACAGCAGGAAGAGCTAGTAACCACAGGTAATGGCCACCTCTCCCTGAGCAGGGGTAGGGGGGAGTATATGGGGGGAGTGGAGACAGCATGACTGCAACTGTGCAGCATGAAGAGAGCAGGTAGCACTGCTCCTGCCAGCTCACACTGACAATGACCCAAAGTCAGAGAGACAACCCAGGCCTATGGATATGGCTCAGTGGTAGAGCACTTGCCTAGTATGTACAAAACTTAGACTCTATCCCCAGTACCACCACCAAAACAAAACCACAAGATCAACCTAGGTAGCCAACCTAGAGAAATAATGTATGGCCAGGGTGTGTGTGTGTGTGTGTGTGTGTGTGTGTGTGGCACCTACCCACAGGTTCGTAGCTCCGTTTACATATAAAAGCCCTTGAAGTGCTTGATATGTGGGCTGAGTTGTCAGTGCTAGGCTGGGCTGCGGGCGCTATGCATTCTAGGATGTCTTGCAGCCCCCGATCCTGGCTTCTGCCCAGCAGAGGGTGGCAACTCCTCCCCACTGAAGTAACCAGAGATGTCTCCAAATGTAAAGCAGAAACAAACTCCCTGAGTGAGAGGGAGCTCTGCCCACAGGAGAGGAGAGGAACAGTCAGCCACTTTCTGCAGTGGGTTCTGGCACTGGGTGGTGAATATTGCTGGGTCCTTGTGCTCTTCTCTAAACGTCGCCAGTTTCCAGTTTAGGAAGGATCATGAAGGCCCAGAGCAGATAATATTGTATTGTCTCCCCCACATGCAACTGAAATAAAGTCACACTAAACTATAAAGAAGGCTTCGTGCACCAGGCCTCTGGCCTTTCTCAGACTCTGCTCTCACGGCATACTTCGATGTTTCATTTCAAAGCGTGCTTCCACCCCCCACGTGAGAGGAAGGAGAGGAAATAATGTGCTACATTTGCTAGTATGACACACACACAGACCCTCCCAGGGTTGCCCTTTCCTAGAAAGAAAGCAGCTGGTTCTACCCAAGTTCTTACTTCAGTCAGTGACCAACTCCTGGGAAGACTCAGCCTGCCATCCAGACCAAACTGCCCGGTGTGACACAGGGAATACCACAAAGTCACTAGGCATGAAATGTCTTCCACTGTGGCCTCCCTGCCCAGTCGGTTCACATTTCTCACCAGGATATGGGATCAAAGGCAGGCTAAGCATTTGCTAAACAACTCAAACCCGGTATTCAGCCACCCATATTCACCAGGTGTACACCAAGACTCCTACAGATGCCTACGGGCAGCTAGCAGCAAAACCAACATGTATTCTACTGACGTTCTAATATACATGCACCGCCAATAGAAACTTCGCAAGCCAGGCACATCCAGAGGTTAAATAACTACTCATTAACTAGAAGCAGCACTGGGCATGGTGCCACACACCTGGGATCCCAGAACTCAGAAAGCAGAGGCAGGCTGATCTCTGAGCCGATCTAGTGCATGAGCTGTCTAGTCTAGTGAGTTCCGGGTCAGCCAAGGTTACAAAGTGTGAGACTGTCTCAAAAAGCAAAGGTGAGAGAGGGGGTAGGGGACAGGAATAAAACAGGGTAAAATAAGTGGTGTGAATTCTCCCTCCCTCTCTTCTCTGCTCCACTCACCGTCAGAGACCACAGCCAAAGGCTACAGGTGTGGACCGTCCTGCTCAGCAGAAAACAAGCCCATAGAAGGTGCACCAGTGTGGGAGCAGGGACTGAAGCATCTCAATGAGATCACCAGGGTGTTGATAAATGACTGACAGAAACCTGCTCGAGACCGCAGGGAGAGATGAGCCTGAGGCCAAAGCCTCATCCCAGGCTGCTGATAGCTCAAGAACACGCAGGGAATACAGCAGGAATCTGCACCTCTGGGCAATGTCTCAGGAAGGCCTGGAAGAGATCAGAGCCTCCCAGCACAACCTTGGGCTGTGGGGAATATGCTCATGTGCTTCTAGGGCACATAACACGCATACAGGAGGAAGGCACTGGATCACCCCTCAGAATAGACCATGTGCCTGACAGGAAGAAGAGGGGACTGGAGCTGTGTGGCCCTAAAGCCTCTAGAATCTGAGCCTAACAAGAGAGCCAGTCTTTCTTCCCTTTGAGGACATGTATTAAGCATCCCTGATCACAAGGGCTGATCTGTGCTGGAAGCTGACCTAGGCACAAGGGTCCTGACTGGCCTGACCACTCCCAGAGCATGCTGCTCTTCCTTCTGTCAGCTGGACCACACACCCTTACCCAGCAGGAAGTCCATACACATCCCAACCTTTCCTTCCTATGCTGCATTTCTAGCCCCAGCCAAAAACTCCCATTGCTTGGGCACCAACACCACAGCCTCCCGCCACACCCTTGTCTCACTCTGTCTGTTCTGTCCTGAGATTCCTTACATAACCACTCCATTCCCTACCCTCACCACCTCTGTACTCAAGGCTCCCCCGGGGCACAGCAAAGGACCTTCATGAGCTCCTACCTTCCACTTCCCTCCTGAGCCCTCCTAGGTTGGCAGCTCACACCCTGCTGGCCACCCTCACTCATACCCCCTCACCTACATAGTAGGGCAGCAGGTGGACCCCATACTTCCCCCAGAGTGGACCTTCACGGCCTGCCAGTCCCTCACCTGCTGCCCATCCCTTCACAGAGGCTCCACACATGCTGTTGGGAATACCCTCTGCCCCTGTACATACTCAACAAACTCCTGCACATCCCTTAAGACCCGAATCAGACAGTCCCCTACTTCTGACCAAAGCACTCGATGGTATTCCTGGAGTCCAGCCTTTGTGAGTATCTGATCTTCGTCCCTGTCTTGCAGCTGCTTCCCAGGCTAAGGACCACGTTTTCATTGATCTTTGTGTCTCCATTTATGACTGCCAAGGCTGGCAGCAAGTAAATATTTGTTAAGTGAACAGAAGCCCTTCTTTCATCATCAATAAAATTTGAAGGCTAATGGTCATCTCCAAGGGGCTCAGGGGCTGAGCCACCACCCTATGGCCTCCTCCAGTCTGGCTTTGGAAAGAGACAAGAAATTGCCAAAGCAGCCCCTGGAGGGAGTTTTGCAAGCTGTGGGACAGCAGGGCAGCCAACATGATTAAGAGGCCCTTCTGGACACAGAGGCATTGCTTCTCCTAAGACCACAAGACCTGGAACCACCAGCTACCCAGACACTTTGCTTCATAGGCATGTATTTCTGCAGGGCTGGAAGATGAAGCAATGCTTTATGAGAGTTGGAAGAAGTGAAATGCCAAGCCAGAGGGAGAGAAGGGACTTCTGAAAGCAGCTTCAAGTCCTCAGGTGGGGCCTGTTTGCTCCTAGGTATGCAAGTTAGGGGTGGAGGAGGGCAGGGAGAACAGGTGGGAAGACCAGCATTCCTGAGCTCTGGCCCTGGCCTGAATCCACCACCCACTTTCCCTTGCAGTCTACTTCCCTACCTGTGTCCTTGTCCTCCTCTGGCCGGCCTCCCTGCAGCTCCCACAGGAGGACATTCTAGGCCTACAGGTCCTATAGATCCTAAGTGTACTGCATGTGAATGCACACATATGCAAAACAAATAAACAACCATGTCATTTTTAAAAGGTAAGCTCACCATATTAGAGAAGGAAGGTGGAGGAGCAATACCTGGAGGAGAGCATTTTGCCCTTGCAGTGGGAACCCTCTCCTCTTTCTTCCAGGAGCTTGGAGAAACTGCAGAGCCCAGACTGTGAAGGCCAGAACCAGCACAGCTCTTCTGGACCCTAGGCAGGAAAACCTACAAGAAGGGACTTCAGCCTCTAGGGGAGGACCCACCAGCCATGCAGACAAGAATAAGAGACAGTTTCTGGATCCCGGATCCCCAGCGGGAGATGGGTAGAGTGGGCAGTGAAACACTTTCCTGCTTTGTGAGAGCTAAGACAAAAGAAGAAAACCGAGACACTCTAAAGTTAACATGGCTAAACCTGCAAAAACCGGCCTCCATCTGACCTGCAGTTAAAGCCAAAGTGATCCAATCTAGAATATGACCACGCAACCAGGTCCCAGTGCCCTGGTCAGCCTGCCTCAGCAGGTGGGGAGAGTTCATCTGGAAGCCAAGTCACCTTGAGGGTTACTGTTGCCTGGAGAAGTAGCTGCTTCGTAGGAGAGAGTGACTAATGCTGAGCAGAAATTAGAAGCAGAGGAACATTCTCCCAGCTCTCCACACCTGACATGGGCACCCCTCCCAAAGCCCACTCAAAACTGGATTAGCCGAAATTAACCCCAAATCCTTCTGACATGAACAAAGAAGCCATGGCTCTCTCCCCTAAGTCCTGCTTCCCAGCTGGTATCAGATGCTCCACGTGAGCCACCTCAGTAAAGGAGGGGGGTGGGGGGCTTCCTAGTCTCAGCCTCCTTCAGGAGGCCTAGTGGAGGCTAAAGAGAAAAATCAACCTACCAGAACCAGAAGAAAATGGACGATGGGCTCCAGGGACGGCTCAGGCCACCTGTCCCTGGTGATGAACTCAGCTACAGAATCCCCACAAGCTGGGAGGAAGGCACATGGCAGTTTTGCCACACTGGAAACCTGGACACACTTCAGAGCAATGTCCTGTAGTTAGGGAATGATTTGCAGGGGGTCAACAGCACCCAGGGTGCAAGTCACATTGTGACATCCAAACAAACAGCAAGAGTGTAGGACAGTCAAAGTTGCATTGATCACCCGAAAGTAATGGGCCACACTGTGACGTGTAACACACATATCAAAGGATAAAAGAAACAGAGGAGGGCTGTCTCAGAAGAGGGACAGGATCCTTCAACCCATACAGTGGCCCTCTGCAGATGCACATCCTTCCCCCTCTTCCCAAGTTGTTCCAGTGTCTGGGTATTGCCAGCAGATCCAGGAACACTCACTGGGCAATTCCACAAGAGCCCTGTGCTCTGAAAGAGAGACACAAGGTACTGGGACCTACCTAGGTCTACACTCCCAAGAAAAGTGGGCACCACGTTTACTATTAAGGCATCCCTTCTGCCTCACTGTGTCCTGCCTGGATCTGAGAAAGGACCCAGTGAAGGGTAGAACTCTACCCTCCTCCTGACGCCCACAGAGCTCACAGTTACCACCCAGGGCCAATCTGAGGCCAGGTTCCTTAACTGATGTGGGCTAACAAAAATGGCCACCCAAGACTACCCACGGATAGAGTGAAGAGCAGATGTGAAATTCAACCGTAAAGGTGTAGAAACAGGGCTGCCCTGGTGTCAAGCCACCTGGACTCTTCTGCTACACCCTAAGAAATACAGATGTGTCACCTCTCACCCTCTTGGCAGGCATGTATCCTAAAGCAAGAACCAGAAGACACTGACCCAGTGACATTCAGTAAAAAATAAACACAAGTTTCAGGCTGTCAGCTGTGGCTTGGTGATAGAACACTCACCTAACACGTATGAGGGTTCTGTGTTCATCCCCAGGAACAAAGAGAGGGAAGCTGCAGCTGTGCCTTCCCTCTTGTCTTTTCAGATAGGTGGACAGTTCACTGATTGACTCTATTTGGCAGGTCATAACAGGTTGGTGCCAAGTGGCAGGCTGGCTCCCTTATGGTACCACAAAGTCTTCTCAGAGGGGCACACCGCTAGGACCTGGCCCCACCTCCTAGACCACCTCTGCTCAGTCGCTCGGGAGTGGCAGATCTGGTCCTGCAATCTCCCAGCATGGTGCTTTCTCACAGATTCACTCACCCACATCATACCAGCTTAGAGGTGGAGGGTGGGAAACAGTGGTAGGGGGAGCAGGAAAAAGCATCCCAGTGTGGATGAGGAAGGGGCATATGAAGCTGAAGTGGCGTTCTTCAGAAAGTCAGTTGTGTTGGATGGTGTTTCGCTAAGGCAAACACGTGAAGGAACATTTCACTGAAGCAAACACAGGTGAAAGGATATTCTGCTAAAGTAATGAAAAAATACATGAAGGAGTCTTTGATAACAACACGCATGTATTGGTCCACCTTACACTGAGCAGTTGAACTCTATCTGTCAAGACTCCACAGAGAGAAATGCACCAAAAAAAACTTCTAGTGGTGTGCTGCAGCTTCTTGCTGCTTCCAACGACTTGGACTAGTTGGGAGAGTGATGTCAGCTGAGACATGTAATGTTTGAAAGGGGTATAAATAGGAATGAATGGACACTGACAGGAGTTGAGTTTGGCTTGCCGATAAAACCAGCTGTGCAACACTTGTGGGTCTCTTGTCTTCCACTGATCTTCGTTTTGCTAAGAGATGCACAGCTGAGAACTCCTGGCATTCCTGGTGATCCAAATCCCTCCTGCTGACTCGTGCTGATTTGGCAGAGGCTTAATTGTTCCTGCTAGGTTGTGCCACTGATGTTGCTGTCCCAACACTACCAAACAGGACTGCTGGCATATCTGTGAAGTGTTTCCAAGTGGATCGAGCTGCCGCTGCTGACCTGTGAACTGAACTGCTGATTTCCTGACAACACAGATGGGAGTTCTCCAAACGGCCATTTCTAAACAGGTCTACTTCCTCTTCCCACCTCCACTCCTGTATTCTTTCTTTTCCACTACCTTGGTGGGTTGTGGGCTAGAAGGGAGGTGTCTTAGTCAGAGTTTCTATTCTTGCATAAAACATCATGACCAAGAAGCAAGTTGTGGAGGAAAGGGTTTATTCAGCTTACACTTCCACATTCCTGTTCATCACCAGAGGAAGTCAGGACTGGGACTCAAGCAGGTCAGGAAACAGGAGCTGATGCAGAGGCCATGGAAGGATGTTACTTACAGGCTTGCTTCCCCTAGCTTGCTCAGCTTGCTTTCTTATAGAACCCAAAACTAGGGATGGCAACACCCACAATACTCCCCTATCCTTGATCACTAATTGAGAAAATGGCTTATATTTTCTGGATCTCATAGAGGCATTTACTCAACTGAGGTTCCTTTCTCTTTACTAACTCCAGCTTGTGTCAAGTTGACACACAAAACCAGCCAGTACACAATGTTATATACTATGATAGAATGTTGTAAACTGGAAATGCTCAGTCACACAACAGTCAAGACACCTCACATCTGCCAGTAAGGTTTGGTCCCCATTAGCACACTTGGGCACAGCTGTTTAAAACAGGCCTGAATAGCTGAAGGGTTCCCCTATTAGTCTCTCAGCTTCCTGAGTCCAGTGGCTTTGCCAGAGAAAGACCATTGCTCAGAACTGTTCCTATACTCATCTGCCAAGAAAGCTGGGGCTGGGCTGGCAAGATGGCTCAACGGTTAAGAGCACTGTCTGCTCTTCCAGAGGTCCTGAGTTCAATTTCCAGCAACCACATAGTAGCTCACAACCATCTGTAATGGGATCTGATGCCCTCTACTGGTGTTTCTGAAAATAGCTACAGTATACTCATATAAATAAAATAAATCTCTTAAAGAAAGAAAGGAAGGAAGGAAGGAAGGAAGGAAGGAAGGAAGGAAGGAAGAAAGAAAGAAAGAAAGAAAGAAAGAAAGAAAGAAAGAAAGAAAGAAAGAAAGAAAGCTGGGGCTGGAGAGATGGTTCAGTGGTTAAGAGCACTGACTGCTCTTCCGGTGGTCTTAAGTTCAATTCCCAGCAACCACATGGTGGCTCACAAGCATCTGGATCTGATGCCCTCTTCTGGTGTGTCTGAAGACAGTGACAATGTACATAAAATATATAAACAAATCTTTAAAAACAAAAAAAAAAAAAAAAAACTGAAGCACATTTTGTGATACCTACGTGTGTTGATGACATTATCACCCATTTTCACCCTGAGCAGGAAAGTCCTCGTGAAAAGAGAGATGATGGCTGGACAGATGACAGCTGGACTTGAAACGGGCCCACCTGCACCCTGGTGCCTGGTTCTGAGTATCCCAGGGTGATCTAGCCGCCAATTTGGGTACTGATGGAAAGTCTCTATACAGCAAGGGACTCTGTTATAATGACTTACAGTCTATATGTAGTCCAACTCCCCAACAATGGTCAGCTGTGAATGGGAAGTCCAAGAATCTAGTAGTTGCTAGTAGATTCCAACAGGTGTGTTGGCAAGTAAACGCAAGCAGTCGAAGAGCAAATCTTCCTTCTTCCAATGTCCTCATGTAGGTCTCCAGCAGAAGGTGTGGCCCACATTAAAGGTGTGCACCACCATGTCTGGATCTGGGACTTGTTTTGTCCCAGGCTGACATTAAACTTGGGGATGTCCTTGCCTTAGTCTCCTGGGCTTCATAACCACTATGCCTCAAGATCTCCATGCCAAGATCCAGGTCAGACACTTGTATCTCCCAGCCTCACGGGTGAGCCCTCCAACTCTGGATTGTAGTTCATTCCAGATATAGTCAAGTTGACAACCAGGAATAGCCATTACCAGTACCCTAAGAGCTTAGAAGAGGTAGTCAGGTCCTTCTCAGCTTGCTTCATACAACTGCCAGGTAGAAGAATGGAAGGATCTCAGTCTGTGAGATGAGACAGGCTGACTCCTTGCCCCAAACTAAACACAAAAAGACTGCAGTAAGAGCCAAGCGGGCTAGAGGATATCTGTCTAACGACCTGTCCTCAACAGCTGGGCTGCTCGGTACAGCACAGCAGCCACCAGCAAAACAGGAATCCATATTCCACACGGTGAAATATCCTCATGTATGGTTAATAATCAAATACAGACATTCCTCAGTGTCCACTGAGAACTGCTTCCTGCGCCCCCTGCAGACTCTGATGCCCTAGGAAACCGAAGCTCTTTGTGTTAAATGGCATGTCCACCTATAGTCTTTGCATCCTCACATGCTCTAAATCATATCCCAACACAACAGAGATGCTGCATAGATAGTTACTGCTATATGTTCAGAAAATGACATCATGGAGAAAAATCTGTCCATGTGTGCACACAGTTTTTTTTTTTTTCAATCCAGATAAGATACTATATAGAGATAAGGAAACTTCAGATATAAAGGAAAACTGTATTTTGGGAAAAATCTTTTTTTGTTCTGTGTGTTTAGGGTAGCTCGTGTAGAGGTCATGGGTTGCTTTCGACTTCCGTTTTTGAGACAGGCAGGATCTCTCACTGAACCTGGAGCTCACCAACGTGGCTATACTAGCTGGCCAGAGAGCCCCAAAAGTCGTTTCTCCACCTTCCCAGCAACAGGGTTCCAGGCGCACATAGCTACACTGGCTGGTCAATGAGCCCTAGGGGTTAGCCTATGTATGTCCACCTCTCCAACACTGAGGTTCCAGGTGCTGTGACTGTCCCTGCATGTGGATAGTGAGGATCTGAACTCACATCCTCAAGTGTGCACAGTAAGCAAACACTCTCCTTGAACAGGCCATCTACTCAGCCCCTCTTTCATATGTCTCTTTAAATAATGTAAATACTAAAAAATGTATTGCTTTTGTTTGTGGAGATGATGGGAGTCAGAGTCAGGGCCCTGAGCACATTAGGCAAGTGCTTTTTCATCTCTGAGCCCCTCTGCCCCCGGTCCCAGCACAAAACTCTAAATTACATATGGAACACACAACCCTTCCATTAGACAGCATTGGGAACCTCGGCTCAGGTGTCTACCGGTGAAGAAAAACCTTGAAGTTCTCTTAGGCCAGGGACTAACATATTTTACTGAGATTTTTTGGCAGAGGAAGCTCCCCTGTGTAACAGAACCTCAGTGTGTGTAATGACTGCAGTGGTTTGAATGAGAATGACCCCGACAGCCATTCTCAAGCCTGTTTAAGTGCTGTTTAAGTGCTTATTCTAGTTTGTGGATCTGTTTGAGAAGGATTAGGAGGTGTGGCCTGGTTAGAGGAGATGCATCTCTGGGAAGCTTTGAGGCTTCGAAAGCCCATCCCATTCCCAGTGAATTCTCTCTGCCTTCTACTATGGCTCAAGAAGAACTCAGCTACTGCTTCAGAGTCATGCCTGCCTGTTACCACATACCTCACCATCGTCATAGATTCTAACCCTCTGAAACTGCAAGCCCCCAATCAACTCTTCTACAAAGTGATGGGGCCACGTGTCTTATCACAGCAATAAAAAAGTAACTAACAGTGATGTTATTGCTTTCATTTTATTTTATTAAGAAAAATCTCTTGGCGGGGCTGGAGGGATGGCTCAGTGGTTAAGAGCACTGGCTGCTCTTCCAGAGGTCCCGAGTTCAACTCCCAACACTCACATGGCTCACAACCATCTATAACTGTAGTCCCATGGGATCCAATGCTCTCTTCTGGTGTGCAAATCTACATACAGATAAACATCTAAATCTACATACTGATAAACATCTATATACATAAAGTACATAACTAAATCTGAAAGAGGGGGGTTGATCCCTTGGAAACAGGAAGCTTAACTGTGCTGATCAGGCTATGATAGGAAAAAAAAAGTGTTATTCGACAAAGATCATTCTGACCTATCTCCTGAAACAGCCCCAGCTCTCCAGCTGAATGAGACTGGGCACATGCAGGACAAGGAAACTCACTAGAACTGAGCAGGAAGGAGGAGGACAAGAAGGCTTCACACCCAGGGAGCCATCCCAGCCAGGAAGACTTATCTCTTGTCTCTAGACCTACAACCCAGGCCTTGTTTCCATCACCCTGGGGTAAGCCAGGAACACTTGGGCAGTGCTACAAATGCCCCCTGCATTTTAGCCTGTCCCCGCACATCTTCCCCATCCTCAAGTTCAAGGTTACCCAGCACTTCAGCCAGTATTCTTGCCTTATGTGATGCACTGGGTTAGAAAACATGACTCACAAGAGCTGAAGCTGGTGTAACACTCGTTTTACATGCCCAGGAAATAAAGGGGGCAGTGAAGGGAGTATGGAAGGGGGGTCTGCCTTATGCAAACACTGGAGATGCACTTAGGACTTGCCATTCATCTCACTGGATGGAGAATATGCTTCAATAATAAATATTCTAAAGGAGAAAACCACTCTTCAATGTCCACTGCCCATCTATCCACTTTAACTGTCCCTAGTGCTCTTAACACCAGTAGGTAACTGTCTCCTGTCCCTCCACCAGGAATTCCCACCCCAATTCCTTATCACTCGCTGCTTACACTTCGGTCCCCTCCCTCCCACACAAGGCTGCTTCTCTTCAAAACAGTTTCCTCTCCTTTCAAGAACCACTTCTACACCTGTAGTCTTCTTTGTGTGAACGAAAGCTCAGCAATAGCCAGCCCTCGTCTGTCCCAGAAACTGGAGCTCAGCAGTCTCTTTGTGAATAATAAATGAGTATGTGTACACTGAGCAATGAAAACAGGGAGTAAATGAAGTGCATTCGTTAATTCCAGGCTGCTTCTCTGTGAAATATGATTGACAGAAAAGAGGGAACACGCAGCAGAGGCAAATTAGGATCAGCAGCCTGGGAAGATGCCTGTAAGTTTGTAATAGTCGGTGGGGATTGAACCAGGTGGCAACAGGGGCCCTGCCACACATCCACACAGCAGGCACCCAAATGTAGTTAGCCGCCTACTCTTAACTCGAACTCATATTCTGGACATCCACACAACTTTGACAACACAACTCCAGGAACTTACAAGCAAATCCCCAAACTCACACTTTCCCAAAGACTTAGAGTCAAAATTTCCCAGCCCTACACAATCACAGACACAGGAGATACCCTCAAAACTACGACAAACTGAAGATTCACGCATGCTCCCCACCATCACCACCCGCAACCACCCAACACCGCCACCAATTGCGCGTGCGCCCCTCTCCTTCAGGATCCGCCCAGTCCATCGTTGCTTGGGAACAGGATAGTCACGCCCATCAAGCGTTGAAGGCGGCGCCCGCCATCTCCAGCCTCAACCTTCCTCTATAAAGCGGAGCTGTACCTGCCTGAAGTCGATATTGCCAAAGCCTCCACAGCAGTCGTGCCCCGCCGCCAAGCTGCTAGGTGCAGTTGCCGGGCTCGTATTTTCTTCTATCACATGAGCCCCCTCAAGAGGTGCCACGTGGGGACCTCGCCCCGCCGCATGGCCGGAGAGCGGGCCCCTTGGCATTTAGGGAAGCGCGGCCGGGAGGCTTTCCTGGTGTCCCTACCGGCTCCTGGCCTTCTGGGAAATGTAGTTTCCTAACACGGCCTCGTGGGGCGCACTTCCAAGTCTCGGGAAGCGAAGGACTACAAGTCCCAGGGTACTATTGGAGAGAGGGCTAGTGACTGAGGGACTGGGGCACTGTCCCTTAGAATGAGGATCCTACCCTGCTACTTTGGGACCAAGTGTCTTGCCCCCCCACTCTCCAGCCTATCTCGCTTCCCATTGAGATAGATAAAAAGACACGGACATATATAGGAAGGAAAAGGAGTCTCTCACTCCAGAATCTGGTTGTAACACTTTTGCCAGCTGAGAATCAAGGATTCTAACACAACTGTGAAATGTGCCTATGTAGAGATAGTGTTTCTCTTATATGGATGTTTTCAAATAAAAATGTTAAACTACCAATGCAACGACCTTTAAGGCCTAAGTATATGGCCTTTCTCTTTTTCCAGTTACAAACCTATGCAGTCATCTAAGATTCTCACAAATCCCATTTACTATATATATATATATATATATATATATATATATATTGACCATTCTTGCAACCCATGATTTATTTTTCCAGATTACGATTCTAACCACGTCTGGAGCCATACTATGATCTTGTTCCTTATCAACCCTTTAAGATGTAGTTTGAAGCCAGGTGTGCCTTTTACCCCCAAACTCAGGAGGTAGAGGCAGGCAGATCTCTTGAGTTCAATGCCAGACTGGCATACAGATGGAATTCCAGGACAGTCAAAGCCACACAAAGAAACCCTGTAGCAAAAACAAATAAACAAGCAAATGAAACATGTAGCTTAAGCATCCCCAGAGCGGCACATGACTAGTGCCACTGCTAGGACACCCCAGTGTGGCTCTCCTCTGAGAAGCCCACACACACACTTTTCAGTGTCTTTCTTCTTCTGAGCACCTCTTCTTATACATCTCTATGTTTTTACCATATTAAACCTTCCCAATAAATTCGGCCTTAAACTGGCTTCTGCAATTTTTTCCCACCATGAGGAGGTCCTAAAGGACAGGAAGCTAGCTTCTTCTGTAGACAGGACTAAAGACTGGAGCAGTGGACCAGAGATATAAGGAACTTTATGTTCATCCCTCTACCATCCTGTCTTTTACACCAGGCCAGTGTCCCTCAACCACACCTAGAGATACTGCCAGATCGACCACAGCCTCCCTACACCAACACTGCTCCTCTGAGAAACCCAAAGCCCCAGTAGCCTTTGACTCAACTAGAGACCCTTCTCCATTCATTCCTTCATAGATTTTATTTACTCATAAGTGTTTGCTGAACATGCCTCCTGCTGGTGGAAAAGATCCCTGACCTCAATGCCTCCAGAGATAAAAGACAGAACAAATGGGTATAGCTCAAGTGGTATAAGAGAGTAGATTGGGGCCATAGAGACTGGGGGCTGGGTCAGATAGTAAGGAAGGGACCTGCCCTAGAATGCTAAGAGGAGGTACCAAGTATGGAAGTGCTGGCACAGGGCAAACCTGAAAGCAGGACAGCATTGGGAAAGCTTTGAGGATGGGGAATACAGCTGAGCTCTAGTGATGGAATGTGGGAAGCAAGTAGGCGTTTAGGTGAGTGGGTGCCAGGAGAATCCCTTTTGTAGCTAGCTAGATATATGGGAAAGAGAATCCGAAACTCTAAGATCTGCTCATGCACTCAGCCAGCCCGAGGACAGGGCAGAACATCAGTCACCTCAGATGCTTTTTAATTCTTTGTGAACCATTTCTCTGTACCTTGTCCTTGTAACCCCAGTAACCTCTGCCCTTCTCCACCCCACAGCCCCACTATCTCCTCCACTCTCACCCCACACCAAGTATCGAGCATCTCCTGAGCGGGTGCCTGGCTACCTATGAGGTAGGTGGTCCCGTTCTTCACAAAATGGGTAGGATGGGACCAGCAGACCAAGGAAGCAGGAGGGACACTGGCGCTGAAGGTCACACAGTATCTCTGGAGCCAATTCTAGCTTTCTCTTACTTAGGAATAGAGGGAGTACACATTGGAAGATTTGTCACAAAGGAATGGACCTCTAGGAACCAGAACTGGCCAGTGCTGTACTGGCACAATGTACTCAATTGCTCTTCTCTGGTTGACCACTGCTGCTCACAAAGATTAGGAGCCTGTCCCTGCTCTGTGTTACTAGAAGACCTTCTAGTAGGCAGAGAGCTTTTCTCTGTAGGTCTTCTAGTTGGCATCCCCCACATCTACCAGACATGTTCTTCCCCACAGATTCACTCTTCTCAACTACTAAACACCTTTGGCTATCTTATTGAACTGTGGTTGTGAATTTCTGTTTACTTTCTCAGGGGACAGAGAAAGGTAAAGGTTAAAAGTCACATAAGAACTGATGAAATCTATTCCCTCCACCTACTCTGGTCACCCCACCAGAGTGACACGGTGACACTCCTCTGGTGACATGGAAGCCAAATGGGGCACTTGAAATGCAACTGGGGCTCAAGTCACAAGCCAAAAGGTGATGGTTTGAGGCAGAAGTTTTTGCCTGAGGCCCTTAGAAGCCTCTACAGCTGAGCTTGCAGAGACATTGTCCAACAGTGGGAATTTTCTTCCATGGCTTCTTTGATGAATGAAGAGCAGTCTATTTGAATGCCCTAAGTGATGACAGGCTCACCACCTCAAAGTAGCTGGTTCCTCTGTTGAAGTGTTCATAAAGTCTGATTATTCCAGTCTCCATTCTTGAAGCTTTTAGTAGATTGACCTCTTTTTTTATTTTATGTATATTAGTACACTGTAACTGTCTTCATGCACACCAGAAGAGGACATCAGATCTCATTACAGATGGTTGTGAGCCACCATGTGGTTGCTGGGAATTGAACTCAAGACCTCTGGAAGAGCAGTCAGTGCTCTTAACCACTGAGCCATCTCTCCAGCCCCAACTGGCCTCTTTTGTATCTTTAGAGTTCTCTCTGCTTTTTCATACTTGAGAAGTCTTTCAAGAGAGAACATCTAGTCGACTCAGAATAGTCCTTTAATCTAGAGTTTCCTCCATGATGCCTTCCCTTGGTGTTGGATCTTAACATAGCATCTCTTCTTTGGGAGTCACAAAAATAGTTTTTTATTGATCAAACGATCATTGCAATTTGAACACCATTGGTGCATTTCCCAGCTCACAATCTATTTTCTATCCATAAAATGTGCTTCCTGCCTTGAGCACACTTGTGCTACAGTGTGTGGGCTCTGCAGGGGTCAGGACTAGGTGTGGTGTGGAGACCTTTCCAGAGCAGAGACCATCTGGAGATGCATGCCCTGCAGAGTTCCCATGTTTCCTTCCACCGTGGGCTTAGAACGTAGTCCTTTCTCCAAGTTACCTACATGGTAGCAAAAAGGCACATGAGTGAATTCATCTGAACCCCATTCTCTGCAGTATCAACCAACTGAGGAACCCATCAGAAGTATTTTTGCACCTCGTTCTCCAACTCTACTAATCTTTGCTTCTGGTTGGCCTCCTTGTTGCTCCTACATGCATTGTGGTGGTTGAATAATAGCCCCCCCAGCCCCCCTCTCCACTTAGGCTCCTATATTTGAATGTGTAGTCAACAGGGAATGGCACTGTAGAAAAGGATTAGGAGGTGTGGCCCTGTTGCTGGAAGTATGTCACTGGAAGTTGGCTCTGAGGTTTCAAAGCCTATACCAGGCCCAATGTCTCAAGCGTCCTGTGTGCCATGCTTCCCACCATGATGAGAATGAACTATACCTCTGACACTGTAATCAAGCCCCCAATTAAATGCTTGCATTTATAAGAGTTTTCATGGTCTTCAAGTTTCTTCATGGCAGTTGAATGCTGTCTGAAACATTAGCCGCATATTCACAACAGGGTCTCTGCATATGCAGTTTTCTCTGCTGGGGTGCTCTACCCCAGATTTCTCAGAGAGCCTTTCCTCACCCCTCCAAACTCCACTTAGGTTGTCACCCTTCCACACTGCTGTGCATGTTGACCCATCAATGTACTCTGTCCCCTTTGTCACTTTCATTTCTCCCATTTCTGTCACTGGCTAGCTCCACTGATCTATTTCACTTGCCCTTAACCACTGAGCCATCTCTCCAGCCCATATTTCTGTGTTTCTTAAACAGACCCAAATTCCAGGATTGTCACTACACTGATGGACACACTCAGAGAGGTTCACATGATACTCACACAGCTGAAATGCTGAACATGTATTTCTCCTCTACTTGGGAGCCAGGCCCATGGGCCAACATGCACTAAAACCTTGGTGAGTAAGTGAGGCTGGCCAGGAGGAATTGCTGGCCTAGAGCTTCCTGTGACCTGAGACACTGTGACTTTACTCCCCAGGAGGTACTTGGCCAGTTGGTGTCTGTCTGAGAGCCTTCTCCAAATAGTTACAGAGAGTGGGTGGGGCCTGAGCTAGTATAAAGGGACAGGGAACAGCCCTGTGGTCAGGGTAAGGTGCAGTGAGCTCATAGTCTTTCAAAGGCTGCCACACTAACATGATCATCCAGAACCCTGGGGTGGATGTGATGCTTTCCCTGAAATCACAGTGGTAGGGACAGGGGTATGTCCGTCATTGCACCAAGAACTCATCTGTTCATCCTACACCGCCCCAGGTCTACATAATCAATTGCACTTGTTTTTTGTATATAGTCACAGTCAGGCCTGCAGTAAAAGTTAGTATGGTCAGCTTGAGAGGGCAATGTCTGGGCAAGAATGTTTGCTAAATGCCATCTCTTATTCAGCCTTAACTTATGTAATGGTTATTCCTGGTTGTCAACTTGACTATATCTGGAATGAACTACAATCCAGAATTGGAGGGCTCACTTGGGATCCAGATCTTGAGGCTGGAAGACACAAGTTTCTGACCTGGATCTTGGCATCTACTTCTACAGAAGACCAGCTGAAACAACTAGCCTTGTGAGACTGAGTAACTGCTAGATCTTGGACTTCCCATCCACAGCTGACCATTGTTGGGGAGTTGGATTACAGACTGTAAGCCATCACAATCAATTCCCTTAATATAGAAGGACATTCCATATGTTCTATGACTCCAGAGAACCCTGACTAAGACAACTTACACACACAGTATGAGTCCATACATGCATAGAGGTGCAGGGAGAGATTGCTCAGCACCCAGGACTGGAGTCCTGCTTCCAATCCTTTCTGGTTACTGGGGTGTCACTTAGACTGCTGAGCCTCATTGTCTGGTTGGTAAGCCAGATTCCTGGACGGTCCAGGGGGATAATGTTTATCAACAGCACGGTGGGGGTGGGGTGGCATTGTATGGAGCATACAGGACAAAGTTCTGATATTACTAGTGACTGTCTAGTGTCCACGCAAACCTGGCTCCAGCCTCAAAGGGAACCAGAGACAGTTTATTCTGGAGCCAGAGATCTGTGGCCATGGCTGGGGAATATGGATTTGAGCTACCCCAGATAAAATGTTCCAATGTGAAACAGTTTCGTGATGCCTTTGTAGTTGCAGAACAAAAGGAAATTAAATATATATATATGTCAAGGTGCTTTTCAAACACATCGGTGGGAATTTCAGGCAGGCCAGTTACAGGGAAACAGGGAAGCCTCTGCTGGCAACACAAAACTGCAGTCCTAATCACAAGAGGGGGAGAAGGGCTCATTTATTCTGGAGCCAAATATAAGCGGCCATTACCTGGAGCACAGCTTCAACTCTCCCCAGATGCCGTGCTCCAACAAGAGGCTGAGCTCAGAACTTTTTATGGTAACAGAACAAGAAAATCCACACAAATCAAGACACCTTTCAAATACATTGGTGGACGCACCAGGTAGGGGGTTATAAGGACATAAAGAGAGCCCTGCTAAAGGCTTTAGACACTCTCAGCAATGCTCTTAGCACTTTGATTGGTGGCAAGTGAGTGGTTTTTTTTTTTTTTTTTTTTTTTTTTTTTTTTTTTTAATACGTTTTCAGAAAGGTTTTTACCTGCTAGTGACAGAATGTTAAGTCTAACACAAAGATAGGCAAGGGATAGCTATTTAGGGGCTAAAGATGTTCTCAGATAAATCATAATTAGGTCCTGGACATTCCAACTTTTCTACACCACTGAAGGTCTAATCAGCTGGTCAGCCCTTGCAGATACAACTTCTTTCTAGGAATTCTTCTTCACACTGCTGTAGACCTCAGATGCTATCTGATACATTCTTAGCTTCAGGCTGGTGGAAGCTGGTGGTCTGTTAAAAAAAAATACACTTCAAAAGGTTTTACAGTAGTCACAGGATGTTATGTTGGATAAGAATATGCAACAAATGGCTACTAGGGAGGCCAAAGATAGTGCAAGATAATTCAGTTGTAGATTTGAAACATTCTAACTCTTCCCAACTCAGCCAGGTAGAACCTTTAACATAGTTGTAGCTTTTTGTTCTGAGAGCCTCAGTTTGTACCAGCTGTCTTCAACTGGCCTCTTTATAACCAGCTAAAAATGCATTTGAAGCCATATTTCATGGGTGAGGGGCAGGAGTGTTTAATATCTTACCCTTTCTAGGCTAACCAAACCACAGAGAAGTTGCCCTGCCTTATGTTAAGTACCCTGAGACCAAACACCTTTTCACCCGTGTGCTGTGGACCAACACCTCTGAACTACATATTCAGCCTTGGATAGACTCTATCCCGGCACTTAACTTACAGGAGAAGAGGTAGTGCCCAGGGAAACCAGTCAGGGTTGGGGACCAGGACAGGTGGGCTAAAAGCAGTTGGGCCCATCCCTGCAGTATCTGAGGCCTTCCTTGCAGGCTGCTTCTGGGTCATACCTGAAGTCACCCATGAAGCCAGCAGCCTGGTGCTACTGAGTAGTTGCAGAGATGTCTCTTTAGCCCCAGGGCATGTGATCTCCTTTCACCTGCTAGCAGCTTGTGCCACCAAGTGTGGGTCTGAGAGGGTTAGTGATAGATGCCCCTTATTCACTGTGTCTGAGAACCAAAAGGAACAGCACAGGCTGGTATGGGTACATTCCTGTCATCCTTGCACTCCAAGGGCTAAGGTGGGAGGACTATCAAGAATTCAAGGCCAATCTGGCTACATAGGGGATTTTATGCCAGCCAGGGCTGAGACCCTGTCACAAACCAAACCAAAACAAACCAAGTCAAACGAAAACAAAACACTATGAAAACTCAACCCAGCCCCAAACAAAAGCATACATAAGAAATGGTATATTCCTAGCCTATGTCAGGGCAGCTGTAGGGACAAACCTCAGAACCCCTGGCTGGAGCTTTCCAAAGCTGCTGACGTCCTTCTTCAACTTCTAAAATATTATGTTTGAAGCAAGATCTCATTCTTTAGTGGAGACGGGTCTTGAACTTGTGGCCCTCCAAACTCCAAGCCTCCCAGGGGCAGGAGTATAGACAGGTGCTACCATACACATCTTTGATGTCTTTCTTCTTGTTGTTATTAAAATTTGGCTAATTAAATGATTAGTGTGTTGTGTGCCCATGCGCATGCATGTATGCTTGTACATACATGACGCAGTGCATATGTGAAGGTCAGGAACCAAATTCTGTGATCTGGACCTCTTTCCACTAGTGGATCCTGAGAATTGCATCTGGCCCTTTGACTTGGTGGCAAATGCCTTTATCCTCTGAGCCTCTCACTGCCTGACTCCCCTGTACATTTCTTTTCTCTCTCTCTCCCTCTCTCTCTCTCTCTCTCTCTCTCTCTCTCTCTCTCTCTCTCTCTCTCTCTCACTCTGAAGACCAAGTTGATCTCTAACAGAGATCCACCTGCCTCCTGGATGCTAGGATTGAAGGTAAGTGCCACTATGCCCAGCCCCCCAGTATACTTCTAAGGGACAAAAGAATAAAGCAGGCTATCCATGGCCTGTTCTGTTGATCTCAGAACTGCATATGATCAGGACCATCTCAGTGTGGGTCTGGCTGTATGCCAGCCAACCCTCTTGTGTCTCTTGTAAGCTTCAGTCCTAAGCATTGTGCTATGAGTTGACGGAATTTCTGTTTGTGACATCCCAGTGAACTCACCTCTCAGTTATCCAGAAAACAGAATAGAAAATGAGAGGCAGATGAAATATATGTCAAGAAAGGTGGAGGTAAAATCCGGTGAGAGGTGCAGGGAGCCCACTGGATAACTCGTGTGTGTGTGTGTGTGTGTGTGTGTGTGTGTGTGTGTGTGTGTTTGGGTGGCTTCAAAAACTTTGAGATAGCATCCTTAAGGAATGTGTCTTCTGAAAAAATAAGTCTGATGTGTAGTATTGAGCACTTGCCTGGAAGAGGTTATGGATTTAATCCCCAGCTCTGTGTATCAAACCAAACAGCACCCCGAAATAAACTGGCCACACACATATGCAACCGTGTGGAACAAAATCACCTAGGAAAGCATTGTGTTTCCCTCTTATGGATTCAGTATGTATCAGAGTGAGCCAGGCCATGGGTCATGCCGAGAGACCAAAGTCAGCCTCGTGCTTAGTACAGGGCCTG
This sequence comes from Micromys minutus, assembly GCF_963924665.1. Lineage (NCBI taxonomy): Eukaryota > Metazoa > Chordata > Mammalia > Rodentia > Muridae > Micromys > Micromys minutus. The sequence goes on from NC_137979.1 coordinate 12,518,690, forward strand.
TTTTGGCTGATGCTCCCCGGGAGCAGGAAAAGCAGTTCTGGGAGGGGCGTGGCTGTGGAGACAGCAGGTAGCTTGAATCTGCAGCCTGGCTGATTTTTTTTCTGCACTTGCTCTTAGTTACCATGATGCACATTTTCAAGCCTACAAGATAGCCTATGGTTACCAGCATCCACTACTCGTTCCGGTTGGCTGACACAGACCTTGTTGTTCCTGTCACTGTGTCTTATATGACAACTTCTGTGAAGCAGACTTCGCTTGCTGGAAGAAGCCTCCAGTGTTGTTTTTCTAGTTGGATCTGCTCTCAGCTACTCTTTGTGAAAGCATTTTTTGCTTTGCCTCAATTTCTTTCTTTCTTTTTTTTTTCTTTCTTTCCTTCTTTTTAAAAATGGAACCTTGGAGCTGAAGAGATGACACAGGGGTTAAGAGGAGTCAGGTTTGGTTCCAGCACCCACACAGTGGCTAACAACTCTATCCCAACTCTGATTATAGGGGATCTGATGCTTTCTTCTGACTTCTATGAGTACCAGGCACCCATATGGTATAATTGTATTTTTATAGGCAAAACACTTACATAATATAAAAAAAACACTAAACAACAACAAGAAGAACAGCAACAGCCAACCAAACAACCAAAACAATCACACACACACAACTGAAAAAAATGAAATCTTGCTATATCGCTTGGGCTAGCATTGAACCCATAGGTCTCAGTGTTCCTTTTGCCTCAGGTTTTTTAGTATATTAGGGTAGTATCTTAGTTAGGGTCTCATTGCTGTGAAGAGATAGCATGACCAAGGCAAGATTTATAAAGGAAAACATTTAGCTGGGGCTGGCTTATAATTTCCATTGTCATCATGGCAGGACACATGATGGGCAGCATCCAGGCAGACATAGTGCTAGAGATGAAGTTGAGCATTCTACATCTTGATCCCAAGGCGGTCAGGAAGAGACACAGACTGTCTTCTGCAGGCACCCAGGAGGAGGGTCTCTCTTCTGTACTAGGTGAATCATAAGCGTAAGAGACCGCCAAGGCCCTACCCACAGCGACACACTTCCTCCAACAAGGCTTCCTAATAGTGCCGCTTCCCACGGGTCAAGCATATTCAAACCACTACAGGTAGAGAACAGTGTGTCCCCGTGCCTGCTTTGGGCCTCCAGTTTTGAAAAATAACCTCGTTCAACCAAACTAGAGCCTTGACCCTATTCACTCAGCAAATACTCAGTGCGTTCTGAGGAGGCACCAGGTATGGCAGGCACAGGGTTCAAGGGGAGCCAAGGCAGAGTTCTGAGAATGAAAATGTGTGGCTGGTGAAGGAAACAAAGAGGCACAAAGTCCTGCCGGCACTGGTGGGCCTAGGAAAAGCAACCAGTGAAGAGAGAGCATCTCTAACTTAAAGACTACGCTGTGATGAGACCCTGAGGTTGTGGGAGAGATGAGCAGGTGGAGTCAGAGCGTGACTTCTTACAGGATCAACAGTCTTGGTCTTGGCTTTGAATAGTAGGTTTCAAGCCTGTCCCTTGCTCGGTGCCCCACAGGGCTGGTGAGTGGCAAAAGACTCTTGAAGTGGTGATTGTAGGTCAGCATTCTGCCAGAGCTCTTATCAGTTTCCCACAGTTAGAAACTTGAGAGTCAGAGAGAACAGGTCACTTCCCCGGGGTTCACAGCCAGAATGTGGAAGGGCCAATATTTCAACGGCAAGAGGTAACTTCGGTTTTCGACTCGCACAATAGAACTAGCCATATTGTCTGTCCCACAGACAGTCAATATGGCCCAGAAAGCTGCTTTGCCCCAGGGCCCTCGGTTTATGAATTTATCATTGCTTATTGAGTACCTGCTTGGTGTCAGGCACAGGCTGAGGTCTCCAGGGAAGATATAAAACCTCTGCCCTGGTGCAGTGCACATCCTGGTATGGCTGCCCAGAATTCAATTCCCAGCAACCACATGGTGACTCACAACCATCTGTAATTGAATCTGATGCCTTCTTCTGGTGTGCCTGAAGACAGCTACAGTGTACTCATATAAATAAAATAAATAAATCTTTTAAAAAGAAACACAGAAATAGCTTCTCCATGGCGACTATGATTTGCTTCATGCTCTAACAGGGGCGTTACTTTGCTAGCAGTTGATAGTTTTAGCAATTGTGTGATATTTAGTATTCTGGGAACTTTCCAGAGAGTATATAAATGCTAGGACTCCGAGAAGCAGGTTAGATTGTTGGTTGGTTGCTGTTGGTCACTGTTATGTAGTCATTCGAAAAGAAACAAGAAGAGATTCAATAGCCTGATGGTGAAGATCAGGTTTGTCCCCAAGGAACTGTACACCCCTAATCAGCAGGAAGTAGTCTAAAGATAATGTCACCCTCTTTCCCCGATATCCCTTTTTCTCTCCTAGTGTTAGGAGGTTAAAATTGTGAAAAAGGGTGAAAGAAAGAAGAACCTAGAAACTAGTAAAAGACAGCTGCATGTCAGTGTGCACACAGGCTTACAAGGCGGTGCATATTTATGTGTGTCTCTGGTGTCTGTTTCAGTGTGTGCATTCCCATGCTTCTCTGGTGTGTCTGCTCACATGACTGAAATGTTTGGGATGGGGAGGCCTCACGAGGGACACTGAAATGGATTATTGTGGGTGTTAAATGGGGATGATCCAGGCAACAGAGTAGGAAAGTAGACAGGCATCTCCAGGGGCAGAACTGAAGATCCACAGTCTCTGCAGAAGGGAGAAGTGTGCACATGGGGTCTTGTCATCTTTTTAGGATGGAAAAGTTCCCCTGCAGTCTGGAAGTGGTATATGCAGGCAGGCTTTATGTGTGAGTCTCCTGATCAGGTGCTATCAGTCAGGTCATCCTTCCTGTGCAGAATGTCTTGGTGTACCTGAGGCTTTTAGATAATTAACCCTTCAGGGGTAGTAAAAAAATGTCTTAGAAAAGTTATTAATACCATGAACAGACAGATAGTCAACAGCATCACAGAGTTTCTGAGGCAAGTTCAGACCTCAGCACCAGAGACATTGACTATCTGTTCTTCAGTGTTAGTGAATGGGTGTGGCTGTTCAGTGTGTGTGTGTGTGTGTGTGTGTGTATGTGTGTGTTCATGTATGTCTATGCATGTGTGTGCGAGTGTTTGTATGGTATGTGTGTGTGTGCACAGGCGTGTGCATGTGCATGCATGTGGAGTGTTTCACCCTCTTGGGGCATGTGTGTATAATCTGAGAGAAGAACATATGGAATATTATGAGTTCACGTATCTTCTGAACGGTGGTTTCCTGAATCTCCATCTTCAGCAATACTACTGAAAGAGAACTGGACTAATTAATCTCCCACAGCCTCCAGTGCCTGCCAACCCAACACACTGCTCACAGCTGATGTCCGAGACACCTTTTCTGAACACACATTTTCTACAGGTACAACAAGTCCTGGTGGCAGGTGGCCTCTGCTGAAGGTGGTCCCAGCACTCTCTCAGGAGAGGAAGGAGCAGAAGGCAGTGAGCACACTGAATGGGGTAAGGGGTCACAACACCCCTCGGCCAGTAGGATATACCTTAAAACTCAAAGCCCCAGACTCCTGGGACTCCCCTATGTCTCATTCAGTTCTTTTAACTATTAGATTAGAAGTGTGGATTCCTTATCCTCTTGATGCTATAACCAAACACCTGACTAGAAACAGCTTAAGGAAAGATTTTCCAGGTGGTGGTGGCTCATGCCTTTAATCCCAGCTTTCTCGGAAGGCAGAGGCAAGCAGATCTCTGAGTTCGAGGCCAGCTTGGTCTACAGAGTCAGTTCAGGACAGCCAGGGCTACACAGAGAAATCCTATCGTGAACCACTCCCCAAAATACACACACACACACACACACACACAAACACACACACACACATACAGACATACAAACACACAAACACACACATACAGACACACACACACACAAGAAAGAAAGTAAACAAAAGATTTATTTGGACTCACAGATAGGGAGCCACATTCCACCACGGCAGGGACAGCAAGCAGCACATTCACATCTTAACACACCAAACTATCATGAGCTCAGACTGAAGCAGAGCCAGCCCACAGCCCACGGAGACTTGCCCAGGGAATCCCACCCTCCTACAGTCTCCACGTCTCCAAACAACACACGGCACCAGCTGCTGGGGACTGAGCCCATATCATATTCAAACCATAAACGAAGAGAAATCAATTATGAAGTATGTGAAATACTCTCTCAACGTGTGCTGCGATGTAGGCTATATAGCTCAGTGACAGAGCACTTGCCTTGCAAGCCTAAGACTCCGGATCTCATCCCCAACACCACAAAAACAAATAACTAAATATATTGGGGTGAAATTCACATCCCATCATACTCACTAGTTAAAGCTCGTATATTTGCAGTGGGTACCTCCATATGTAAACCCCATGCCTATGAGCAATTGTCAGCATCTTGCAACCATCAACCATGGCCTTGTACCAGAGCATGCCCCACCCCCAGCACTCTGGGTCCACTAGTGGTCCTTGGCACTTTTTGCTATGCCCAGTCTCCTGGCCTTGCCTTCTGGACAGAGCACAACCATGGACCTGTAGGTCATTCAGCACTTGTATGCGGGGTCTTCCCCTCAGAATCAGGTTCTTTCCCCAGCTGGCCCTCACCAAAAGTCAGGCAGATTGAATTGTACTTATTAGCTATTGCTCCCCCCACCCCCCACTCCCCGTTGGGCTGATCTGAAGAATATGGCTGACAGTATGCATGGCCTGTAAACCGGGGGTTCTATATGGGTTCCTTGCCTGACCTTGCATCATCCTAGAAAGGAGTATCTGTTGGCTATGTTGGGGCAGCTTGGTTCATCTTCTGTGGGCAACTTCCAGGAAGAAGGGACTGCAGAGGGAAACCTGAGCTTCATGCTTTAACCATTTCTGCCCCTTACCCTATCCCTATGCCTTAGTCAGGGTTTCTATTCCTGCACAAACATCATGACCAAGAAACAAGTTGGGGAGGAAAGGGATTATTCAGCTTACACTTCCACATTGCTGTTCATCACCAAAGGAAGTCAGGACTGGAACTCAAGTAGGTCAGGAAGCAGGAGCTGATGCAGAGGCCATGGAAGGATGTTACTTACTGGTTGCTTCCCGTGGCTTGCTCAGCCTGCTTTCTTATAGAACCCAAGAACAGCGCCCTAGGGATGGCACCACCCACAATAGACCCTCCCACCCTTGATCACTAATTGAGAAAATGGAGGCATTTTCTCAATTGAGGCTCCTATTTCTGTGATAACTCCACCTTGTGTCTAGTTAACACAAAACCAGCCAGTACATCCTATAACAGGTTGCAGCCATCTTTTTTCCTCTGGCAGACTCTCCAACTTCCCATAGGGAAGAGTCTGTTCCTTGCTGTGTGCACCAATAAACACAGTTCCTTCTGTCAAAGGTCAGGCTCCTGCCTCTTTTTCTGCCTTCCATCTCTTTATGGTGACTCAGAAATCTAAGAGTTGTCATAAGCACACCATGGGCAGGATTTTTTTTTTATTTCCTTTTCTTTTTTCTTTTGGTTTTTTTTTTTTTTTTTTTTTTTTGAAACAGGGTCTCACTATGTCGCTCTGGGGGTCCTGAAACTCACTCTGTAGATCAGGCTGCCCTTAAACTCGCAGGGATCAACCTGCCTCTGTCACTGTTGCCTGAACACTGGATTACAGGTATATACAGCCATGCCTGGCTCTCACACAGGATTTTTAGAGGCAAGTGTTCTCAGTTCTGCTTCAGGGATACGCCTTGCTGTTCTCCCTTCCTGGCCAATCATCTCAAAAGACCGAAGAGCTTGAGGTTCTGATGTGACTGTCTGTACAAGCAGCCACCAAGTGGCCAGTTCCCTGGCATATTTGTCTTCTTCATTTCATCTAATTTAATGTTTATTTGTTTGTTTGTTTCATTTGGTCCTTGGGATGCACCTGGTACCTACCTTGTGTAGTTAATCCTGCCCACCTGTATCTTCTTACTCTTGGCTCTGACCTCCCCAGGAGTAGGTGACCTTCCTTGTGGCTTATGTCACAGAGAGTCTTCCTGGGCCATCTGCCACCCTTTGCCTCTGTAGAAGAGTTTGTTTGATGCCTTAATGATTTTTAATTGAATGACCTGCCTCTTGATGATTAGCCCCAAGAGGTAGAGTAACCATACCTCCAGCTCATATAAGAATTGGACATGAGATCTCATAATGTCTCAAGGCATCTCCAGCGACTGACTGGCTGTGAAGTCCACCCATGGACCTGCCAGCCCCCATCTATAGGGAGCTGAATATTCCTTCCCCCTACAAAGTGGTTTCTAGGCAACCCGATGCCTACACTTTACTTAGTCTCTGTAGCCAGGGTGTTGGGTGGGCACAGCAGCATTTCGTACCTGCCTGCCACCACTAATTTCCAATCTCCAATTTGGCTTTCTCCTCTATTCTATAAGCTCCGCCCCACTGCTGACTCCTTCTAGAAGCCTTCCCACTTGCCCCCAGTCTTGATTCACCCCATCTCTAATCCCAGGGTCCAGGCATCTGAACCTGACATACAGAGGATACTCTTGTCCCTCCCAGACCTCCCTATCACAACTAAGGGTCATCAGAACCCCCAGTTGTTCTTCAGAAACATTTTTGCTAGAGACTCTTTAACTCAGTATAGGCAACTGACTGCTACTCTCCTCAGATGCTCCCGTTTTTAAGAGGCAGCACCCCATGGAGAGCCTACCTCCCATTTCTGCCACCCACACCAAATCCCATACTCTAAGGCTGCTGTCTGAAGGCCCTCTGGACCCCACCTTCTGAGGCTGGTATCTGAGGACCTTCTGAGAGAATGTTAGGGAACTGTAAGCCTATCAGGAAAGCAAGAACTAGCTTTTCTTCAAAGAGATTGCTTCTCACTGCCAGGGCCTGCTTCTCACTTCTTGAGCAACTTGCAGCATCTGAAACTGCTAATGGCCTGAAAAAAACCCCACTGACAAGTCAAAGAGTCCACCCAAGAGAAGACACATAGACAGGACTAATCAGGGGATGGAAAGGGAATCAACAAGGGAAAAGACTGGAGCTCAGAGTAGCCTAGGAGACTCCCACTCTAGACACACACACCCCGCACCACACCCCAAACTCCACACCCTACACCCCACAATTCCATTCCACACCCCACCTCTGAACCACATCCCACACCCCATACCCCACTCCTGTACCCTGCATCCCATACCTCACACCCACACCCCACAACGTATACCCCATCCTATACCCCATACCCCACACCCCATCCCTGAACCACATTCCACACCCCACATCCCACTCCTGCACCCCCATATCCCATACCCACACCCCACCCCAGTCCTAACAGGAAGAGTCTGCTGTTTTCACTTTCCTCTCTCTCTAGATCTGTTTCTTCTTTCTCTGCTGCTTCAGCCTTTGAATTCTCCAAATCCACGCTTCTCTCTCTGATTCAGTCTTCTTTCCCAGGTGTAGTTGTTTTGGTTTGGTTTGTTTGTCCCAGAGAATGAGCTCAGTGGCAATACTCCCAGATGACCACCCCTCATGAGCCCTCCAGGTCCCATCTTCTCATGCTGACTGTAGCCTTCCATCCCTGGGTAGTTTTGTTTGGAAACAGCGTCTTCCCACCAGGATGGCCTTGAGCTTTCAAGTTATTATTATTATTATTATTATTATTATTATTATTATTATTATTATTATTATTATTTTGGTCTTGTTTTTCTTCATCTTTCCTCTGCCTCCCAAGTGCCAGGATCACGGGCAGGCACAACCACACCCAGTTAGGCCTTAAAATTCCTGGTACTCTTGCCCCAGCCTCCGAGTGCTGGGGTTCTAGTCATGTGACCAGGAATGGGCTCCTTCACATGTTGGCTCATTCACTCATTCAGTTTTCTGAGAATGTGCTGGGAATGGGACACAAAGCAACAAAAACCAGGAATTGAATAGCTGAGCATCATGTTGCATACTTTTAATCCCATTAAACCCAGCCCTCGGGAGGCAAAAGCAAGTGAATCTCTGTGAGTTCCAAGCCGACCTGGTCTACATATTAAGTTCTAGGACAGCCAGAACTACGCAGAGAGACCATGTGTCAAAAAGGGGTGGGATTTGTCTAGAGAGATGTCTCAAAGGTTAAGAGCACTGACTGCTCTTCTAGAAGTCCTGAGTTCAATTCCCAGCAACCACATGGTGGCTCACAACCATCTGTAATGGGATCTGATGCCCTCTTCTGGTGTGTGTGAAGACAGATCACTCATACACATAAAAATAAACACATTTTTAAAAGACAGGAATTGAGAGAGGGCAAGCCACAGCAGAGTAATCAGCAGGAAGACAGAGGAATGGAGACACAAGACCTTAAGGAGATAGAAACCAACGTGAAATGAACTGTGGAGCCAGGAGCCCTGGGACCACCCAGTTGTATTGAAACACTTCTGTTTCCCAAAATACATCATTTAATTTCCTCTGGGGACTGGGTACACCCACCAGAAACCATTTCCATGGCCCTACATGACAAATTCCTCTGTATCTCTGCCACCAGGGGGACTTCTTGTCCTCTGAAAGGCTCAAGAAGCAGGTGGCTTGTTTGTTCATATTGGAGCCCTTGGACCTGCATAAACCTCCTTCAGTGCTGGTCTGACTGCATCCAGAATGAAGTGAGTTCTGGGTACACAGTTGCCACTTTTGTTTGATTTTGTCAAAGGGGTAAGAAGTCCTCTCTCAATACTCCTGCTCTAGAGTTACTGCCATGGCAGCCACAGAACACCATGTCCCTACCCTCCTCCTTCCCCCCAGAGGCTGGAAAGATCCCCAGTTGTCAACTCCTGGGGGCTGCTGTGGCCACCTCGTGGCTTGAAGCTAAGGAAGTATTGAAATTCTACAATACGCAGGACCACTCCCACACAGCTCAGCCCTAGTCTGCTCCTCCCAGAGGGACTCACAGCAGGGCACACTCTCCAATGTGTAGCATCTCAAGTACTGAAGGCTTCTGCAGACACAAATGTTGGCAGCGCCCAGGTATGCTGAAAGAAGTTATGGACAAAGTCTTGGGGTGATGAGGAAGAATGCCCACCTGTTCCCACCCCCAGCTTTGTGGCCTTCATAAGAGGAAGACTTGTCTTGCTAGGTAGAGAAATGGCAGAACCTCTCACAATGCCTTCTGCTTCAGAGGGACCAAGTGGTACACACAGCATCTGTGTTTGTTTTCCTTTCTGGGCACACAGGAGACTCCATTTCTCAGCACACTGTTACATTTAGATGTGTACAAAGGTGTAGCTGACAGAATGTGAGAGGAAGTGATATAACCGCTTCTGACCTGGCCCGGGAATCCTGCTGCTGCCACTACCTTTGCTGTCTCACTCCCCCGTCTCTTGGCTGAGAAAACCTTAATGGTTTGATTATGAAATGTATCTCATTAAGGTGTTACATTAAGCCTAGGTCTCAGTTGGCGGGGTGACATTAGGAGGTTCTAGAATTTTTAGGAGATAAGTCTTACCTACAGGAAGTGGGTTACAGGTTCTTAGGATGTCTCTGTCACTGTTCCCTGTCTAGCATGAGGCGAGGGCTCACTGTCCCAGAACCTTACTCCTCCCTTGGTCTTCTGCCTAAAAGCATCCTGCCAAGGGACTGCCCAGAACTCTCTGAAACATGAGCTCAAATGAGTTCATCCTCAAACTATATCATGTCAGGCACCTTGCCATCGTGGTGAGGAAAGGCACAGAGAAGGTAGAGCCGCAGAGTCTAGCACAGTGGTTCTCAGTCTTCCTAATGCTGCAGCCCCTTTCATACAGTTCCTCATGTTGTGGTGACCCCCAACCAGAACATTATCTTGTTGCTATTTCATGACTGTAATTTTGCCACTGTTATGAATCATAATGTAAATATCTGTGTTTTCTGATGGTCTTAGGCAACCCCTACGAAAGGGTCATTTCATCCCTTAAAGGGGTCGTGATACACAGGTTGAGAACCTCTACTCTAGATCTATGAAAACCTATGCCATATAACTTCTCAAGCCTGCCAACAATGATGGGCTGTCATAAAGCCCATAGGGGCTTGGCTGCCACTCAGATTTCCTTGGCACAGCTACTGCTTTCTGTAGGAAGCACTTGTCTGGGTCAGCAGAGATAGCGCAAGCCAAAGACAGCAGCCCTTTTCAGTCAGTGTTTCAAGAGCTAACTACCTGTGGGTCATGGTGACACATGCCTTTGGTCCTAGTACTCAGGAGTTAGAGACAGGAGGATCTCTGTGAGTTTGGGTCCAGCCCAGTTTATAAAGAGAGTTTCAGGCCAGCCGGGACTACACAGTGAGACCCTGTCTCAAAAACAAAAGGGAAGGGCTGGACCTGGCCTCCTGCATTTCTCCATGGTCCAGTAGTGGACCCAGCACACAGAAGTCCAGAGGAGTTGCTCATGGCTGTCTCTGAAACTGCAATGTCTCCTAACTGGCCAGCCTGTCCCAGCTTTTGTACATTAGTAATACATTCACCTATCTTTCTTTCCCAGAGCCAGCAAGTCTGGACCTCTAGGACCTGGGCTCGATAAGGACAAAGTGACAGGAAGTGAAGGCTCTACCTTGGGGCTTTTTCTCAGGAAGTTTTCAGGGAGCCACCACCCGCTTGCCAGACTGTCTTTACCAGAAGACTCAACCCAGCAGTTCTGATGAGGCAGGACCCTGCCCCCAGGAACAAGAGAGGGACCTGGAGTCAGCCTTCCAGAAGGGCCAGGTCATCAGTTTCTGCAAAATAGACAGTGTTCCAAGTCTCCCATCTGAGAAACTCTGGGGTCCTCCAAGCAGCACAGCTGGAACTCAGAACCCCAAGGAAATGGAAAGAAGTACAAATACATGAGGGAAGAATTGGCTCGGGGCAGGTGACACTGAGCTCTTGTGAGAGATCAAGGGGCATGGGGACAAGTCAATGGTGGCCCTGTGCTCGACTATCAGTGAGCCAAGCCCTGAGGGGAGCCCACCCTGGAATTCTTGGCAGAGTGAGTAACACAACCACCTCTGCCCTCCCATCGCATGCTTTCAGGGATCTGCCCAGGCCTTGTGCAGAATGAAGCTCTGCAGCCACAGGCTTTGGCCAGTGTGGTCAGTCCCTGGGTGTGGGCGTGCTTAATCTCCCTTGCTTCAGTTTCCTCCTCAGATAGTCACCTCCTAGGTTCACTGGGAAAGACCTGGGCCTCAACACAGGCAGTGCAGGTGCACTGAGTTATGCACGGGGTGGGGGGTGGGGAACACAGCAAGTCATGCCTCTACTGAGGTCACAGACAAGGGAAAACGGGCTTTGTCCCAGTCTCGACCAGCAGCACTGGATCAGAATATGGGAGAGCAAGGGCTACACACAGGCATCATAGAGCACTTTAGAGGCCACAGGCAATATGTCATCCCTAACCCTTCACGTCGCTGTATGTTTTCTGAGACCAAGTTTCCAACTTACAAAGCAGCTAAGAACACTGGTTTGCTCTCCTACAACGCTGCTGTGCTTTGACCTACAGTACCCTTGGTTTGTTTTGCTTTCGTTTGTCGTCATTGTTTTGTTTTTGAGACAGGGTCTCACCATGTAGTCATGGCTGGCTTGGAACTTCCTTCATAAACTAGGCTGGCCCCAAACTCACAGAGATCCCCCTGCCTCTGATTCCTGAGTGCTAGGATCAAAGGCATATACCACCATGCCCCCATGTACTTTGAGGCTTTTTTTTTTTTTTTTTTTTTTTTTTTTTTTTTTTTGAATGAATGAGCTAAAAAATATAGCAAGCCAACATAGAATAAACAAAAAGAAAAAAAAAAAAAAAAGAAAGAGAGCACACAAAATATCAACAAATGAGTGTTCAAAATATCTAGCAAAAACTTACTAAGGGAGCCCCTGTGAGGCTACCAGCAGACGTTCTCAATAGAAAGAATCCTAGGGAGAGCAAAATGCTGTCTTGGGGGAGGCTTCCAAGTCAGAGAACAAATAGCAGCAGACAGATGACATCATCAAGTCAAATACAAAAGATTCACCTCCTCACCGCTCTCAAGGACTTAATGTTTTTGCTGCCGGAGTGTTTGTTCTGTTCTCTTCCCTCCCTGTCACAGAGTTAGTAGGGCCCTGGAGAACACTTTGAAATGAGCAGGCTTAGATCCCAGGTGTGAAGAGATGGACCCTGTTCCCAGAACCAGCCCCTCAGGAAACTCAACCTGCACATGACAACTTACCAATAAAGTGCACATCACAACGTGGTCTGAGGAATTTTTGAAGCCATAAGGATGCCACCTGGGAAGCCACAGGCTGGAACAGAAGACCCCATAACAAGACCTTGCTCTTCCCCATCCTCTGGGCTCTAATCTTTTTCACTGGAACCTATAGGATTAAAAGGACTTGTTTCCCAGGCTCCTGAAGCCTGTTACTCATAAAAATGAGGCTGGGACTCCGGCAAAAGAGCCTCCCATTTTGCTCTCTCTGCCCTCAGTGGTTCACATTTTCACATGTGTGTATGTGAGTGAAAGACAGAGAGAGCATGGGGGTGTACTTGTATGTGGGTGCACGTGGGTATGGAGCTTCCTCACAGGCCATCCACTTTGCTTTTGTTTATTTTCCTTCCATTTTGTTTCATGTGTATGGGAATTCTGCCTACATGTATATCTGTGCATCACGTATATGCAGTGCCCTCGGAGTCCAGAAGAGGGCATCAGATCCCACCCATGACTCTAGAAGAGTGGCCAGTACTCCTGCACTAGCTAGCCTTTTGTTAACTTGACACAAGCCAACATGTGAAGAAAACACTGTGTGCTTCTACAATGGCCAAACATTGGATCTTTTCAGTGGGATCCATGGCAGGCTTGGGGACATGGTGGGAAGACAGCCCTCTGCAAAGTCAGAGTGGGTACCAGCAGTATACCAAGGCAGCTCCAACAAGGTCTGCCCAAAGAAAAGAGGGGAAAGACAACCCGTCACAGTGCCAGGGCTGCAGCCAGACTGGAGGTGAGGCTGGAGGTTCTAACCACAAGGAAGAGGACCCCAAGTGTGCAGGAAGGTGAATCTGTCTCCCTCCTCGAGTCGTCACAAGTCCTTGAGAAACAGTGTGGACTCACTTTAGAGCCAGGCAAAACATCTTGGGAACCGGCTACTTCTGAGCTGTTTCAGAGGTCATAAGGGGCCAGACTTTCCCAAGCTCCCCAGTGGGTGCCCCGACTTCGTCCTTTCCCCTATACACCACCCCACACTGCCTACTCCAGGCAGAAAGTCATGGCCAAGGCGCAGCAGTCCCCTCTGGCTACACTGGCCCTGTGCCCAGGATAAGCCTGGTCCAAGCCCAGTGATGAAATGGCTGCCCCTTTCCTTCCTTTGCAAGGCTTAGGGAGTCCAGACCTTGGCCCAACACCCTTTCCAAGGCAGCACCCCCTCACCCCCACCAAGACCCAAACAAACCACTTAGTGCCCTGTCCTTCCTATTAACTCTTTCCTATTAATGTTCTTATTAAACACACTCCTCTTCTCCCCGCCCCCACATCTTTGAGCCTTCCTGTCTTGTTACCCCAGTCTTCCTCTTGTTGCCCCCTTCTGCTTGCTGTCTGACATGTAGCCCATGAATTCAACACACACACACACACACACACACACACACACTGTGTTACTTCAGGACAAAGCAAACTATGTCCACATAGGAACCAATACACAGTCAAAACCACTTAGAAAGCCACAGCTTTAAGGTGGCTTCCAGGAAGATTGGGAGAATGACTCAGCTCTATTCAAGGGGCAAGCCACTGAGAGTTTGAATACACTCCAGTGAGTATATAGAGAACACAAACTGGACTTTTCTTTCCTTTTCTTTTATTTTTCTTTTCTTTTCTTTTCTTTTTTTTTTTTTTTTTTTTTTTTTGGCCTGGGGGCGGGGTCACAAGGGCAGGGCAGGGTGGTCAGGGGAGGACTGGGAAGCTAACATGAAAGGGGTGTGTGGTGTGAAATCCCGAAAGACTCAATAAAAATATTATGTAGGAAACAAAACACAAAACCCCAGCTCTGGAAAGATGTTTGAAAGACCAAGAAGAGGCACAATAGGTGTGAAGGCCTGGAGCAGCCCCCCCCCCCCCCCCCGCAGATCCTGGTGGGGGTACAGTAAGGAACCAGAATGAGGCCAGAGTTAGAGAGAGGTCAGGGCAAGCTCTAGCCCCAGGAGGCAGGGAGAGACTGAGACAGAGAAGCCACTCCCACTAGCCCTGCCTGACCCTGAGCCCCCTGAAGGCTCAAGCATGCCTGTTTGTGGGGTGAACATGCTTTGCTCCTTCCTATTCCCAGACCTGGGATCCTCCAGACACCCAATTGCAGGATTCTATCCTGAGATGCTCAGCAAAGGGAGCCAGAGCTTTGGGGAGCTCTCTCAAGGAAGGGTTACTGAAGGGTTGAGAAGACCCAGACCTCATTCCTACTCACATCACACATAACTAACGGAAAAGAAGAGGCCCGCTCCAGGGCTAGGTGGCTGGGGGTTGACAGGAACTAAGCTAAGGAAACCTTGAGTCAACCTGATCAGCAGAGATATAGACAAAGCATCCTTCCTGCTGGGCCTTACTTCCTCCTCCAGAAGTTTCTTGGGGTCCTCTCAGTTCATAAACAGTAGCCCTCATTTCCTGTGGCTGCTGGGATTGACTCTGGGTCTCAGGAGTCCCAGCCCACGTGACTCAGTGGTAATGCAAACAGAAGGAGCTGAGAGAGCAGGAGGTAACCAAAGGCCTCTCCATCTATCCACTGGTGCCACAGTCCCAGGTTACCTACAATACATGGGACACCTCCTTTCCCTTCACACAGTGAGCCCATGCGGCTAAGAGGCTGTCCCATTTTTTTTATGTGATGCCCTAGAGCAGTGTTTCTCAAGCTGGGGTTGAACAAGGGGGTGGCGTGAGACCATCGGAAAATAAATGTTTACATTACAATGCACAACAGTAGCAAGATCACAGTTATAAGTAGCAACGAAAATAATGTTATGGTTGGGGGGTCACCACAACCTGATGAACTGTATTAAAGGGTCACAGCATTAGGAAGGCTGAGAGCCACTGGCCTGGGGAAAGTAACACTAGTAACAGGCCCTGGTGTTAGACTTAACCGGCAGACCAACCTCCAAAGATAGAGACTGACACCTGATAAATGAATGAATGAATGAATGAATGAATAAAAAAAATACCATATACGGAAAAGGAAAGCAAGGCTTTGGCTTACACAGAGTGGCACAACAGAACCAAGGTTTGAGCTGAGAGGCTCTGAGAGACTCCTAAGCATGTAGGACTGGGGAACCCACAGCCTCCACCAAGTGCCTCCAGAGAACTTTCCGAAGATGTCAGGGAAGAAAAGGCCTGATAGCAATCAAAGGAGGGGCAAAGGCCTGGAGACAGAACCAAAATGTTCCAAATTCAGATGTTACCAGGACCCTTCCGTTAGGAGGTGCCATGTCTATACCCGAAACTTAACCAGAAATCACTGGCGGGCTTTTCCCACACTACCGTCTTCCCTTATACAACTGAGGTACTGTTGGCTTCTTTCTAAGTAGTATTCTAACTAATGTGCTATGAGGAGCATTACGCTGAAGTAATGGCCCAGAGTACCTATATGGCTCTCCCCAGGCTAAGGAATCATCTTTGAGGATGGCTAGATTCATCCAGACCTCCTGAGGGTAAGTATGCTGGTTAGTTTTTTGTCAACTTGACATAGTCATCTGGGAAGAGGGAACCTCTCACTTAAAGAAAATGCCTCTACCACATCGGCCTGTGGGCAAGTCTGAGGGGCATTTTCTTGGCTAATGATTGATGGGTGAGAGCCCAGCTCACTGAGGATGATGTCATCTGTGGGCAGGTGGTCCTGGGTTGTAAAAGACCACAGGCTGAGCAAGCAAGTAAGTAACATTCCTCCAAGACTTCTGCTTTAGTTCCCACCGATGGTGTGGCGGAATGTTGTTGGCAGGGTCAGTTATAAAGAACAGGTATTTGTTTCTTATGCCTCTAGAATCTGGGGAATCCAAAGCCAAGGCCCTGGCAGCTTTGGTGTCTAGTGTGACCTGGATCTCTGGGTGATCCTCCACCTTGTCCCCTTGCAAGCCCTGTTTAGAATCATAAGAGTCTGTTCAGGAATATGTTTTTGCATTTGAAAAATGAACAAATCCTCCTAAAGCAATTACAAAAAGCATAGGAGAATGTGGGTAGAGTTGATGGGGCAGATCGAGAAAGGAAAAAGTACCACCTAGATACATCCTATTTCCAGACAGTGTGGCTTTTACGAGAGACCAGAAAATCAAAAGGAAGCACCAGCTGTGTGCCCAGGCTCCTGACCTGACAGGAAGAGGCTGGCTGCTAGCCGGGAGATGTATGCCAGATGCAGAACATTGCCTTCTGTTCCAGGCTCCAGGTCATCTCCAGGCAAAGAGATGCCTGCAGGAACACTGGCATCTCTGTTGAGGATGTTAGCAGCTGTAAGGTCACAGCAAGCAGTATGTTCTAAGGTATCTGTTGGCAACCTTCTCACTTATTAATCGAGTGAGCAATGAACTGTGTCACCTGTGAGCATCACCATGAGCTCTAGGCTGAGGTTGTTCAGCTGTCCATCACCTCCTCCAGACTTCTACCTTCCAGGTCCCTGTACCACCCACATCAGAGACTTGTAAGAAGATGTTCCTCAAAAGGCATCCACACTCTGATCTCAGAACCTGAGTTCTCACGCGTTATGCGGCAAAGGACCCTGAGGTGCAGAGCTTACTGAGGCATGACTCTGCCCACAGTGGGCAGAACAGGGCGGAGGGAGACAAGGATGTGATGACGGAACAGAGGGAGGGATGATCTGCTGCCAACGAAGCTGGGGGGGGGGACTCTGTTTCTTTGTTTTGTTTGACAATGCCTTGCATAGAACAAACTAAGGGCCTCCTACCTGTCAAACAAGTATTGTACTACCAAGCTATAGCCCAGACTTCTGCAAGGCATCACAGCAGGAAGTCCCCTTCTAACTCCATATTCCGATGCACCAACTGCCGCATGTAGTTACTTATTTAATCTGCACCATGCCCAGCCAGGAGTGTCCTGGTGAGGCAGGATGTCCAAGTGCCTCATTTTTCACTGGGATAACACTGTCCCTCACAGAATGGATGTCCAAATGAATAAAAGAATGTGTGGACCCACATGTATTCATCTCTGAAAAGCAATAACTTTTATATAAATGTGGCCCTAAACCTGTAGTCTCAGCATAGAAAAGGCTAATCTAGAACAGTTGTAAATCTGATTCCAGAGTGGGCTACGTGTAAGGACCTGTCTCAAAAAAAGCAAAAGTGAGGCTGGGCTGGTTTTCTGTTCCCTTGCATACACAGATCTGGGTTTGACCCCTAGCACTGCGCTAATCCTAGCACGAGAGAGGCAGAAGCAAAGAGACGAGCAGTTCAAACCCATTCACAACTTCATAAAATGAGTTCAAGGCCAGCCTGGGCACAGGCTGTCCAAAGTTAAAAATAAAAGGGGGGCAGAATTGGGGCCTAGATACTCAGAAAGCACCTATAATCCCAGGTACACAGGAAGGCAAGGCAAGAGAATCAAGAATCTCTTTAATCTCGGAGTTTAAGACTAGCCTTTGTTCACTGTGGCTGGGTGTAGCTTGGTAATGGAGTGCCTTCCCAGAACACACTAGGTTCTGGGTTAACCACAGAATGGTAAAAAAATAAAATATAAAATAAAATAAAACATAAGGTTTAGATATGTAATGAAGAAGGAATGCCAACAGACTCACCCCTTAATCCTCACCAACGTATCAACAAGGCAAACCGTGGAAAAGAAAAAGGGACCTCTTTCTTCAGATGACTAATTTCTTACAGAGCTGAGGCCAGCGCGAAAGATTTTTTTTTCTTTCTTTTCTCTTCTTTTCATATTTTTCTTTCAGGAGCTTTGTTAGCTTGTGAGAGACTTTGTACCTTCAAAGGCAATCACAGGCAACTAAAAATGTCCTGTCCATCCAACCATTGTATTAGCTAGGAGAAAGGACCCCAGAGACCTCTGGGAGTTGTTATGTGGAGAGTCTGGCTCCCATGGTCGGATTAACGAAAGCTACCACACTTTAGTGACTACCTGTGCCATGACATGGACAGACAGACTGTTTGCAATCTGCTTGGCAAAATCTCAACATGGCACCAACCCTTGATTTCTGGGGGAGGAAACTGAAACTCAGGGAAATTGTTGCCAATGTCACACAACAGAGATTAGTCTGCCCTGACTCTTTTCGTAAAGTCGTGGAAAGTCATGTACCTCTGGTGGACTTCAAGGATTTTACATTCCTGTGTGTGTGTGTGTGTGTGTGTGTGTGTGTGTGTGTGTGTGTGTGTGTGTGTGTCTGTGTGTGTGAGAGCGACAGGACCCTGGGAATTCTGAAATCTCCCTAATTTACCAGATGTGCGTTTGTTTGTTTGTTTGATGGTTTGTTTGTTTCAAGACAGAATTTTATCTGTGTAGCCCTGGGTGTTCTGGAACTCACCCTGTAGACCAGGCTAGCCTCAAACTTGGAGATCCGCCTGCCTCTGCCTGCCAAGTGCTGAAATTAAAGGTGTGCGCCATGACTGCCTCATTTATTTTTGTTATTTTTTTTTTATTTTATTATTTTTAAGACAGTGTCTTGCCATGTAACTTGAATTATCCCCAAACTCAAGGCACTCCTGTCCCAAGAGCTGGGGGGGGGGGGGGGGGGGGGAGGGGATTAGCCATCACACCTGGTTTTTAAAAGCTGCTGGTTTAAATCTACCCAACACCAAGCAAACACCGCCATCTAGTGGATGATAGGTCATGTGCTGCTATGAATCGGTCCCTAGGTGCTGCACCACCACCAACAACAGTAACAACACCACCACCAAGAGATCTAAGGCCAAAGCGGGGGAGGAGAAAGTGAAAAAATAATCCCTCAATACATTAATACAGTTGGAAATCCCCCTCCCCCCAAAAACGCCATCTGCCATTTCCTGGGACAGGAGTTTAGCCATTCTCCACAAGGTCCTGATGGGTGGTCGGGTCTTTCTTGGCCTGGTTTAATGCTCAGTCTCCTGAGCCCCACGCACAGCTTCCTAACCCTGTCTGAGTGCTGCTGGCTGAGACTGGGGTGTGAAGGACAGAGAACCCTCATTTTACTCTTTCCTCCTAATGGCTTGCTCTTTCCCAACTCTTGCCACGGCTGGATTCTTCCCAGGGTTCCGGGTGAGATCATACTCATTTTCCCATGCATCCTTCTCTGATCACCAGCTAACAGACCTGGCTCAGGCTTCATCTTATGGACTTGGTAGAGCACAGGATGTGGATGGAAGAAACACAACTCTAGTTCCAGGGAGAATGCAGAGGGATACAAAGAAAGGCTATTTCATCTCTGTACATCAACAGGGCTCAGCTGTAAGTGGCATTGAATGTGGGTCCTGATGGTTCAGGTTATCTAGGTTGGTGTTGCTGAGACAGAGTTAGGGACGACAGATGTTTACTAGTGAGTTAAATGTGTGTTAAAAGTAACAAGAAGATTTGTTTTGAGAATGACCTTGAACTCCGAGATCCACCAGCTTCTCCCTCTTGGGATTAAATAATTTTTTACCACTGCTGGCCTTCATATATTTCTATCAGATTCAACTCCTCCTCCAGTTCCTCCGACATCCACTACCTCTTCCAACCCACCCAACTTTGTGTTCTCATTTTTTAAACTCATTGACTCCAATTTGCACCACCCAAACAATTGGATGTGTGGCCTCTCTCTCTCTTCCTCTCTCCCTCCCTCCCTTTCTCCCCCCACCTCTCTCCCCCAGCTCTGAACTAGGAGCGAGACTTTGTGCCCAGCCCCACTATTCTTGCTGGAATTGTTTCCGGTGTGAACTTTTGCAGATCTTGTGAATGCCATTCGTGCACCTGCCCTGCTGTGTCCAGAAAACAGTTTCCTTCTAATTATCCACAGCCTCTGTCTGTTACAATGCCTGCATTTTAGAAGGGTGTGTGTGCACTGGTTCCAATGGGAGTGTCTTCCAAGTATTTTAACGCTTGATCCCCCGTTGACTGTGTTGTTTGGGGATATGAGCCATTTTATTCTCTATTTTCTGCTTGTGGTCCACAGTGGGAGCTCTCAGCATCCTGTTCCTGCCCCCATTGATAATGGTGGTTTTGTTTGTCTTTTGGTTTGTTTATTTGTTTGTTTGGGGGGGTTGTAAGATTTATTTATTTATTATATGTGAGTACACTGTCACTCTTTTCAGACACACCAGAAGAGGGCATCGGATCCCATTACAGATGGTTGTGAGCCACCATGTGGTTGCTGGGATTTGAACTCAGCACCTCTGGAAGAGCAGTCAGTGCTCTTGACCACTGAGCCATCTCCCCAGCCCCTATCCTGGGTTTGTTTGTTTGCTCGTTTGTTTTGTGGTTTTTCAAGACAGAGTTTCTCTGCATAGCCCAGGCTGTCCTGGAACTCATTCCGTAGCTCATGCTGGCCTCAGACTCAAGAGATCCACCTGTAACATAATGTCCCTTTGGGGACGAATTATTCTGCAGACTTCTATCTATTCCCTGCACTCTGACCAGTTCTGTGTCTCAGTGTTACTCCCCACCGACTGCAAAGAGAAGTTTCTCAGATGAGGGGGTGAGAGATGCTCTGCTCTGTGATAAGATGCTCTGATCCCAGTGATAAGTCATCAGGAATTATTTCAATCCCGAGTCCATTTAACAGAACAACAGTAGCAGGTTCGCCCCGAGAGCCTATAACCTGTCTAGCCTAACAATGTCAGGTATGGGCTTCATTTTGTAAAGTGAGCCTTTGATCAGAGAGTGATTGGTTACTTCCATGACATTCATGCTTCTATTGTACCTGTGGGCACCTGTTACCAGGCAAGCCGTCAGTGAGGCTCACGATATTCGCAGATGAAGAAGGCTGGTGGTTACTTTTTCTCCTCCGGTGTCATGCACTGTGCCTTATCTACGGGTTTTGTTCCTCGTGACATCTGAATGATATTACGTTGTGTAAATGCAGCACATTTTCCATAGCCATTCATCAGTTGATGGACTCCCAGGCTGCTTTCATTTCCTGGCCGCTGTGATTAAAGGAGCGGCGAACAGGAGTGAGCAGGCATTTCTGCAGCCGGGAATAAAGATTCTTTTGGGTATACGCCCAAGAGTGGTATAGCTGGCAGATTCGGTACATCTACTTGTAGAATGTTTAGGACCCTCCCTGCTGATTTCCACAGCCACTGTGCGGTTTGCCTTCATCCCAGCAGTGAACATATGTTTCTCCTCCCCACGTCGTCGGCATTGGTTTAGGTTGTGTTTCTGGCCTTCGCCATTCTGACTGGGGTGAGACGAACTCTCAACAAAGTTCTAATTAATATTTTCCTGATGGCTAAGGATGCTGAACGTTAAAAAAAAACAAAAAAACAAAAACAAAAACAAAAACAACAAAAAAAAAATACCCTCTCTTAGATTTGTATTTGCTCTTTTGAGAACTCTCTGTTCATGCCTCAGTTCCCATCAGGCTTGCTTGCTTGATGTTTTTGAGTTCTTTTTGTGTTCTAGATATTGTCTCAGTGAGCTGCGTCGCAGGGAAAAGGTTTGGTTCCACTCTTCAAGCTGCCCCTTCTCTCTGATAACTGCGTCCTTTGCTGGGCAGAGCTTTTTACTCTCGTGGGGACCCACTTACCAGTTAATGTCCTGGGGTCTGTGCTAATAAGGCCATGTTCAGAAAGTCCCTTCCTGTGCCAGTGAGTTCAAGAAACTCCCCAGTTTAGATCCAGGGTGTCTATGATGTTGAGTTGCTTGATCCATTTGGAGTTGAGTTTTATGTAGGAATAAAGATCTAGTTCATTTCTGTATGTAGCTATCCAAGTTTGTCCAGCATATTTATTGAAGATACTGTTTTTTTCTCATTGTACATTTTTATTTTTGCCTCTGTGTCAAAAATAAGCTGTCTAGGGGAGACCAGGTTTATATGGGGTCCTCAATTCTGTTCCATTGATCCATGTGCCTGGCTTTTTGTTTGTTGGTTTGTTTGGTTTAGTTTGGTTAGGTTTTGGTTCTTGGTTTGTTTGATTGATTTGATTTGTTTAAGATAGGGTCTTGTATGTAGCCCTGGCTATCCTGGAACTCTCTATGTAGACCAGGCTGGCCTCAAACTTACAGAGATTTACCTGCCTCTGCTTTTCAAGTGCTGGGATTAAAGGTGTGTGTGACCATGCCTGGTCCAGTGTGTCTGTTTTTATTCCTGCAGCTTTGTAGGATAACCTGGCACCTGGGATGGTGGTACCTTCAGCAATTGAGCTTTTTGATTGGTTTGGGTTTTTTTTTTTCCCTTTGGGTCTCACTGTGCCCTGATTAACCTGGAATTTAATGTGTAGAACAGGACCCTTGGATCCAGCAGGGTTGGTTTGTTTGTTTGTTTCTGTTTTGTCTATCCTGGATCTTTTATATGTCTGTATGAAATTTAATATTATTTTTCAAATCATGTGAATTCCAATTAAGTTTTGATGAGGACTGCATTGAATCTGTAGATTGCTCTTGGTGGGATAGTCATCTCACACGATATCAACCCTGCCGATCCAAGAGCATAGCGGGCCTTTTCTGCTACTTCCTGCAGTTTCTTTTTCACTGTCTTACAGCTTTCCTTTGTTTGTTTGTTTGTTTGGAGGGGGGTTGGCTTTGTTTTTGTTTTGAACCCAGCTGTGTAGAACACACAGGCGTTGGCTCCTGGAGGTCTCAAGGGTGCTGGGAGTAAGGTATGAACCACCACACCCAGCTCCTAAAGCTTTCTTGGAAGGAGTCTTCACTTTGGCGGTTGCTTTTACTCCAGTACTTTTGAGACTGTTGTGAATGGTGTTGTTTTCCCAGTTTCCTTCCTCATGTGTTATTTGGAGGCTTTTTTTGTGTTTACTTTGTATCCTTTCTGCCTTGCCCAATGTGTTTATCAACCCTAGGAGTTTTCTGGAGGCATCCCTGGGGTCTCTCATGTAGAGAGTCATATCTTCTGTAAATAAAGATACTTTGGCTTCTATCTTCCCTATTGGTATCTCTTTTATCTCCTTAATATTTTGTTTACTTTTCAAGAACTGTATGAAACAGGAGAGGAGCATTAAATATCTTTATCAGGTTCTTGATTTCACTATTTACCGTGACATCAGCTGTGGGCTTGCTGTTCATTCATTGTTTCTATAAGAATCTGCTCTAGTGAGAACAACTCCTCTCCTACTGTGCCAAACCTACTTCAGCCAGACAGATTGATACACTAAGGAAGCCAGAGCCCCACGATCTAAGTAGGCTCCACCTCTCAAAGGTCTCATCATTTCATCCCCACCACAGTGGGAACCAACCCCCATCACATGAAGGACATTCAAACCAGAGAGTGCTCAAGTGTGATGTGAATCTGAAAACTCCCTAGTAGGGATTCCCCAGTGGCCCTGGAGGAAAGACGAGGGACAGTATCTTACCTCTGTGTTTCTGTTGAAAGTAAAGGAGACAGACACAAATCGGAGGCGCAGATACCAGGCTTTCCTCTTGCTTCTAGCTCTTTTGTGGGTCCAAGTGAAGAGGTAGCGCCTTTTGGCAGAGCAGTGGAAGAGTCTGCTTTAACTCTTCCCTTGTGTCTGAGTAAGGGCATGAGCCGACCTGGTTTAAAGGTTCCCTGGACCCGTGATAAACTAGTTCATGAAAAGGGACAAGCTTTAGTGGAAGAAGCCTGTAAGTAAAACCCTAAAAGGGGGGAATACGAAGGGAGCCACAGTTAGAAGGCATGTCATTAAATAAATTCTGCAGGGAGTCATCTTTCCTGATAAACAATAATCTACCAAGAATAGATCCCAGCAAAAGGAACTTGGTTTCAGGTAACTATATGCACAAGAACCATTTTTCCATAGTCCCTTGACTTCAGTTGCTTTTAGAATGGCTGGCACAAGTGACCCTATTTTTGTGGTTGGCTTTAACACATGGTCCCATTGTACAGCCCAGGCTGGCCTCAAGCTCAGGAGTCTACTGCTTTAGCTTCCCAGTTCTGAGATTATGAGGGCATACCACCCTGTCCAGCATAATTTCATTTCAGTTCTGACAGGATCTCCCTGTCGGCTTGACTCTGAACAGTTTTTTTTTTTTTTTTTTTTTTTTTTTTTTCCCAAATATATCACTGGTCATTCAGATCAGCATGTGACTTTGATTGTTTCTCATCACAGTGACAAAATGTGTTCTAGTTTATCTGGTCTGATCTTGCATGGAGGTTGAGGGCAAGTCTTTGTCACTCCCTTCCCTTTTGGTTAAACTCAAGCAACAAAGATCTGTAGAAGAAGAGGCTCCCAGGAGCTTCAGTGGGGCTTACCTGGAGTCTGGGCTCAAGTGTAAGTCTGTCCGTCCTGTGGGCAATGTCCTAGCTTCTCTAAAACACTGCTTAGGTTATTTTGTTTGAAGTCTCATTTCTGGGATCTGGAGAGGTGGCCCAGTGGCTAATAGGACTGCTGCTCTTCCAGGGGACCAATTCGCAGGTTCAACTCCCAGCACCCACATGGCAGCTCACCACTATCAATAACTCTAGTTCCAAAGGTGCCTCACACCAACACACATCCCATGAATTTAAATAAGTGGGTTATAAAAAGAGAAGTCTCATTCCTGCAGTGTCAGAAGTTCCGCAGAACACGACACAGCGAGGAGAATCCGAAGCACAGCCAGGAGCAAAAACTTCACAAATTCATTTTTGAAAAGTATTTACCAGAGTCAGAGTCTACGGGATGAGAGACACGTCAAAACAATGGGCGATCGGCAAAAGAATCTATTTCTTTTCGTTGCGCAGAGCAGTTCAGGGTAATGATTATGGTTGGCAGCATTCTGCCAGGATTGTCAAGTTAGCCCACCTTCCTTCTTGGAAGTACATCTACGTTTGTTTCCGTCAGAGCAATGGGTTGTAGTTAGGTACAAATCCCCATTTAACTGTTTAGGGCTGGTCTGGAAGTCAATATGTAGACCAAGATGACCTTCAACTCACAAATATTTCACCTGTCTCTGTCTGTGCCTCCAAGTGTTGAATTATAATTTTTATGTGTTTTGGTGTTTTGCTTGCATGGATGCCTGTGGACCATGTGCATGCAGTACCTATGATGACCAGTAGGGGGCGGCGGATTCCCTGGGACTGGAGTTAAAGTTGCTGTACTGATGCTAGGAATCGAACTCCAGTCCTCTGGAAGAGCAGCCAGTGCTCGTAACCACTGAGCCATCTCTCCAGTGCTCTCAATCATTGGGTTTGTTTTGTTTTGATTTGTTGTAAAGAATAAACAAACCGATCTGCCCACCGTTCTGCAAATTTCATGATTACTTGTTTTTTTTTCCCACAGCCAAATAAAATTCCACTCTCTATATGAACCACATTTCCCATCGGTCTGCTGGTGGATAACTAAGCTGGTTATAATTCCTTGTTATTGATAATAACAGCACAATGCACAGGTGTCTCATGGGGCAGACAGAGTCCTTTGGGGACCTACCTAGGAGTAGCAGAACAACCTGTCTTTTAAATAAAGTAAAATGTCCTTGTTTGCAGCTATCCTCCCTAGATGGCCACTGACTCCTACCTTCTTATCAGTAAAGAGGCTCTGTATGAGGTGCAGTATTCGAACTTGTCGAGTTATCTTTGCTTAAAGAGGTCAGCCACAAGAAGCGCATGAACAGAAGCCTGGAAGGCGTCACCACTGAGTATCCTGTTGCGGTGGGTGTGACGGCCATGTTTGTGATCCCATCATTTAGAAGGCAACAGCAGGAGAATCCGAAGAAGTTCAAGGTCATCATCAGCTACATAACAAGTACGTAACTAGCCTGGGCTACATGAGACCCTGTACTAAAGAAGAAAAAAAAAAGGAAGGAAGAAATGGAGGGAGGGAGGATGGGAAGGACAACAGCTTGGTAAAATGTTCTCCTGAGTTTTGGATTATAGAATGCTTGTATTAAGAACATAAATACATTCAATATATAACATACACAATAATTAGTGTCACGTTTCTTTTCTGTGGTATTCTGTTACAGTAATGTAAAACCGACTAAAAGAGTCACATTCCAAGTACCTGGGTGGAGGCGAACCTCGGCTATTCAGATGCTATTCAGCCTATGGCTCCACTGTGGAGTTTTCACCCCCTCCCCTCCCCCTCATGCCTCATTCCCATAGCTAGCATTACACTGGGCTCTGGCTGGCTCCAACTGTCAGCAGCTCCTCCCCTTCGGTCTTCTGCATCTGAGTCTCTTTATTCAACCCTCAACCTACGCCCAGTCTCATTCCCATCCGTAAAGAAATGTATGCCTTTCTCCTCTCCGCCTCAGTGGATGTGTCAGTGTTCATCGCTGTAACAAAACTCCTGAGATACCGACTAAAGGTCTGAGAACTTCCAGTCCATAGTTGGTCTCTTGTGAGGAAGCAGAGCATCAGGGTAGAACCGAGAGAGTCGGACAGAGTTGACTACCTCTTGGTGTCTAGAAAGCAAGGAAGCAGAATCCCAGGTTCTTTCTAGGGGAATATCTCCTGTGACATAACTTCCTTTCATTAGGCACCACCTCCTTATGTTCCACCACCTCCTACAGGCCTGTGGACAAGCTTTAGCATACGGACCTCTAGGGGCATTGAACACTGAATCCTAATGACCATGATTGGCAATCCCAGAGCTCTAACTTCTCCATTCTTTTCAAATACATTTCTGAACAGTGAAGCTGCTAAGCTCCCTGCCAGATGTGAACTTCACTCTGGCCAGGAAGAAGGAAGCCTGGTCAAAGAAGACAAGCATCTCTCAGCAACATCCCTGGACACAGCCTCCAGCTTTGCAAGACTGGGAGGACGCTGTAGTGAGTAGACCGTCCTGGCCAGGCCTCAGAACTAAGGCCTGACTTCCAGGGTGACGGCAGAGATAACAGCTTTTCCAAATGCTGGAGAAACAAGCAAGACAGAGCAAGGTATCCATCTGTGAGCCTGGCTCCAGCCTCCGGGCTACGTAGTCAGGGGAAGCTTTACCTCACTCCTCTGCTAGATTGATTGGCTTATTGCTGCCTTTGTCTCGTGGGAGAACCAAATTTGGTTTTTTTGAGCAAAGAGGACATCTCAGGCCAGAGCGATCAATTAATCTATACAGAGGAACTAAGATTGTCACCAACGCCTTGCCACATCTGCTTCTTGGGCCCCCATTTACCTCCCTCTTGACCCCAAACATAGGAGGTCACTGTAGGTGGTCTTTGTTACTTTGTGGGTTCTTTTTTTACCCCATACTTTATCCCTCTGGTTTTAGCCCTATCACTAGATAGGAGAGAAAGAAGGAGAGAGGGAGAGGAGCAATGGAGACCACTGAATACAAGTTCTTCATGTTTCTTCTCTGCGTCCAACTACTAATGAACAGCAACCAACCCCCCTGAATGGCTAACAACCCCCAACCCCTCCTCTCAGGGTCCTAGCCTTTATATACCCTCTGAAAGTCTCCTAGAAACATCACCCAATCACAGCTGGGAAAACCACCCCTCTGCCGGAGCATGAAGTAAATCACAGTCACCTTCTACAGACGGTCTGAAGCAGCCCCGTATCCTCACACAAGGGATTAAAGTGAAAACACTTTCTTATTTTTGTATTTAAAAAAACCCAACATCCCAGAATTGTCACTGCAGGCCATCCCAGTGTGTGCAGCTGCCATAACTTTTTACATCTTGAACTCCTTCCCAAGCCCCCGTGGACAGCTCTGGGCTCTGGTTCCTCCCAGTCTGCTTCCCACCACTGTCTCTCTATGCTCCAGGCAAACATGGCTGCCTTCTCTCTTCAGCTCCAGTACCACCCAAACATCCCCTCTATCTGGTTGTGCCCTTTTCCTTCGTGGTTCCCATTCCCTGCTCCCTCTGCCAACTACTCTGAATGTGACCACAACACACACAGGGCCATTCATTTCTGTGTCGCAGATCCCAGCTTAGTTAGAGGCAGAAGATGGTACCTGGGGATGAGGAATCCAGAGCCAAACTGCCACACAATGTATCATCCGCATCCAGATTAATCCCCTCCCGCTTTGCACCCCAAAAGGCAGCTTTACCCTTTCCTCGTCCTTGTCACTTCCTGTGGGCCCAGTGCTGCCATCCAGTTTTGGGGGCATCCATACACAGTTCCTTGCACCTACATGCCTTCCTTCTGCACCACAAACTGCCGCAGCCACGCCCATCCCGTATTCTAGCGCATAACATTGCTGAGCCGTGGACAAAGCAAATTCAGGTGACCACAGGGCCTTTGCTCTTGCTGTACTTACTAGCCCCACCCCCACCCCCGTGACTGTCAATCCTTCCTTTAGATTTCGACTCAGAGGTTAGCACTTAGCACAGTGACCATGGGCTCGGTATCCACCGCCCCCCCCCCCACTCCATGGGATCTACTGCCTTAGTTTTGGGGGTTTTGCTGTTGGTTGTTTGTTGCCACGCTGAGGCTGGGGCGTGCTTGGCATGTGCACCTCAGCCTTTTTGCCGTCACTGTGCGGCTTTCATGGGACATCTGCTCTGTGTCTCTTGCATTCTGTTTACACAGTTGTGCACTGCACTGTTGTCTCCTTCCAGCCTGCAGATCTTCAAAGGAGCGGCTGCTGCTGAGAGCTGCATCCCTGGGAACATAGTCTGACCTCAGTACCCAGAGTTCCTCAGTGTCAGAGGAGTGACCGGATTAATATGAGGTGTGCTTGCCCTCACAGCCTGCTATTGTCTACACAGCAGGAAGCTGAGGCTCAACAAGGACCACACGGTCCGAGCAGCAGACAGTGGAAACCATACTCCTCTCTTCCAGCTCCTTCCTACCCACCCTGTCTTGGGGCCAGCATCCCAGAGCCACATCACACAAGAGACCCATGGACATGCAGACCACACAAGCACTTCAGACGCCACTCCCATGGCGAGATGCCCACAGCACAGGTTCCAGCCTTGCCAGGGCAGAATTCTTGTTTCATTGAAAAGAACTCCTGTTCCTGCTCAGACACATGGCTGGTGCCCTCAAGAATCCCACTCACACACCCTTACCCACCGTCAAACCTCCAGGCTGACACCCCACAGTGGCAAGCTCTGGTACTAACAGGGACAGGACACCATAGGCCTGGGTTGCTATGACAACAGACAGTTCCACATCTTGGCTATGAATACCGCCGGCCACATGAAAACATAGGAGCCAAGTTGTGTGTCACTGCAACCGAAGGTAGGAAAGAATAGTCCCTAGAGCAGTCCCCAAGGCCACAGGGCATCTCTCTCCTGCTCTTACTGCAGCCTCTGTTTTTGTGTATGCGCTGTGTGTGCAGACAGTCACACATCTTGCTGTGTGATCCTGATGGTATGCTTGGCAGATGAGTACTGTAGAAAGCCAGGTTTCCAGATGGTGAGACTGACAATCCCTGTGTCAAGGGACCCTGCCTTGCTTGGGTTACACAGTAGGTTTGCCAGTGGGTCTGTTGGGCCATGGAGAGTCCTCTTCCCATTATCTGCCCTGCATCTAAGTCTAGATGTCTCACCCAAGGCCAGGCTGCCTTCCCTCCACTCCACCACTCTGTGTACCATTCGACCAAGGGTAGCCAGGCTGGAGAGCTCTGCGATGTGAGCGTCCCCTCCTGAACATTCAAGGGAGCCTGCTGTGGGAAAGACCAAAGACGAGGAGACCAGCTGGCTCAGCTGATTTTGCAAAAACTTTTCATTCACTTTAAAAATACTCTTTGAGTTGCAGCTAGTGTGTCTGTCTGTCAGTCCGTGTCTGTGTTTGTGTCTCTCTATGCACCCATACATGCCCAAGCAAAATTGGAAGTTACTAACTTCCGGCACAGTTGAATCCAGGTCTCTGGCCCCGTGCATCTTTTCTGGCTGTTCTCTATGTTCAGACCGGCTTGCCTGACCTGTGTAGTCCACACATCATTAGACTTACATGTTACTGGCTCAGGGCCACACGAAGCAAGATTGAATAATTGGGAAGTCCAAATGTAAGGAGTTCCAGCCAGGACCTCCGAGAAGGCTTGAGAATCAGTAGCTGCTTAAAAACAGTGTAGTGTGGCTTCTCTGTGCTGGACATTGTCACCTTTGAGACACAGGGACTATGCTGTTCCTTACTGTGTTCACATGCTGAGCATGTCATAAGTACTGATTCAGGAAAGCCTGAAGCAGCTCCATCCCAAGAGCTGAGAAACCGGGTTGAAAGTAATGCCTGGCAGAGCTTGGGAAGGGCTACCTCTGACAAGCCAGGACATTTCCTAAGATTAGTTGGTGCAGGAGTTGACACAGGTGGCAACTTGCAGAAAGTTACAAGGTGAGCACTCGCCCGAATACATTGGCAGCCAGGAACTGCTGTGGCCCTCAGGATTCCCTCTGCAGGAAGGGGCCTTTGGGGAATCGCCTTCTAGGTCTGACCTTTGCACGGCCTATCTATAAAACTAGACACATGCCTGTTCTCATCTGTCCATTGTAGCAGGATACACCTGGGCAACACGGCCCCACAGAACTTTGTGTGATGTCACCCACAGTAGCTCTGCTTATCTTATGGGAATGTGGCTAGAATGGATAAACTCGTATTTTAGTTAACTGGACTATAAATAGCCCCATGTGGCTAATGGTACCATATAGAGAGCAGAGCCCTAGGGTCTAAATGAACACTTGATATTAATTTCAGTCTTGCTCACCTTCCCCATTCCTATCCTCATGTGAGTTTTGAGCCAGGCCTAGCCACTTACACTTCCTCTCTAAGGGACTTCTAGACGTTTCTTAGGATGAGGTGGTCACCAGGCCTATTCCAGCCTTGCCAGAAGTCACATCAGATAAGCCCCAGGATTACTTGGGGTGAAGGATAGACTCTATAGGAGTCAGTGTCCCACTAGCCAATACGAATGACAGGAGGGTCCTTAGAGTAGGACATAGGTTGATTTAAAGAAAATAAGGATGTTCTTGGCATGTCTGAGCTTTTTGTTAAGGCTATAGCAGGTAGTCCCATACCTGTTCCCTACTTCTGTGCCCATAGCCCATGCATACACAGGTCACCTCTTTAGTGCCTGGCCCAGCAGTTCAGATCACAGCATGCTCTGGGCCACAGGTCCTACCACCTCCGTTTCCTGTTCCATTCCAGATGATGCCCATGGTCTGAGTCCCCACTGCTCTGGAAGAACTAATGGCCCACACTCACCCTGCCTACTCACATACCCCAGGAGTCCCGGAGAGTAGCCAAGAAATTGTAAAATGAAGGTGTTCTTGTTTCTAACCTTTCCTGGCTGCTGAGAAAACGCTGCATTTGGTAGTTTATAGCATGAGATTCATTCTATCAGTCAGGAAGAGCAGAAATACAAGGCTGGTGTTGAGGCCCTGCTTCCGTCAGAGGCTCCATGTTAACTCATCTTGGCCATACCCAGCTTCTCCTTCCTACCTGGCGTTCATTGCTCATTACTGTCTCACTCCCAATCCTGCTCCAGCAGCCACGTGGCCTCCTGTGTGCAGAGCTTCCTTCTTCCTTCTGCCTCTCTCTCTACCACTCCCCGTTCACCCCCTCTATCGTTTGCTTGTTTGTTTTCTACTCCACTACTACAGACCCTGCAGCCTCGTTTCCCATATCTGGGATGCTCTCAAGGGCAGCACATCTGGAGTACGGTGGACAAGGGCAGCACATCTGGAGTACAGTGGACAAGGGCAGCACATCTGGAGTACAGTGGACAAGGACAGCACATCTGGAATACGGTGGACAAGGCTTACCTGAGGACATTGCCTTTGTGCTTATGGTGTGCCCTGTCAGGTAAGCGTTCTGCTCTCCTTTTGAGACAGTCTCAAACTGTCTTGAGCTCAGTTCTGCCTCTGATTCTGCTGTTGTGTCCGGGGTGCCAGTGCCACATGTCTGTGTCCCTGCTCACTGCTGCCTGTCTCTTACAAAGACCCTGGAATGCCATTAGCGAGCCTCCAAAACTCAGGAGCATCCCTGTCTCAAGACCCTTAATCACATCTTCAAAGACTCTTTTGATGTAGAAGGAGACATTTCTGGGTTCAGGCATGGCTGTTTCTGAGATGTTTTTTGAGGCCCATGGCAATGAACAACTTAAGGGTGGGGTCTAGTTCTCACATAGCCATCTTCCTATACTCTCTGCAGCTATGATCAGTCAGACAACCCAGGGAGGCATATACAGCAAAAGACCTTGGGGACTTAATGACCATGACAGCATAGAGCCGTGAGGATTCCAGCCCTGTAAGAGCTCCCAGATAGATGAGGTTTCGGGGAAATAAGGGACTGAGACAAGGTCCAGAGGAAGCTATGCAGAACCCTAAGACAACATCTCAGTCTCCCCCCCCCCACCATCCTTTATTAGTCCTCTATTGATGTGATGAGACACCATGACAAAGGCCATTTATAGAAGAAAGGGTTTGAACTTACAGTCCAGGAGAGTTAGATTTCATGATCCCCAAAATGGCATAGCTTCAGGAGCAAGGAAGCTGAGGACACATATTTTGTACCGCAAGCGGGAAGCAGAGTGAACTGGAAATGATGGCATACAACTTTAAAATCTTAAAACCTACCCCCGGGGACATACTTCCTGAAACAAGGCCACACCTCCTGAGCCTTCCCAAACAGCACCAGCAACTGGAGACTAAGTGTTCAAATGCCTGAGACTATGGGGGAACATCTTCTCACTCACTTCCTTGGCACATTAGGAAAGCAGAGCTGGCCTTGTCCTCAGTGCAGCTTCTCTTTGAACAACTCCACCAGGCAGTTCTCATTAGCGCCATGCTAGAGGGATGGGGTGTCTGTTCAGATAAGTGGAGTGACAAATCCCCGTCACGTAGCAATAGCTGGCATTAGGGGAGCCTCTTGTATTGATTCAAGCACTCACCTTCTTGGGGCCTTAAGCTATGAGCCCCCCCCACCCCGCCCAGGAAGGGCAGGAAGATAGATGCTGAGAGATGAATGAACTGGTTCGGTTCCTTCTGGCTTCTAGAAGAAAATGCCTAGCAGTGGGGTCTGATTTGGTTTCTTCTTTCAGGTCCATGACAAACTACAGCGGTGTGTCCCCAACCACAGGAGTTTGGCAGGGACTGTCCTAGCTAAGTTCTATATCCATATTACTAACATCGCTCAAGGGCTGCCTCAGTCCCAGCTTCCCTCTGTCTACTTCCCTCCTATCTACTCCCCAGGGGATGAAGAAGGTGGAGAATCTGAGTGGCTGAAGGTACCCATACTTCTAGAAACCTAGGAAAGTAGGAATGGGGTGGGGCCCTGAATAGGAGCCTGGGGTGGGTATTCTTGCCTCTGATGGTGGCTGGCTCTGAGCCAGCCTGGTTAGGTCTAGGAAGAACAGAGAAGGTTCCAAGCAGCCTAGGCAAGAACACTCAGAGAGATCTGCAAGCTGCATTGCCCAGCAAGTGCTTCCCTGGGCACGCCTGGGCCTCCAGCACTTAGACACCCTGGTGCTGCCTCATTCAGGCTCACTGCCAGTCAGTCACTGGGATGAAACCTGGGGAGTGCTGTGTGCTGCTTTTCTCACCACACGCAGGGAAATCCTGTCCATTCAACTGTCAACTACATTTGAAAGCCGAAGCTTTTCAGAGGCGATTCTCATCCCGTTCCATGCTTACTCAAGGCAGGGCCCACTGGGCTCACCTTGCCTGTCTTCCCAATCCCACCCTGGCCCCATGCCTGCTGTCTCCACAGGAGTCAGGGAACACCAGAAAGG
This sequence comes from Micromys minutus, assembly GCF_963924665.1. NCBI lineage: Eukaryota > Metazoa > Chordata > Mammalia > Rodentia > Muridae > Micromys > Micromys minutus. The sequence goes on from NC_137979.1 coordinate 12,552,308, forward strand.
CCTAAGGAGGAGCATGCCAGAAGGGCTGTGATCTTCACTTAGCCGGAACTAGGGTCCTCACTGCAACCACCCAGGCTTTTCCTGACCCTTTTTGTCCTTGTCACTCCCCCACTGCAGCTACATAGACCCCTTCCTGTTCCTCACGCACCCCCGTCCTGGGACCTCTTGTACCCACTGGTCCTTATCACAGGCATGCTTTTTCCCCAGCTCTGATCTGAGAGCATTCCCGGCTCACCACTGCTGGCTGCCTGCTTGCTCTCCCTCTTCTCAGCATCTCCCAACAGATACAATCATCCGCAGCCATTCATTCATCTGTTTTGTCTGTCTCCCCACTGCTGACTCCCATTAGAGTGTCGGCTCCCTGAAGGAATAGGGCTTTTTGCTTTGATTATTGTATCTCCACCTAGCTAGCCATCCACTGCAGAGTACGTTTTGAACAAAGGTGGCCCAAGGACAGGAATGCAGCTGACCCATCCAAACGCCTGGCTCTGGGCTCACCTCCCTACAGTCTGACCCCAGCCTCTGGGGTACAACATAACACCAGTACAAGTATGTGCAGCCACCTTATCCACACCCCACCAGCTGCCCTTCCAGCCAACTTATCACAGACGGCTTTCCTGATGGGGATCAATAGAAAACCTTTTATCTCCTTCCCTGGTGGCGGCTCAGACTCAGGTCGGAGCATAGCCAGCTCCTGTTACTATGGTGACCCTCCTGGTCCTGCTGCCTCCCTCCCATTCTTCCTGCCATCCCTTCTCTTCCCCACTTCCCAGATCCCTGCCCCTGCTCTGTTCTTTCTCCATCCCGCAGCCCAGTGCCAGCATTCTCTGACACCCAGAGGGGCTTCTGGAGCCTGTTCACAACTAACCTGAGGATTGGAGGCTGGGAAGGGGCTGCTGGGCTGCTGGGACCCTCAGGTCCAAGAGTGACCTTGCTACCACTCAGAATTGGTTAAACGGCTCCAGTGTTCAGTTCCAGCTCTGATGTGCTCTGTCATTCCTCACTTGGGTAATGATCTGTCCCCGCTTCTGTACAGATAATGCTGTCCTCTTAGCGAACTGTTCTGAGCATCCTGGAACTGTAAAGTGCAGAAGCCTACGGTCAGCCTGTGGTCCAGCTGAGGAGACATTAGCCTTTGTTGATAAGCTTCATGCATAGTACAGCCTAGGGGGTAGAGGACTGTGGTGGTAAAGCCGTCTCAGATATGGCTCACCCTTCTTCCCTCCATCCCTGAGAGATTAAGTCCAGGAAAAGGCACTTTGGCACTCCATGGGCCTCCCAGCCACAGCCTCCAGCTTGCAGGCCGTGAAAAAAACGTGCCCTCAAGTCACTGAGCCCCTCTCCCCACCTCTGGGACACTCTTCCTCCTGCCTGGAGGCTGCTATCCACAGTTAACCAGAACAAACCCTCAGGGTGGCTCCTGATGGGGTGGGGCCAGTGAGAACTTCAGATCTACCACTGCTATATATCCCCTTTGACAAAGACTGTTTGCCTGGGCCCTGTGAGTGTTCTCACAGTCAGCCAAAAGCTTGTGCATGTGTGGTTGAATGGTGTTCACAGGCTCAGGGGACAGTCACGGGCCACAAAAGGGCAAGTCCTATAGTCCTAGAAGGGGCCTGTGCAGAGGAGCAATGACACAGGAGAAAAGAAGATGGGCTTGCTGACAGGAGCTGGCTGGAGGTTGAGGGGATGGCAGGAAGGACCACAAGCTGAAGACATTGAGCAGCAGGGCTGAGGTTTGCAGAAGCTAGACATTTACTGCGAACCTGCCACCCGCAGTTTGACCTGACTCTAAGACTTTAGAACGGAAAGAGGATAGATGAATGCTATTTCACGTTGCAGAGTGTGGGGTGACTGTTACAGCAGCCCCAGGAAGCTCAATCCTGCCTAGAGCTGCCCTTTCAGGAATGTAAGACCCGCAGAGGACCCCCTCCTCAGCTCAATACAAAGGCAGTCAGAATAGCCGGTGAGAGCCCAGTTTAGAAAAGGAAACATTGCTGTTGCTTGTTTGTCTGAGACAGCAGCTCAGTGTGTAGCTGAGATTGTTCTGGAACTCAAGATCTTGCTGTGACGAGATGAATGAACCAGCGTGACCAGCAAATGGTAATGTTTTAAAAAGGAGAGGGTCTGAAATTGGTTTTCCAAGGCTTGAGGAAGAGCATTTCTGCCCTCATGAGAGTCACAGCCTGAGAGACAGACTCATGAAGACACCGACTACAAGGCTATGGGAAAGGTCTGAATGCACTGCCCAAGGAGCCAGGCCTGATTTCACCAGAGGAAGTCTGGGAAGGCCTCTCGGAGAAGGCCAGTCTTGAGCTAAACCTGAAGTGTAAGACTAGGAGGAGCCAACGCAATGAGGGAAAGGCATCTGTGACATAATAAAACACATCCAGGAACACTCCTAACCGAGAAGAGGCATTTGAAAGATGTGCGGGATCTTCTGTGGGAACCAAGCCAGGAAGGGGTGTGTGTATATGTGAAGCCAGGCCAGACTGGGGGACCTTCAGGGTGTGGCACTCCAAGAAGGATGAGAACTATGGCATAGACCAGTTAGTTTCACAGGCCAAGGACCAAGAGTGATATCAAAGCCTCTCCCAAAGTATTTCAGAGCATCCTGGACGCGGTGACAACTTCTTTTAGAAAGGCAGAGGAAGGGGTACTCCTCCCTCCACCCGCAATCAATGACCATAAGAACAGAAGGTGCCAAAGCTGAGCACTTGGGATGAGAGATGCTTGGTGGGAGAGACTTGCGGGGCATCTGACAAGGCCCTACTTGGTTCCCAGAACTGCTAGATACGTAAATAACATAGAAAGTGCTCCGGGGATGCATGGAGCACAAATGGGTTCATTCAGGCCCAGTGTTTTCTCTAGAACCAGCCAGGGTCGCAAACAGAGTGTAGGTGGGCCACTGGTCACCTGGATGCAGGAAAAGAAGGCGAGAGTGTCTATTAAACCTGCAAATGAAAACTTGTCTGGGATAGTTTTTGCTAAACCTTGCTATTATTCACAAAGGAAAGGAAAAAAAATAGACATTTTGTTTATTTCCAGGTTGGCCCGGAACTCACTAGGTAAACCAGAGTGGCCTTGGATTGGCAGTGACCCTCAGCTTAGTCTCCCTAGTACCGGAGTTTACAGGTCTGAAACGATGCCCTGCTAACCTCTCTACTTAAAGGGAGCTGTCGCTGTAATGCATTTCCCAAGACTATGCTTAGCTGGTCAGAACTTAAGGAACAGAGAGTCTTGATGAGGTAGACTGTGGTGAGGAGACAGCAGTCTGGGCGGTTTTATTTCTGGAGCTGACAGATACTAGATGACCACAGGATCTTTTCCTGGGCCTTCTTGACCATATTAAACATTGTATAACCGCAGATTGGAATGTACTTGACATTCCCCAGTTCTAACAATGAAACTGGTCTAACATTGGAGCCATTTCTAAACCATTTCAGGATCTCTGCCTTCCCAGGCAGCTCCAGTTCTCCTCACTGCCTCTGATTACAGGCTCCAGTAATGGCGAGCTCATATTCTCTCCTGAGACAGCCTGTGGCTCTCTGGAAATAGCCCTGACCATGGGAAGGTTCTTCTTCACAGGGTTAAATCCTGTTGCAAGGCCTGCTGCCTCGTGAAGCTGCGGTCTGTCATGAGTTATTACTATACAAGGCCAAGGCAGTCTGTCACACTCTTAGGTGCTATTCAGATATCTATGTTTGTGTTACTGGGGTAGAACCTAGGACTCATATGTTATGTAATTTGTTTACCTCAGAACTATACCCAAAACCCTACCAAATGATGCTTATATAAACCAAATAACACCAGCTCCCTTCAAGCACACCTTTAATCCTGGCACTTGAGAGGGAGAAAGATAGGAAGGCCATAGCTCGAGGCCTGTTCAATTCTGTGGTGAGTTTGAGGCTAGCTTGGGCTACATGAGATTCTGTCTTCAAAGCAAAACAAACAAACTAGGGAATGGAGAGATAGCTCAGTCGTTAAAAGAACTGGCTGTCCTTCCAGAGGACCTGGACTCAATTTCTATGTACCCCCATATTGTAAATCACAACTATCTGTAACTCTGGTTCCAGGGAATCCAATACCCTCTTCCACATCCATGGGCACCAGGCACACATGTGGTACACAAACATGTGTACAGGCAAAACACACACATATATAATTTTTAATAAAAGTTAATTTGCTTACTTATTAATTACATTTTGAGCAGGGTTCCTTTGTGTATTCTGGGCTGTTCTGTAACTTGCTCTGTAGACCAGGCTAACCTCAAATTCAGAGCTTTACTTGCCTCTGCCTCCTAAGTGCTAGGATTAAAGGGGTGCACCACCACTGCCTGGCTAAAATTTTCTTTAATTATAAATATTATTTTAAAAATTAAAAGACTAGAGTACAGAGAACCTGTTCAGGCTGATTACATTAAAAGGTGGAAAGATGGCTTTGTCGGTAAAGTCCTTGCCATACAGGAACCCCAGTTTAGATTCCCTGGCACTCAAATAAAAACTGGTGTGGCGGAGTCCTCTTGGAAATCTAGTACTGGACCATGGAGACAAGCAGATCCTGATGCTTGAGGGCCAGCCAGTCTAGCCCGTCAGTGTGCTTCCGACTCAGTGAAGCACTATCTTTAAAAAGATAACAAGGAAGCAGAACCGCTGGAGAGATGGCGCCAGCCAAGAGCACAGCGCTTTACTAGAGGCCCTATTTTGGTTTCCAGCACCCATTTTAGGCTGCTCACAAACTCCTACAAGTCCAGTTCTTCTGTCCTCCACAAGCTCCTACATTCATGTCCACATACCTAAACACACACACACACATACACACACAATTAATTTAAAATGAATTTTTAAAAAAATAAGATGAAAATTGATAGATAGTAGACATCAACCCCTAGTCTCCACGCACGTACATACAGATGTCACCTACACAACACACACAAATACGAATATGTTGATGGTTGACTTACTTAACCTGAAAGTCCAGGGTTTTCAGCTCCAGATTACAGTCCGACACTGTGGGGAAGTCAAGGCCAGATCTCAAAGCAACTGTCCCATCACAACCACAGACAAGAGCGGGCAGAAATAAAGCATGTGTGTACATTTGGTTACTGCTGCACAGTTAGCTTTCTTTTCTCTTATATAGTCCAGGACCTCAAGCGGGAGGAGTGTAGTGCCCATATAGAATACCCGAAACAGCTAGGCTTTGTGGGGAGTGAGCAGGGCTGGTTGGTGGTACAGAGCTCAACAGGATTGAAATTGTTTTAGGGACTGGAGAGATGGCTCAGTGGTTTAAGAGCATTGACTGCTCTTTGAGAGGTCCTGAGTTCAGTTCCCATCTACCACATGGTGGCTCATAACTATCTGATGCCTTCTTCTGGTGTGTCTGAAATTGTTTTAGCTTGAGAAGTCAGAGGTCTCTGGAGCCAAGCTGTGACCAGGTGGCAGGGTGGGGCAAGGATTGTCCTCTGAAAGCTTCCTGGCAGCTGTGTATACAGAGACATTAGGTTTCCTGCCCCCTCCTCAGGCCTATCCTCTTTTCGAACTAGAGATAATGAGAATAAAATTCACGGCACATAGTAGGTGTCAAATAAATTCTAGCTCTATGTTTGCTGATGGCAGTCCTGATACACATTACATTTCACTGGGGCTTTCAAGAGCAACCTGAAGTCTTCAGGTAGGAGCTGGTGTCCCAGAGAACACACAAGGGGACAGTGTGTGTAACCCAGAATCACCACTCTAGGTCCAAGTGTGACCCTGGGCAAGCTCTTTCTCCTTCTCAACCCGGAGATGATTGGTGGCTACCAAGTATAAACACTCATGACAATCTTTTATGTGAGTCAGTGATAAACCTAGTCCTTCTTGTTTGTTTGCTGTTTTGTCTTTGAGACAAGATACATAGCCCTGCAACTCACTATTTAGATCAGGCTGGCCTCAAGCACACAGAGATCTTTAAGTCTCTACCTCCCAAGTGCTGGAATTAAAGGCCAGTGATAAACCTGGTTCTTAACCAAACAGATCTCCTTTTTCTTCTGTTTCAGTTAACAGCCCCCTCCGGTCTGTAGACAGGAAACGTTACCTCCTTTTGTTTGACAGAAAACAGGGGAAGTTCAAGGCCACACAGATAACCAAGTCTTTGGATAGCTAGGGGAAGGCTGCTCAAATCCAAATACCTAGGTAGGTGAGGAGGTCTGCTCGTTGATTTAAATGTGTGTCTTGAACAATGGGTAGTGATAGGCTCCCCAGTAAGTAAAGTTACCTGAAGGGATTTCAATCCCCAAAAGTTCACACTGCTCTGTTCTTGCTTTTTAATCAAAAACACCCCAGGGAACTAGGAGTGTGCCCCAGAGTTAGTACACATTCAGGGAGGCTCTGGGTTTCACATCCAGTATGTTCACGTGCACAGGACCTGAGTGTGCCCCGTGCATGTACGTGCACACACATACACACACCACAGCGGGGATGGGGGGAAATGAAGGGAGGGAGGAAATGTAAGAGAAGAAGGACAGACAAACAAGATCTCTCTACTTTAATCCAGCCCCCAGCAGGCAGATGCAGACAGATAATGTAAATTCAGGCTAGCCTAGTCTGCAACAGGCTAGCCTAGTCTACGTCGTGAGTTCCGGGATAGTCAAGGCCACACAGAGAAACCCTGTCTCAAAAAAGAAAAAGAAAGAAAGAACGAACGAAAGAAAAACAGCAACAAGTAAAGAAAACCGTGTTTGAAGTCTGTCTGGGCTGCAGTAAGCAGAAAGGGAGCTGCCCTACGTACTGAGACTCTGTTTTGGAGCTGGAGGAGTGGTTTGGGAGGAGCACTTGCCTAACACACACGAAGCCATAGGTTTAATTCCTCAGCACAAGAAGGGAAAAATGAGAATCCAACCACTAAAGCCCCCATAAAAACAAACAGTGCCTCCCTCCAGCACCCCAGATGCATTGACCTTTGATCTGAGTTTGAGACTCCTGCACCAAGGCTGTGTGTCTGGGGGTCTGGGTGGCAGCGTGCCCACCTTCTAGCCCTCCTACATGCATCCTAAGGGTGCTCACTAGGTTCTCAGCAGACCAGGTTTCCTAGGCATGGGACTGCTGACAGCGATCCCCTAAGCTCCTGGTTCTCATCTTGAAGCATGCACATTGGTTAGGGGTCAGTCATGTCTAGGTTACCCTGCTCTGATAGGCTGCTTAGAAACCTCTAGGGGGGAAAATCCCTCTAGAGTGATCTGTGGGATGGCAAAATGGCTCAGTGGTTAAGAGCACTAGCTGTTCCTTCAGAGGTCCTGGTTCAGTTCCTAGCAATCGTGAAGCAGCTCACAGCTCTATAACTCCAGTCCCAGGGGATCCAATCTCTTCTTCTGGCCTCTGTGGGCACTGCGTGCATCACGTGCACAGTAATAAATGCAGGAAAAAAAAATACCCCGTACACATAAAGCAAAGGTTAAAAAGAGAGAAGAGAAGGGGTTAGAGGGGTGGCTCAGAACTTTAAAAAGGAGTGGCTGCTCTTTAAAAGGACCCAAGTTCAATTTCCAGCGCTTACATGACAGCTCACAACCATCTGTAACTCTGGTTCTAGGGGATCCGACACCCTCGCATAGACACTCACACAGGCAAAACACCACTGCACACAAAATGAAAACAAACTAATTGCCAGAGAGCAATTCTGGGTGTACCTGTGCATCTTGACACTCTACACAGATGATTTCAAGGCAATTCTACCCATACCATAAACATGTAGGAATTGAGAGAGTCTCACTGGCCCAGGCTGCTATTGAATTCCTGGGCTCTGGCAGTGGTCCAGCCTCTGGTTCTCAAGTAGCTGGATGCCAGACCCACTACTGCTGGTGTGAGTCTGTTTCCTCTTCTGTACAGTGGCTTGTGGTAAGGTAGCTGTAAGAGAAGCAGTAAGAGAAACTAGCTCTCGAAGGTAAGCAACTTCGAATCCCTGAAGCTTAAGGAATATACAGCAAAAGGGGGTGTGGGTGTTGTAGCTGTGTTTAAATAAAAGGTCTTGTTGAGATGAAGAGCTCATTCTAGATTATCTAGGGGCTGGAGTACAGCCTTGTATTCTCAGGAGAGGAGGGGAAGACCAAGGCAGGAAGTAGGAACCAGACAAACTGAAGCAGCTTTGTTGCTGGTTTTTGTTTTTTTGTTTTTTTGTTTTTTTGTTTTTTTTTTTTTCTTTTCCAGCTTCTTGCACTTACCAACGGGTCCAGCAACCAAGAAAGAAAAGGAAAAGAGAGAGAGGTCGCTGTCTAGTGTGTCTGGAAAGACCACTCACTGTGCTTGGCTTAAAGGAATAAAGATGCCATGCTCAGAAACCAGGTCTGAAGTCACTGTTGAGAGCAGGCTGGAAACAACACAGTGCCCACTTGCCCTGCTCTCTGCCTAGAATTTGTGGCAGGGAGGCCCTAGGGTGGGTCTTGGCTTTGTCGTTATCGGTTGGAGAACCTTCATAGATGTGGTGGGTTAAGAGAGAAGCAGTCAGGGTGAATAGGATGAGGTGGAAGGGGTGAAGTACCTTTAGACAAAGGCGCTGAACTTAGCACAACCGCTCACACTCCAGATGAAGAAACAGGACTAAAAGGGTGACTCACTTGTGTCAAGTCACCTGGGGACTCGGATGTTTTGACCTTCACCTAACAAAGGATGAATAGCTCAGGCTTTCGATGAAGCTGATAACTCATGTTGCCTTGAGCAGGAGAGCAGAAAGCCTTGGGGTAGACATGGCTCATGGGTCTGTCTCTAGGTGAATTGGTTCATTTACTAATCTATTCAAAGGAAAATTTTTTTTTTACTTAAAAATCTGTTGATGGCTTATTTCCCACAGCACTAAGAAGGCAGCCACATTTCCTTCTGGCTCTTTGTAGTCCTACAGGCCCTGGCCTTCTATCAGAATTCAGCATTCCCACTTCTTATCCCATTGGATATGGCCTCCTTACAGTTGTGCATATTCATCAAGACCACTCCTCTCAAAGAATGCTCTTCCACATGCTGCTGGTGCAGGCTCCTTCCTGCTCTTCAAATATTTGTTCAGACAGGCCTTCTCTCCCTCGAAGCTAAATCTATCACTGCACCTGCTGATTTTCTTCCTAGCACTTATTTCGCTCTAAAATTATCTTCGTTATGGACCTGGTCGTTGTTGGGCTGTCTGCGTCTCTCCTACACAATGCCAGCTCCTTGACAAGCAGAAGCCGCATTGCTTCAGTACCCAAACAAGGTGCCCAATGTGCGGTGACTACATTTCACATCCAACTCGAGGAAATTTGAGACTGATTCTTGAACCAAAGAAATGGTCACAGGTGAGAGGGCCCACATGGTGGTGGGGTGAGCGGGGGTGGGGGTGGGGGTGGGGGGAAGGCCTGGCCCAAGTCAAAAGTCCAAAATCTCAGCGACTGATTACCAGACCAAGTCCTGTGTCTGTCCCCAGGCCTTTTTCGCTGGGCTGTACCTTCAGGCCGGCTGCCAAGCCCCTGCCCCCAGACGGACTTGGGGCGTGCAGAGGGGCGCACAGGCGCCAGGGGGCGCTGTCGGGGCGCGAACGGCCCACCTGGCACCCTAGGCCACGAGCGAGAGCTGCCTGGCCGCCCGGGAACTTTTTTCCTCGCGCTCTCGCTCTCCTGCTCCCCCCGCACGTCGCCCGCCCGCCGCTCTTCCTGTGTGGAGGGGATTGCATTTCTCGCAGGCTCCCGCGGGCATCAGGCAGGCCCGTCAGGGTGAGCGGTCAGGGCCCGCTACGCGCGCCGCCGGCTCCCGGCGCCCCGGTGCCGCCCCCGCTCGCGCCTGGGCTCGGACAGGCCGCTTGCCGAGCCAGGCGGTGGTGGTGGCGGCGGCGGCCAGGATAGCTGGCTGTCTTGTCGAGGTCCGAGGAGGGGGCTCCGCGGCCCACCCTCCTTCCCGCCTGGGCGGTCGCCGCGCCGGACACCCATGGGCGCGCGGGCCTCCGGGCCGCGAAGTCGCAGCGCCGGACGCCGGGCCCCGGAGTGACCGCGGGCGCCGAGGTGAGCGGGGCGCCCGGCGCGGGGACAAGGACCTGGGCGGGGAGGGCGAGAGGCGTGGGGAGCCAGCGGGCAGGGGTCCGGGCGGGGGCCGAGCGCGAGTGGGGCGCGGACGCGGGGTCGCGCGGCCTGGCTTTGTGTGGCGCCGGCGTGAGGCCGCTGGTGGCCGTGTAGGAGCTGCATGAGGGTTTTCTGGAGAGTCGGTGGCCCGCCGGGCGCGGGTGCTGGGACCCGAGGCCCAGTGTCACCGAATGTGGGGCGGGGACGTGGGGCGGTGCAGCGCGGGCCCGAGGGAGCTTTGTGAGTGCGTTCTGGGTGGGGACGGGGAGCCGGAGGCTCGGTGCCTAGCTCGCTCCCGGGTGTCCGGGCTGCGAGGGCCGCTCGTGGTGACACAGGACGCGGCAGTCACCGCGTGTCCCCGCCTGGGCCTGTGCGCAGGCCCCGCATTGAACAGGAAGCGGTCCCCACGACCCAGGAGTCCCGTCGCGGCCAGGCCCGGGGCGCACGGGCCTTTCGGGGTGACGCCACCGGCTGGAGCCCGGGACACACAAGCCTGGTACTCTCCCGAAAGCGGCGCGGCGGCCAGGCCCGCGGGCCCTTTCGAGGCCGAGTCCCACGCCTTTGGAGGCAAGAAGACCTGTGGGGATACTGGGCCGAGCGCGGCAGGGGCGAGGGCTTGGCAGGGCTGGGAGGTGACATTTGGAGCTTTGGTCACAACGGGCGGCCTTCAAGGAGGGGCAGAGGGGAAGCGAAACACCAGGCAGGCTCCAGGTCGCGGCGGCCCCAGCTTCCTGGGGCGCCCGTTTTCCCAGCGACCTGCTAGCTCCTCTTGGGGCTCCGGTCGCTCATTCACACAGTAGGGCGGGAGTGCGGCCAGGAGCTGCGCCTTAGTCACGGGAACCCAGGACCTGGGGGCTCTGAATGGATTAAACCCAAGCGTAATACGCTCCCGAGGACTGGGGACGTGAGGCTGCGTTCCTGCACGGCGAACCCAGGCCGGCGCTTCCCAGCCCACCGCACGCACTCCCGCAGCGCCTGTGTCGCGGTTCTAGCGGGCCCCGCGCCCCCTCCCACCCCCTTTTCCAACGGCAGTGCTGTGTTGAGAATTCAAGGGCATTACATCTGGTTGCAATCTAGTTTCATGCGGCTGCTGGGCTGTTAAGACCTCGCGCTGACGTCAGAGCAGGGGAATTACTTCTTTTTATTTTATCTTTTTTTAGTTGTCTGCTGCCCTGGGAGGGGAGGCGGGTGGAGAGTGGGGCCAGGCAAGCTGTGATGTGGAGGCGCCAGCGCGATGGGAGCCCAGATCTGGGAGCTCTGCTTCCTATCCTATCCGCCTTCTCCTCCCCCATTCTCCACACACTCTTCTCTCAGCTCCAGCCAGGCCCGGGTTGGGGGCAGTGGAGTGGAGGCCCTTCCTGGCTGACTGCACAGCTGTTTCCAGAGGTTTCTCTGGGACGTGGCCCTTGGGATCTGGAAGCTGGAGAGTAATCTAGTTTCCCACCCCTCCTCCCAACACCCCAGAGGGTATGTGGGGCTCAAGAACAAGGCATAGACACAGCCATTCTAGTCCCAAGGCAGTCTCCCCCAGAGCGTGGCCAGGCTATGATCACAGTGATTCCTTGGAAAGGAGACTGTATGGGGCGATTGAGGCTTCAGTGGCCATCTTGGGAGGGGGCAAAATGTGACCTTCCTTGACAATCGGGCATCCCTCTGACGTCTGCAGAGGGGCTTTCTGCTTCAGAAGTGTCTTTATTCCCACTGGCCCATGAGGCCTCTGTGCATAGGGGTGGGGTGGGGGTGGTATTTCTTTTTGGGCCCCAAATCTAGACCATTAGTTAAAAAACCCCTACCCAAGATGAAATCCTGCTACACACACACACACACACACACACACACACATCTCCTGCCATATGCAAAGTAGTTTTTAGGTCACAGTATTGTTCCTATCTACCATATTTAGCAAAAACAAAAGTTTAGTGAATAAATCTACTGCATATACTTTTTCTTTTCTAGTGTACTTGATTAGAAAAATGGCTAGTTGTAGCCTGCTAAATGTTTTCACAGCCACCGATAGGTAACACCAAATTTGAAAAGACAGGCCTCGGAAATAGATCTGCCGTGGATTCCTTCAACAAACAGTAACTGAGACCCTACAGTTGCTCTTTTTTCATTACTCAAGTAACACATAGAGAGGTTCTCACTGTGGGAAAAAAAAATGCAGATAGCCTAAAAATGTGTAGAGCAACAGACCCTCAGCACGGGCGGCCTGTAAAGTCATCGCAGTCTCCTGTCAGCTCACTTAAGGTGTGCAAGAGGCTACGTACAAATACATAGCTTTATTTTCCCCCAAGTGCAAACATACCCAGATCTCTTATTCTACAGCCCTGGTTTCCTCTCTCTGGAGGGGAGTTGGTGAGGTGCTTCAGGGCGGACTCTGGATTGACTCCTGGCTCCACCATCTGCTGAGGGAGTTGTTTACCACCCTGGGCCTCAGTGTCTCCATCTGTACAATGAGAACCCCAGTGCTGACTCCAGCTGTAGGTATCCATAGATGGTTAGGTCGGTGACTCTGAGAAAGGCCAGCTGCTGCTGCTTCACTGCTGCCATGGCTGCCTTCTGTGTCGACGGCAGCACATACTTGTCCTTTTCTGCTTAAACCAGCTGCCTGGGCTGTGGTATGTATGTGTGTTTGTGGTTCCCAGGGAGGAGGAGCCATGTGCATTGGCAGTGATGATGCCCTCAGACCAGGGTTCTCTTTGGGACGGGCCCTGGATGCCAGGCCCCAGCAAATGCAGACTGTCCAAAGACCTAGTGTTGTCAAAGCCATGCCAGGGTCTAAGTGTGACATATATCCCAGGTTACTGCCCAGTGGTAGGTGTGTGAGACCCAGGTAACAGTCACAAATCTTTATGGGAGAGAGGGTTGTGAGCAAGCGATATATGGGGCAGAAGGAGGTAGAGAAGGAGGGAGAATGTTCCTGTTGCTCTTGGGAGACTTTGTGTTTTGGCCACTTGACTCAGGAGAAATGGTGAAGGAGCCATTGTGCCAGGGCCTCCTTGCTGTCTTTTTTTCTGACTTGAAGCCTCTTTTTGATTTCTGAACAGAGGCTAGCCTGGGATCCTCTCAGTCCTCTGCTCTGCTCCTACACACCACCCTCCTTTCAGTTCAGCTATTTTCGTGCCAGCCTCTTGAGTTTGCCTGGGCTGCCCTTTCCACCTGGGTGCCCTTCATCTGCCTCCCAAGACCCAAACAGACATCCTGTCTCCTCCTGACCTCCAAGAGAATGAGTCATCTCTCTTTGTCTATGTCAATGGCCTAGTGTGGATCTCTGAATGATAGGCCCTTCTGCCTGGCACATGAGGCTAGAGCAGCTGAGCCCCAGTGATTCCTTCCAGGACCCACAGCCAGGGGTGGGGACTAGAACTCAGATGCTTAGGAATGCTTCCTGGTAGGGGCCCCAGGTAAAGTGCAGAGGATAGGAACCTTACAGCCACTCAGAGGCCCCTTTGATCCTTGGCTGGTGCCTGTTCTCTGTGAAGAACGTCTGTGTGTGTGTGTGTGTGTGTGTGTGTGTGTGTGTGTGTGTGTGTGTGTGTGTTTGTGCTGGAAGAAACCTAGGGGACTGGAAGAAACTGGCTCATCCTGTTTCTCCAAGAATGAGGGTGAGCTGTGCCCCTTTCCGGTGGGTCACTGAAGACCTAAGATTGGAATGTGACACCAAGGAGGGGGAGGCCACAGGAGGCACAGGCTGAGGCTTGGCTGCCAAAAGACAAGAGTTTGTTCTGCTGGTTCTTGAGCCCTTGAAACAGAAGGGCAGGTGTGGGAGAGACAGAGATACTCAGCGAAGTGTGTACAAGGGTGAGGGAAATCTTGGGAGCAGAGAGTGGGAGAGAGGGGGACATAGGGGATTGTAAGAGAAATTGAGGTGTCTTGCTACAGATGAATAGGCTTATGTTCAGGAAAGAAAGCAGTCACATGCACAAGGGCTCTGGCCACAGCAGACATTTCTTCATTAGCTCATTGGTTCTTTTAGCTTCATTTCTGAGCTCACATTGAACAATCCAGTGTTAAGTCTTCAAGGCTCTTGAAGTGTAGTCACTACGTAGACAGTCAACTAATGTCCCATTTTTGCTCAGTTGCTCGCCTGGGACAATAGGATCCTGCGAAGAGGAGAAATGGTCGCTCCAGGGCCCAGGATAGGGAAGTGGTATGCCTTTGGCTGGAAGCTGTGGATGATATGCTGGAACCAGCCAAGGAATCTTCTCCCTTGTTCTCTAGACTCAATGCCATCAGTGTCAGCACAGGTAGACTACTTAGTCTGTAGGCCTGAGCTGCTCACTTTGTGTGTGCGTGGGGGTGGGGGCTGCTGCTGCTAATGGAGAGGGCTGATGGGATCAGGCAGCAGGTTTGCTTAACACCCACCCAGACCTGTAGGAGCTTGCAAAAGGGTGTGCAAGGGAGGCTGCTCATCTGCACAGTGGACTCTTGGGACAGATTAGCAAGCACCAGACTAAGAATTAGAGAAAATGTCTGAGTCCCAGCCACTGCTGGAATTAGGGGAGCCACTTTCCTTTCTTTCAGCATCAGTTTCTTCTGTCAAGAATGAATATGGATTGCTGCCAGCATTAAAAGTGACAATGGCCTTGATGTGTTTTGTGATCTCAAAAGCAAAGAGGGCCCTATAGCTTCAGGACATAAAGATTTTCAATGCGCCCAGCCTGAGTTCAAATCCTGGCATCAGCTACTGTTTGGAAGGCTCTGTTTTCCTCCATTTAAAAATGAGCATAAGAAGAGGATCCTGCTGTTTTTGTTGGGTTGATATTTGTTTTTGTGATGCTTGGATGGGACATAGAGCCTTTAGTGTGCTAGGTAAGTGGGTATCAAGCCTGTGCTGTATTCCAGTGCTGGACTGATACTCTTACTGCTGAAGAGCTTTGCAACATGGACAAGGTATCAGTGACTTTGCCTCACTTGCAAAACAGAGAGTCCAATGCCTATTTCTCTTCTGGCAAAGTGGAGGTCAGTGGTGGGAAGGCACATGAAAATGACTGGTTTCTGGCCACACTTTCTGTTTGCAAAAGGATTTTGCCCCAGTGATGAGAGTGGACCCTAAGGAAGTACTCAGCAACTTGTGTCTTAAGTGGCAGTGTGACCAGTTAGTTCATTTGTACATTCACTTAGACTGAGTGATTCAGGCCGCAAGGGTTATGGCCATCCCTAAGGCATAGTCCTCCCTCCCTCCTTCCCTCTTCTTTCCTTCCTTCCTTCCTTCCTTCCTTCCTTCCTTCCTTCCTTCCTTCCTTCCTTCCTTCTTTCCTTCCTTATGTGTGTTTTGCCTACATGTATGTCTGTGCACCAAGACCAGGTATGTGCCTAGTGTCTATGGGAGTCAGAAGAGGGCGTTAGAACCCCTGGAACTGGGGTTGCAAAAGATTTTTTTATATAAAAGTATGCATATTTCTGTGTATATGTCTGTGGTATGCCATGTGCTGTCCTGGAGCTGGAGTTACAGGTGATTACAAGCCACCCTGATGTGGGTGCTGGGGTCTGCACTTCCACCCTCTGGAAGCAGCATGGGCGCTTTTAACTGTGGAACTATCTCTCCAGCCCCTCCTAGGCATAGTTCTAAGTACACTGGCTGCCTAGGTTCTGACCCAAGTTATGTTGCTTGGGCAGGTTTCCTATCTTCTTTATTTTCCTTGTTTATGAGGCAAAAGGCAAGGAGCACCCTTCCATGTAGGCATTCCTAGTGGCAGAATGAAGATCTGAGTTCACACAGATGAAGCACCATAGTGTCTGGTATGTACAAAGTGCTCTCTTAGCTAGGCTGTGGTGGTGCAGGCCTTTAATCCCAGCACTCATGAGGCAGAGGCAGGTGGATCTCTGTTTGCAGCTAGCCAGGGCTACTGAGGGAGTCCTAGGACAGCCAAGGCTATATAAAGAACTCTATCTTGAAAAAAAAAAGAAAAACAAAAACAAAAAAACAAACCCCCAAAGTGCTCTCTTCAGAAATGTCTCTTACTTGCTGTTGCCTGGGGGAGGTCAGTCCAGAAGTACCACCTACTGGAAAGGCGTAGTGACACTGGCCCTGCTAGAGCAGCTTTTGGACCAGTGCTGATTCCCTCCCTATCCATCAGGCTACCAGGGTAACATAAGGATGGCCTGTGTATGGTAGAGAGGCCCTGTGAGGCTGAGAAGATGAAACCCTGTCCAGCATCAAGTGAGCTTCAGACTTGAAGAACTTTGACATCTAGTGTTAAAAGTCAGAAGTGTTTTCTAGTGGAGTCATCATCAATTATCAGAGGCCACCAGACTGTTCCTATGTGATTTTATGGAGATCCTTCTACTTCCTAGAACCCCTGCATCCTCACTTATTAAGTGGCCAAAGTACCTATGATATATTTTTCAAAACAATTGTGATCCATATCTGGGGTGGGGAAATTACATTGTGTGCTGGCTGTTCTGTCACCAAGTGCTGCAGTTGACTAGCACTGGCACCGAGCTCAAATGGGCCTGCCTTCTGGGAGCTTCTAGTCTAAAAGGGTTTAAAATGATCCATGTCCACGATTAGGGTAAGACAAACTTCCTTATGTAGAACCACAATGTTTTAAGACGGAGCAGAGTTGTACGTTTGCTTATTTCAGGGACACCAGGAGAGGCTATGTAGAGGAGGCTATCAATTTGAGGTAATTTTGTCACTTGGGGGATGTTTGAGTCATGTCTGGAGGAATTCTTGGTTGTCTCAGCAGAACACTGCAGTCCACAGTCGCTATAACAACAAACCAGCTGGCCAAGACATCTATAGCACTGAGGGCTCAACAAGCCTTGCTGCAAAGGTAGTAGTAGTCACACGGATGTAGTCCCTGCCATTTTGAAGTCCTCTAGTCTGGTCGGCATACTGGCACTGCAGAAAAAAACTGTAATAATCACAATTGCATGATGAGTTGTGACGTGTTGAGCTCAAAGGAAAGTGCAGAACCAGTGCCAGTTTCCTGCAGTCCTTCTAGTCCAACATGGTGGCCCAATTTCTAAGCTTCAGAGGTGGAGGGGAAGGATATCATTGCAAGGCTGTCTGCCAGAAACAGGCTTCTAGGTCAGCCTTAGGGACCTGGGAGAAGCTTCCTGAGGTAGAGGGATACTAATGAGAAACCTCTTTCACTATGTCTGGTTTGAGAAACTGCAGCTCCTATGTTGTACTGTGGAGACAGAAGACCAGGTTAGGTCTGAGAGAATAAAGGCCATTGCTGTCCCAGACTGCTCTGTGCCCAATCCTAGATTCTGGCCTTTGTTTGGATTACATCCTCTAATAGGTGGGGGAGAGAGAAAAGAGGAAGAACAACATTTTTATGTCAAGCACAGAGAGGAGTGGGTATGGGAATCAATCCTATGTGTGATACCTTTGAGACAGCACAGAAAATCCCCACTGTGGCTCAAAATAGCACTAAAAACAGAGGGTTTGCCAAATCAGACTTAGCATAATGTTGACAGAGCTGGCTTTGTTCCCTTAGGGTGATACTGACTCCTGGGAGCTTAGGGACCACAGGTGGGGTGGCCCTGGCCTTTACCAGAAGTTCCTAGAGGTCAGAGATGGGAAGAGGTGATGTGATACCTGTAGACAAAGCTTGTTGGTGAAGGCAAAGGGAAGGGAGCTTTGAATCCTCTGATAAGTGAAGGCCTGTCTCTCATTGTCAGGAGAGCTATCATTTAATCTGTGCCTGTTTGGTGTAGGTATCCGGTGGTCCTCTCCAACTCTTAGTAACTGTTCTGTCAAAGAAACTAAAGCTCAGCAAGGTTAGGAGACCCACATAAGCCCAGTTGAGAATCACAACTACTAGGCTCCAAAACCCTATTTACCACCTCCCCTTCATATTAGTCACTCCACAGTTTCATAGACCTTCAGCTGCAGAGCTGCAGTGAAAAGACGCTGTGTTCGAGTAAGAAAAATGTAAGGTTTAAAGGCAGACAGCCCTGAGGTTGAATTCTGACTAGGGAGGGTTTTCTTCTTGTGGGTTTTTCTTTTGGTTTCCTCCATTCTTGGGTGGGCAAAATGTTTTCCCCCTGGAAGTGGCCATAGGGGTTAAACTCAGCCTGGAAAGGGAAAGAGGCCCCAGGGAGGTAAGGACCCGCCCTGGGCCACCCAGCTTGGCAGGGTGCAATAAAAGCTCTGGTGGAGGAGCCAGGCCAGATTGCCTATCTCTGTGCTATATCAGTGTCGGATTTCTTTATTTGAATGGGGAGAGAGGGCAGCCTCCCTCTGCAGGTAGAGAAGGTGGTATGGAATGTGGCTGTTTGTTTTTCTTTGCCTGTGAAAGCCTTATTTCAGCTCACTTGGCTGTGCAGGGTTTCTGAGACACAAGATGTTCTCTGGGGATGCCTAGCCAAAGTGGACACTGAGAGGGCACCCACCAACTGAGTGGGAGCTGGGAAACATCATCCTTCTGCCTGCTCCAATGAGGCCTCCTGGTCTCCTTCATCTCCACATCTCCTGGCAGATTCAAGGTTGCTTGGAAAGCCAAGGCAGCCTTCCCGACAAACAAGTCCTGTTCACATGGAGTGGGGGAGGCTAGCGGTGTCTAACTGGTCTTTTTTCTCTACCCAGGCATTGCCCACCCAGCTAGCACCCTTTATTCTGAGACACCTTGAAGGGGCACTAGTGTCATCGTCATTTGTCAAGCCATCAAACTGAGAGCCCCTTGTATTAGGGAGGTGGATTCGAGGACCGATGGGGTGATCATGAGGCAGGGCTTTCTGCAATGGCTGCCCCTCTTTCCCTTCGGCCCCTCCTCTTCAGCCTGCTGGCGGCTGGGAGAGGAAGCCCTGCCGGCAGGTAGCAGAGAAAAGACATAGGATCCAGGGGGGAGTCGCAGTGAAAGCAAACAAACAGGCCTTTGTGTGGCTTCAGATTGGCGGCTCAGAAGGGAAGCCAGGCCTGTGGTAGGCGAGAGGGAGGAGGTATGGGAGGTTGGGCCTTTGCTTCAGGCCCGGTCGGGCGTAGTTGGGTTGTGGATAGTCGGAGCTGGATGACGAGGCCCATTCCTTGTAGACAGGCAAAGCCTGGGCCCTGCCACTTGACTTCTGAACAGATCTAACAGACATACTCCCTGGAACTGTCACACCTTAGGACTGTTATGGGCCTAGCCAGTGTCGGGCTCCCATCCCACTTTGCTGTCTGTGGCTGCTAGGAAGAAGTGGAGTAGTGGGGAGAGAAACATGGCCACCCGGGAGGACAGACTTTTCAGAACCAGGAACACGGCGGGAATTTCAGTGGGGGAGGCAGCCCTGTGGAGCAGGAAGGTTTACTGTGCAGTGACAGGCAGTGGGTGTTGGTAGGTAGAAATGGTATCTGAAGCCCCCACGACTGGGAGCCAAATTGTCCTATCACTGGTGCAGGCCATCAGGTTGGGGGCACAGGCCGAGGGGTCGTCTTGGGTAGTATTGGTAGTGGAGCTGTATTCATTATCCTAGTGAGGACACCGGCTGCTCAGACCAGGACCCAAGTCCACGAAGGCGCAGTAGGGCCAGACGATCAGGCAGCTGCGTGGTTGCTCCGGGGCCATTTCCTCTCCTCTCCACGACCTCGAAACGGGCGGCGGGAGGGCAGACGCCCGCGCTTCCTGCCCGCCAGGCCCCGGCGCCCCCCTAAGCGGTGTTCCACACGGGAGGTGCACGGGGCGGGGTGGGGTGGGGCGGGCAGAGTCGCCATGGCAGCGCCTGGCCCGTCATGCTCCGCGCTTCTGGGACCGGCAGCCAAGCCCCGCCCCTGGCAGAGCCGGGCCCCTTTCCGGGAATGCAAAGCCGGAGGCGTGGCTTTCAGACCTGCTAAGGTACTCTTGGGCTCTGCCTGTGTGCTGCTGTCTAGCAAAGAGGAGGAATAACGCTCTCCCCCTCTCCCAGTAGTCACAGACTTGGTGCTTTGCGCCGTCTTTCAATGACGAGGCGCGGGGAGCGCTCCGACTAGAGCCCAGTACTTGGCTTCGTGTTGGCCGACGTTTAGTTGCCAACACGAGAGGCACATTCTTACATTCTGAGCCTGGGCTCCATCTCCTGCCCTGGGGAAACTTCTAACTGAACTTTGTTGCCAAGTTTGCCCCCTTGTAACGCTGCCCTCTCCTCGCATGCTTTTCATGCCTTGAATCCCTAACTTCACCCTCCTGATCTGCTTTTTTTCCCTCTAGTCCAGTAAGAGACTCCAATTCAGTTGGCTTCTGCCCCTTCTGCTTGTATGGAGCAGGCAGCTAAATTTAATACTGGTCTTTGGGTCTTGGCAAGAAGATTGCCTCTTAAGCTGCTGGACTGCCTTTCTTCAGCCTCACCCAGAGCATACACAGGAGGATAAGAGTAGGTTTTTATGGAAGCAGAAGAACACATCTTAAGGTATCCTGTGTAGACTAGCAGTAGTGGTGCACACGAGTATCTCTAGTGCTTCAGGAAGCTGAGGTTGATAGGCTAGCAAGATTGAGGTCAGCCTGGGCTGTGAATAAGGAGGTCCTGTGTTTGAAAAAACAAAACAAAACTTCCCAATTCTAAGTATGTTTTAGTGTGATAAGCTGAATATGTTGATTGTAGAGAAGTACAAAAGTAGGAGAACCAGACCCACCCGTGCATGTCACCATAGCGCCTTTAGAGGTAGAGTGCAGCAGGAGCTTTCAGGACTAGCCTGTGCAACATACCAGGACCCTCATCTCAAAAAATAAGTAGGACCAGTGAGATGCCTTAGCAGGTAAAGGGGCCTGCTGCAAAGTCTTAAGACTTGAGTTTAGTTGTGGCTGAAAAGAACAGACTGGCAAATTTTCCTCTACATACACACATTATCTGTATAGTTGTGTGTGTATATCCTAAATTCCTGAAAAACAATATGGGATGAGCACAACAAATGCAAAGAATGAAAGAGTCATGCTGTATATTTGGACTTGTAAAGTATTTGATGACTTTAATAGCTTTTTTCTTGCTATAAAAGGAGAACAGGCTTATTATAGAACTTTTGGAAAATATGACGAGTTAAAAGGAAAAAATTTACCCATGCTCTGGTCACTAAAGGCAGTTGCATTGGCTGTGCTAGGGTTATCCCTGCTGTGTATGCTACCACTCTTGTAGGTCCCTGGAGTATATACTCTGCCTTTCTCATGTATCTGTTCATCTATGGATGGTCTTAGATGGGGAGTCTTAACCTTTTCAGAGCTGGCAGCCTGTTGGGCTACCCCCAGGTAGTCACTTTGCTCTTCTCTGTCCACAGACCCTTGGCAGGTCTGTTTTCCTGCCTTTAACCTCTAATAGGTGTCTTGGACCAGGAGTCTTTCTTACAAAAGGCTGAGGAAGCCACCTATTCTGTACAGGGACCCAGAAGGCTCTTGGCCCATGTTGAGCCCTGGGCTCAAGCAAAGACTTTGATTTGGCCAGACATACAAGGGTGGAAAAGATCAAATCCAGCCTTACCCAGAGCCAGGCAACCTTCATGTAGACCTAGAGACTTGTATTTATTTCCTGACTATTCTTTTTGCCTCGTCTTGCTGAGAATCAGGGTCTGCCATCCTAGCTCCATAGCCTCTCATTGGAGGCATGCAGGCCTGGCACAGGGCACAACCTTTCAATGTCTAGACAACCTCCAGACCTGGCTTTGTACTACCCTGTCCTCATCCATCCTGTAGCCAGCCTCTTTCCTTCATTTGTCTTCACAGTGCAGTCTAAGCCCCAAGCCCTCTGAAGTGGGCCTTGGAGGGTCTCAGCTGCTAGATGGATTGCACTGGAAAGGTGTCTAAGACTGAGGGTAGGGCTGGAGAGATGGCTCAGAGGTTAAGAACAAAGAGGTCCTGAGTTCAAATCTCAGCAACCACACTTTGGCTCACAACCATCTGTAATGAGGTCTGATGCCCTCTGCTGGTGTGTCTGAAGGCAGCTACAGTGTATATAATAAATAAATAAATCTTAAAAAAAAAAAAAAAGAAAAGAAAAAGGACTGAGGGTAGAAAGCTTCCTAGATAGAAGAATGTTGAATTTGCATTTTGAGTGGCAGCTAAATTCAACAGATGGAAAAACCACAGACTGTCCCTTGCCTGGCACGGGACATCATAAGTAGCACCAGACCCTCCCACCACCATCAGTGTGTGCTAATCAAAAAGGTACAGTAGACATTTTGTCAGCATGCAACCAGCAGTCCTGTAAATTTTATTTTATTAATAAGCTTATTGATAAAGTGGCTATTAAAGAGCAGTTCACTTTACCTGCATGGATAAATCTGCCAGGTTATGGCTAAGATTCCTTGTCTGCACATGATTGATTTATCTGAGTTCCTTCCTGTGGGCTGGGCACCACCCCTGTGTGGACTTTAACCATCTGAGAAGATAGGTTCATGCCTCTGGATGTGAATTCATGGTCGCATCAGTCTTCCCCTGCCCCCTGTTTTTTTTTTCTTTTTAACAGGCTTTCACTGTGTAGTTCAGCTGGCCTGAAATTCATGATAACCTTGCTGCCTAGACCACTGCATCCACCCTTTGTTTATTTATCTGTAGTTTTTCTTTCTTGTTTTCCTTTTTCTTTTTTTCCCCCAGCAAGGTCTTTGTATGTAGTCCAGGGAAGCCTCAAACTCATGATTTCTTTGCTTCAGCCTCCTAAATAATGGGGTTATTGCAGTGGTTCTCAACTTCTTAGTGCTGTGACCTTTAATACAGTTCCTTGTGCTGTGGTGGCCCCAACCATAGAATTATTTCCATCCCCATTTCATGACTGTAATTTTGCTATTGTTATGAATCATAATGTAAATATCTGTGTTTTCCGATATGGGTTAGGGAACCCTGTGAAAGGGTGGTTGGACTGCAAAAGGGGTCTTGGCCCACAGGCTAAGAACCACTGTGCTATTGGGTTTGTCCCTGTGTCCAACAAGGTCATTGTTGGCTGTGGGTGTGTGTGACTGCTACTTTTGGTTGTCAACTTGACTACATCTGGAATTAGCTAAAACCCAAGCACCTGTGAGGGATTTTTCTTAGTTAAATAATTTGAAGTGGGAAAGCCCATTTTTTACTCCAGATCTTTTGAGTTAGGAGATCTAACACCCGCCTCCACCTTTTGTTTTTTTGATGCAGGGTTTCTCTATAGACCAGGCTGGCCTGGAACTCAGAGATTCACCTGCCTCTTCTTCCCAAATGCTCGGATTAAAGGTGTGCACCACTACACCTGGCTGTGTCCTTTAATCTGGGTCACACCTTCTGCTGGCAGCCTGTATAAAGGACATGAAAGAAGGAAGTTTGCTCTCTGCCTGCTTGCCCTTATTCCTGCTGGCAAGTCTGTTCCTTCACTTGAATTAGAGCCTACTTTGGGATCTGGCATATATATACACACACACACACACACACATCTAGACCAGCTGCGGCATCAGCCTCAAGTACTGAACAACTATTGTATCCTCTGGCTTTCTGTTGGTAGAAAGCCATTGGACTAGCTGGACCACAGCCTGTAAGCCACTCTGATAAATTCATACTCTCTGTCTGTCTGTCTGTCTCTTTCTCTCTCACTCATTCATTCTATGATTTCTATTCTTCTGGAGAACTCTGACTAATACAGTACTGAGGGGCTGCTGGTTTTTGTCAAGTTTCCAAATTATGCATGCTTTTGTAAGGGCTTGTGTAGTATGTGAGTTTGTGCTCATGCGTAAGTGGATGCTATCTGGTGGCTATAGATCTGTTTATGGTGGGGACCAGTATATGGTTATATAGCTGTTGTGGCTGGTGGATTCTCCTGCGTATGGCTCAGTTTGTGTGCATGCGTGTCCCATGAAATGAGGCACCTCTGCTTTGCCATCATGCCTCTTTGTTACTATTGGTGTTTCATAGCAGGAGTTGAACTGCCAATCTATGTGCCTTTATTTCCCAAGTGCTTCACCACCATACACTTGCCACTGTAGGGCAGTGGCCACAAGCAAAGTTGATCTTTAAAGGCATTTTTCTTTTTGTCCTGGGATGATTAGGTTTCTGGCCATCTTTAGTGACCTTAGTGTAGCTGGACCATGGATTCAGGAAGGGCTGCTTTGGTGGTTGAGGGTCACTTAACCTTCTTTTAGCAAAACTGGGTTTTCCTATCCTGTGGTGCCAAGACCAGAGGCTGTTGGGAAAGAGACATCACAGTCCAGGCCTATTTTTCATAGATGGAGAAACTTAGGTCTGGAGGGACACACAGCTTTTTAATGGCCAAGCCAGGTGCAGAACCTGTGTTCTACTGTGGGGCTTAGTTTTGAGGCAGCCTTTCTTGCATGAATGACTTCCATACCTTTTTTGGAATACAGTAAGTGGGCCTCTGGCCCCTTTGGTTCCTTTCAGGGCTGCTGGTGGCAGACTTAGAGCATGGAGACCTGCATGGCCAAAGCAGAGAGGTCTGGGGTTTGTTATGGGGTACAAACCAGGGTCACACACAGCAAGGAGTGGTGGGGAGCTCTGCATCCTGAAGCCCATTCCTTTCCCTTAGTCATTAATATCCCTGTGTTGTTACCCTACTGGGCTGCTCAGCGACCTGGGGTCAATCAAATACCTTTGCAGAACAGCTGGGAGCTGAGGGATGGGCTAACCTTCTGATTAGGGGTAAGGGTGTTGAGTCTTTCCCCCTAGGCCTGTTCTGTTAAGTTGTGAAAGGGCATCAGTGGGATCCAGGTCCTCTTGGCTCTGACTAGGAGGAAGGAAAGGCCACAAAAGAACTGGGTTTTCTTTGCCATTGTGGCTGTTTGTAGCTATAATATATTTTATGTGGTAAACAGCTGTGTGTGGCAGACCGATTGTGTGCAGGCACTGAAATTATCTGTTGTCTCTATGAGCCCTGTTTATAATGAAGGATGGTCAGGATAAGAAACTGTAATTGAAGAGCCTGCCTACCTGTGTTGTCATGCACACATGCATTCGTGTGTGAGAATGCACCTTGGTCATAAGCCAAGGAAGAGGCCAAGAAGGGTACAGTACTTCTCAGTGGAAACAGGAGTCCTAGGCTAGGCTAGGGGCTAATCTGGTCACTGTGGAAAGGCACAATTAGTCAGAGCCACTGATTGCCGTGTGGTCACAGGCAGATAGCTGCCCCCTTCTATACGACAGAATCTATAGGCTCCTCGGGCTGGCAACTTTCTTGTAACTCAGAGTTGAGTGTGTATACCTCAAGTAGTCAGAGAGAGTCTCCTTTCCTAGTGCTCTTCCCGCCACCCAAGGTTTCGGTATAACTTGGCTACAGCTTCCTTTGGAATTGACCAGGCTGTGTCCCAGAGTGTGCCTACAGCCACAGCACAGCACAGCACAGCTGCTTCAGGCCCCACCTGCTATCTCTTAGCCCCTTTGCTGTCCCAACCACCCAGCTTGGACTGAAGAAAGCCCAGGAGATGAAATCAGAGGATAGACTGTGTCTTTCCTCCTGTTGCCAGACAGCATTCAGTATTAATGAATTCATTCATTTATACATGTGTCAAGTATTTTTGAATACTTGTTAGTAACCAGATACAGCTACTCTGCTACATGTATGTTGGCACAATGGGTCTTTTTGTCACATGCAACCTGCAAACCTAAATCCTATTGTTTATGTTTGGTTTTAGTGTTTCTGAAACAGGGTCTCACTGTCATCTGGGATGGCTTGGAATTCATTATGTAGCCCAGGCTAGTCTTCAGTCATGGTCATCTTCCTGCCTTAGTCTCCCAAGTGCTGAGATTACAGGCATGAACAACCAGCTGCTTCATACTTATCTTGAAGTCTACCCATTGGTTAGGAAGTGGGGGTAAATGCTAGCAGTAAACCGTCCTAGATGGGTGACACTTTCCTCACCATCTCTCTTATTGTTCCTCCTGGTTGTGTCCCATATGGTAGTGGGGCTTCCTGGTTAGGAGCCCTGGCTGAAGCTCAAATCCTTATTGTGGCTTTAAAAAAAGAAAGTCCACATGGTGGTAGAGGTGGTGGTACACACTTGGGGGGCAGAGGCAGGTGGATCTCTGAGTTGGAGGCCAATCTAGACTATAGAGCTAGTTCTAAGGCAGCCAGAGCTAAACAGGAAAACCTGCCTCAAACAAAACAAACAAAAAGATGATTCAGTGGCTAGGGTGCTGGCTACTGAGCCCGGAAACCTCCCTGAATTTGATTTCTAGAACCTACATGGTAGAAGGAAAGAACTGACCCCTACAGTTGTCCTCTAACTTGCACAAGGGTCACCCCTCCCCCCAAATGCAACCAAAATAGGTGATGCTTTTTCTCCACCCCCACCCCAACCCACTGAACTCCCTTCTGTTCATTCTTAGCCCATTTCTTCTTCCCTCTTAGTCTTCTATACCATCTGAGCCAGAATCCTCAAGCATAAACAGTCCACATAGGGAAAACCTGCCTTGGGCCTGCCTCTGTGGACCAGTGTTGGGGGCACAGAGAGAAGTTAGATTCTGGCACTGTCCTTTGTGAGGCCTGACCCTAGAAAGGAATACTACTCTGCTGTGAAGAAACTGATACTCTGTAGGGTTCTATCAGCTTCTATCTCAGTTTGGAGTGTAGGATGTGAGATACTCAGAGAAAACAGCATCCCAGGTAGAAAAATAGCTGGAGCAAAAGCCTGGCTGGGCAGGACAAAATGCTTGCTCACTTGAGGGCAGAGAGGTTTGAAAGGTGAGCAGAAGTTTGTCACCTACTTAACAATCTTCAGTGGCACCCTGTTTAGGCTACCTGTTACCACTGGCAATCTAAGCTGCAGATATTTACTGGGAGTCTATTGTGTGCAGGAACCCAGGAGTCATGGCTGTGTATGTGTTTGGGAGTAGTGGGCCCTGGTGGCTAAGCCTCTTCTGGGTGGCTGGAATCCTAACACGCCTGGTCTTTAGATAGGAGTTAACCCCACTCTTGTCTTTGCCAGTAAATGGGCAGGCTGCCAAGGTTACTAGGTGGCATTCCAGCCAGCCAGCCAGTGTACTTGATTAATGAGATGGTAGAAACCTGGAGGGATGTCTCTACTGGCTCATCTCAAGACCCTGTCCTGGTTGTTGATGGAACATTGTGCAGCTCATGTCACCCTGTGAGTTGAGAACTTCCTTGTACCTGAAGCTCGTGGTGCTTTATTGCTTGTTACCACCTTGAGGTGGATCCTGCTAATATCTCCGGCACATAGGACCACTGAAGCTATTGGGGAGAAGCAGAATGCCCAGAGCCACTGAGCTGACAGGACAGATGACAGTCCATCAGAATGGACTTCAGATTCAGGCCTGTAAGTTTATCCTAAACTAGGGTTCGGAGGTGAGATGTATCAGGTGTTCAATAAATGCACATGTTACCTGGATGACTAAGGCAGTGAACAGTGTACTTTCCTTCGCAGTTTCCTATTTCAGGAATTGGGTAGCCAATAAACAAACTCAAAGACTCAGGGCTTCCAGACAGAGGAGGGTTCCCTGGAGACTGGGTAGGGTCTAATTCTGCTCAATGTACCATGTGCCTTGGCTCCATGTACCATGTACTATGGAGATACAATGAGATAGGACTGACTGGTTTCAGATCAAGCCCATAAACATGTAAAGAACTGTTTGATTGCATGCTTGTAACAACTGGAGAAGGTACATGCTCCTAACTTTTATAATATGGAGGCCCAGCTGCAGCTCAGAAAGCAATGAGCTGTACTTCTGGGGCCCAGTGATGGGGACAGTGATTGCTGTGACTCCAGTCTTTGTTGGGCACATACTATTCATGTTGGATAGTGTAAGTGCAGGATTTTGGTCACACCCTCATTTTACAGGTTGAAAGCCATTAAGATCATACAGTTGGGTCTTACAGTTTTCTTAATACAATTTATTTGTATATTGTATGTGTACATATATGTATCTCAGTATGCATGTGTGTGGAGGTCCAAGGACAACCTGTGAGAACTGGTTCTCTCTTCTACTATAGGGGTTCTAAGAAGGGCTGGCAACAAGCACTTTTACTCACTGAACCAGTCTGAAGGCCCTTGCTGGGTCTTTCAAATTTCAGTGACTCTTTTCTTTGTTCCATGCTGCTTCCCAGACTCTTACATTCGTGGCCCTGTGTGGTTTATGGAAGGCCTCATTTTTTGACAGTCTGTGCATGGCATCTTGGTGTAGTCTTATATATTTTGTGCCTCTTTGGCTCCTTGGCAGAGCTGTCCCTAGAAGCACTAAACTGGCTAGCAGTCAGCTGAACGTTTCTCAGAACACAGCCAGCTGAACGGACCAGGGTCTGTGGTTCCAGTCTGGATGAACAATTGTATCCAAGCTTGGTGATGTTGGCAAGTTTCTTTCATGCTGTGTGACCTTAGTGAGTCTCTGGACTATAGACTTCAACTGTCTTAAATGGAAAGTGGGGCCATCGAGTGAGGTCTGAGTACCATGTTCCTATGAACATTAAAGGAACCTTTCACTTCAAGTCCTCTGGTCTACAGCAAAGGCTGCTCTTTTACGATAGGAATTACAGCTAGGACTGTGTTTACTCAGTGGCTTCGTCTGTTCTGGCCTTGTCAAGCAAAACACTTCATAGCTAGGGTGGGGTTTCTTCCCTCAAAGGTCATGGCTCCTGCACAGTGAGAAGGAGCCTCAGTCCTACCCTTTGCATATGGTTTTGTTTTGAACACTTGAACTATGGAGGGTAGTTCTATAGTTGTTCCTTCTACACCCCTTAATCCTCCACCCCTGGCTCCAGGTCCTTACTGTATAACTAGCTGTCCTGGAACTCACAGAGATCAACCTGATTCCCTGCCTCCAGAATGCTGGGATTAAAGGCTTGTGTCAGAACACTGGACACCATCTTAGTTTTTGAGATGCCATTTCTCATTTAACCTTGCTTAATAGACTAGGTTGGCTGGCCGGCATACTCCTGGCATCTTGTCTCTTTCTTTCTGCTCTGGGATTATAAGTGTATGCCACCATGACTGGTTTGTTACATGCATGCTAAGGATCCAAATTTAGTTTCTTGTGCTTGCAAATCAAGCACTTTAATCATTAACAGATCTCCTCAGCCCCAAGTGTCTTAATGTTTCCCCCATTGTTGTGATGAATTATCTGACAAAAATAATTTAAGGGAGAAAAAGTTTAATCTGACTCATTATTCATGACTTCTCTACCATGAACCTGGTCACATCCTATCTACTGATAAGGATTAGAAAGCATGTTAGCACATACCTAAATCAGAGGCAGGCTGATTTCTGTGGAGAGTTCTAGAGCAACCAGGGCTTCATAGTGAGGATTCCTGCCCAGGGAAGCCTCATCTACAATTAGTATGGCTTTTTCTGTATGAGTTAATTTCATGAAGATAATCTCTACAGGCTTGCCCAGAGGTCTGCCTCCCAACTGATTCTAGATCCTTTCATCTCGACAGTGAACACTGTGTCTCACCAGAGTCTCACTTTCTACCCTAGGCTGGCTCACAGTGCAGTCCTTCTGCCTCAGTCTCCTGACTGCTGGGATTAAGTATGAGTCACCACACTTGACTAGTGAGGATTGAACTCGGCCTCAAACTGCTAGAGAAGCACTATACGACTGAATTGCAACCCCAGCCCTTTTTTCCTTTTATTCGTTTGTTTGGTTTTTTTTTTTTTTTTTTTTTTTTTTTTTTTTTTTTTGGTGACAGGATCCCAACTCTGGTTGTCCTGGAACTCACTATGTAGAACAGGCTTGCCTCAAACTCATAGAAATCCACTTGCTTTTTGGCTCCTGAGTGCTGGGAATAAAGACATTCACCATTATACGCGTTTGTTTTTTGAGTTTTCATTTTGATACGATCTCACTTTGTAGCCCAGACTGGACTTCCATTTGTGATCCTCCTGCCTTGGTCTCCTAAGTGCAGGAGACACCAGACTATTATTGGGCCTGGTCAGTAAAGATGGGGCTAAGTGACAGATAACGGGCTGAAGGAGGACTTGGGTCTTCAGTTCATGGGTTGGGAAGGCAAGGAGAACATGCTGAGGTAGAAGATAAGGTAGCAGGCTGGGCCAAGTCCCGTGTGGAGAAGATCCCTGTATGCATCGTGACATGGGTGAATGTAGAATGAGCCACAGGCCTACGCAGTGTCCTGGCTGACATTTGAGTGTGGGCTGAATATCAGAGGACAGCAAGGATCAGTCAATATCCATCAGCAAACTCTTATTTGGGAGGCTTATACTGAGAAGAGGGGTATATATTTCTCTCTAGTTCCTTTTCTTCACCTCAGGAGACTTCAAAGGCCACCTCAGAATAAGGCTTTTCCTGACTTGAGTTGACAGGGTTGTGATTCACTCACAAATCAGATACCTGTGGACCTATGGCCTACTGCATGGGGCAGGATGTGCTTGGTGGCCTGATGGAGTTTCTGATAGGGTGGAGGGGACACCATGAGGTAGATGGTGAGCAAGCCAGTTGAGTATAGTCCAGAGCGTATCAGAAGTGGAAATAAAAGTGAGAGCAGAGGGGGGTGCGTGGCATTTGTAGATGAAATTAGGGAGCCAGAGAAGGTATACTGAAATAGCAGCAGGCGAGCTGAGACTCAGGGCAGGAAGAACAGTGGAGGTGGCGGAGAGCAGCAGTGGAAGGCTCTGTGATAGGAATCTGCTCTGTGAATTGCAGTTTTTAGAACAGCAAGGGGACAGCGTGGCCAGAAGGGAGTGAGAATGTTGAGCTGTCTTGGGAGCTCCAGGTTCCCTAAGGACTTAAGGAGTTACATTCCAGGATACAGTTCATTAGATATTCTGGAGGATACAGGTTGGGTCCCCACCAACATCTTCAAGAAATGTACTTGGGTACCCCAGTACATTCTTCTCAGGCCTGGCTCTTCCTACTTCAGACAGGGTGAGAGCCCAGAGCAGAATGGTGTGGTGGGGGTGGGAGTGGGGAGTGGAGGGTACAGACTGGCCAGTCCCCACACTCCCACAACCTGGGATCACCATGTGACAGCAGTGCCTGTGCACTACACCCTGCTAAGAAACCCTGAGCAGGTGGTGGCTGCTATGCCTCAGGGGAACAGACTAGACTCAGCAGAGACTGGCTGGTCTCTTGTCCTTGAGAAAGGTCCCCACACCATGCTTTACTAGCTAGCTGCACCTGACCAGTGTGCCCCTTGAACCTACCACAGACTTGCCCTTTCACTTCAGAGGTGGGGAAACTGAGCTAAGTAAGTGGCCACAAGCTGCTTTGAAGATACAAGGGCAACACTGTCCTCATCAGAGACAGAGCCCCCTTAGAAACTGTACATCTAGTAGACATAGACCTTTGTGGTCATTTTCTCAAGAGACCTAGGTCTCCTAGGTCACTTGGCAAGTTCCCTGCTCAGTGGCCAGCCAGGACCCAGGATAGTTGCATATGCCTTTAATCCTGCAGAGACCATTGGATCTCAGTGATTTTCAGGTCATCCTGGTCTACATAAATTTCAAGCCAGACAGTGCCAGTCACATAATATGACTCTGTCTTTAAAAGAAAAAACAAGAAACAAATAACAACAAAAACCCAGCCAGCCTGCTGCTCAAGCTCTCCCAGGGAGCCCTTGTGTGCATGGGAGGGAGGGGGGGTCTTATTTCCTTCTCCATCTTCCCACCCCCTTCCCAGATCCCTTCGCTCCATCACACGGTTTGTTTGGAGAATGACTCACAGGAATGCAGCAAAATCCTGAGTGTGGTGTACTGGAAACCTCTCTAGGGGAAACAAAGATGGGGGAGGGACCTGAGACGCCTGGGACTGGGAGCCCTGGGCTGAAAGGAGACCCTTCTTCCTGATGATGAGTAGAGCTCCAGCCCCTGTCCTGCCAGGTCTGTTTCCCCACTGCCAGGCATTTCCAGGTTAAGTATCTTTGTACCCGATACACAGTAGGTGATTAACAAGCACCCATTGGCATCCAGTGTGAACCAAATCAGACCTTTCCTTCCTCCTAGCCCCTATGTAGATATAACTGATTACCACACAGCTAAGGGCTGCTGCTAGGCTCTGCTAGAGGTCTGGTTGGGGTGGAGGGGACCTATAATCTATTCCTTTTTACTGAGCACATACAAAACCGTGGTTCTCAGGTATGACCCTTGAAAGCATGGGATGATAAGAGACTTCTGCTTGTGGCAGAAAAACTTAGTATGCCTGGGAAGGCACAGCAGTTAGAGGGCATATAGGACTGGTGAATGGGGCCACATCAGGCAGCACTAGCAATAGGGGAAACATGGGTTTCCCTGGAATTCACTGTCTCTCAGTCCTGCTGATGGTGGTCCTGCAGGTGGATAGCCCTGTGTGATCACATCCATGCTTTCTATAGAAATGACATTTGGACTTTATGTGACCTCTTCTGACTCAAAAAGATCACCTCAACTAGTAATGCAGGTTGTGGCTGGAGCTGCCTGTGCCTGCAGGAGTAGGACTGTCGGTATCAGTTCTGGACGCTTGGAATTTTCCTGGACGTTTGTCATATTGCATATTTTATTGGGAACTTCCCAGTTACCAGGCTGAGCTGCAACTGAGGACATCAGTAAGAGATAGTGTTCCCTAGGACTTCCATTTCAGCTGGAGAGAGGGCAGCAAACAAATGTGTCAAGTGGTGAGTGTTGGGAAGGAAAAGGAAGCCGGTGTAAAAGAAGAGAGTAGTTCTAAGTCAAAGACCCTGAGGGGATTACACTGGTGTGCATGAGGCACCACAAGGAGGCTAATGTGCCTGGAGCAGGGGGAACTGGCGGAGAGTGGGAGGAAAGGAGGCAAGTGGACTTGGAATGTCATTCCCAGTTCAGCATTTGTACTTGAGCACCCCACATGCAGAGCGGGGAACACAGGAGCATGAGGTAAAGCAGGAGTTTGCTTTTAAGTTTTATGAGAGATGGGGGCCATGGAAGGTTCTGAATAAGCACAGAAATGGTATGACTTCTGTTAAGTTGACTGTGTGGTTGTCATAAAATCTTTGAAAGAGGCATGGGGGTCAAGAAGGGCCTGCACACTAGTGGTGGGGTTGGGGAGTGGTATAAAAATCTCTCCATGGAGTCAGATGTGTGTATGTGTATAATCTTATCACTCAGGAGACTAAGCAGGGAGGATCAGGAGTTCAAGGTCCTCAGCTACATTTCCCCTAAACTACAATCAACAAACAGAAAAAAAAAAAAAAAAAAAAAAAAAAAAAAAAAAAAACAAGCCCTCTTTCCCTGCAAAGATCAAGTGTAAGTAAACACCTTACCTTGGGAACACTATAGAAATAGTGACTACATTCTGCTTGGTGAAAAAGGAATTTAAAAGTATACATCAAAAGTACTAGTGCTGAAGCTGGGCATGGTGATGTCTGAGTTGAGATCAGCCTATCTATATAGTGACTTCCAGAACGACCAGGGTATGTGGAAAGACCCTGTCTCAACAAACAAACAAACAAAAATGAACAACAGTGCCATGGCCATGTGTGGTGGTGCATGCCTTTAATCCAGCATTTGGGAGGCAGCGGCAGGCTGATCTTCACATTCTAGGCTAGCTAGGGATTGATTCACAGTGAGAATCTGTTTTAAACATCTCAAACCTACCAACCAGCCAGTGCTGGATGTGAAAGGCTACAGCAGTGTCTAGGGAAACATGATAGGATGGTTGTACTTATGACCTCATAGTAGCCATGGTGGCCTGTATGAGACCTCCACAAGATCAAACCAGTAAATATTCTATATAAGAACTCATGAGCTCCCACTTCCAACTGAGGAGCCACTGCCAATGGCTCTGGGAGGAAGGAGACTGAGTTTTCTTTAAGAATATGGCCCTCTGATAGGCCACCAAGCTCCAGTGTATGGCCCCACACCTATGAGTACATATGGCCAGCACACATTTGACTGTTTATTTTAAAACAACAACACCCCCACATACAAAGTTGGTAATGAATCAGAAGATAGGGATGAATCTTAGAATTAAGAGAAATGGGATGGATATGATTAAAACACAGTTTAAAAAATTCTCAAAGAATAAAAATATTTTTAAAAACAAAAGAACAAAGGGGTTAAAATTAATGAGTGCACAGTAACTTTGCACTAATATGCCCTAGTTTTATTTATATTTATTTTTGTCACTGCTTTGATAAGATTTTAAGTAAAGAAGTTCCATTAAAAGACAAAAAGAGAAAAAGTTTAGAACAGACAAGTATGTAGCATGCAGGTGACCTCAGCGTGGGGTAGGGGAGGGGGGTAGAGCTGGACTCCCACCAGGACAGCATCCTGAAATGAGAAGGTAGAACTAGTTCACTCTGTGGGCGAACCAAACCCCTCTTGACTTGTGAATTTTAATTCAAGTGTTGGAGATCAAACCCAGAGTCTCATAAGAACTGCACAGTGTGTGCTTTCACTTTTACATCTTAGCTCTCAGAGTAGTGAGGCTTCTCACAGGTGAACAACATCATAGTTGAAGATATTTTAGTGATGGAAATTTCTAACTCAAATTGAAGCATATAGAAGAAATGATCAGAAAGAATTTACAGAAATCCATAGAGTGAAGGAAGTATTTTCTTTCTGCTTTGTGTACGTACCCCTTTCTTTAAAAATTAAAAGTAGGTGTCCCTCTAGAAAAACAAATATTCTACATGCTGAGGAGGAGCCTGGCTTCTCATCCAGTCCTGCTGTGTGGAATCCTGGAGCAGTAGAGCTTACTCTGGCCCAGCTCTGGCCTTCTGGAATCCATTCCTGCCCATGTGGCTGTGGTGGAGTCCCAAGACCTGGCTGCTAGCAGTCCTCTGGTAGTGCCCCAGCTACAGGCAGCTGTAGCTTTCTCTGCTTACATGGCTTCTTCCACAGGCCACTCACACCACAGTTGCTGCTTGCACCTTCCATTTCTGGGCAGCTCTGCCTGTAAGCAGGCTCTTCCTTATTTGGAGGTAGAATCTCACCCTGGCTGCCACCTTTCTCAGCTTGAGCCCCTTTGAACCCCTGTTTCTGGCCTGATCAAAGGGCCCCTCAAATGCCATTTGGAGGTCATGAAAAGACAGACACTGTAGCCCAGGGCATGTGTTGGTGGTCACTCCTCATGGGACCAAGTATAGGAGCTTTTGATCTGAAAGTACAATGAAGCAGAGTTTCCAGATACGGTCTTCAGAGCATCACCAGGAAACTGGAATTCCATACTGAGCTCAGACAGAAGACTCAGACCTCACAAAGCAGGAGGAAATGACTTGTCAGAAGTGACATGTCATGGCAAACTCCATGGAGATGAATTTCTATTCATCCTTTACACAGTGAATTCTCTGTTATTCTTCCCATTTTAAAGGAAAAGAAACTAAGGCTTAGGAACATAATGAATTTCAGTTTCTACACTGATACATTTGGAGAATCTTATTAACTTTTCATTACTATTACGTGTACTTGAGATGGGTCACTTCAATAGAAGTTTGTTCTGGCCTCACAGTTGGGAAGTATGGGGCCCAAACAGCATTGCACAGGCCCTGGTGTACCACAACATGATGGTCGTGTGAGTATCTCTGACTCTGGTCTTTCTCCTCTCTCTAAAGCCACGGGGAGACTTCTATTCCAGTGATCTAATCAAACTAACACTTCTCAAAGGCCTCATCTCCAGAGGCCACCGAGGGATTATGTTTCTATTTCCTCACACAATTGATGGGTGTCTTACTTTTCTGTTGCTGTGTAGAGACACCAATCCTACGTCTTTCTTATGTTCTCCAAGCTGCAGTTTCTAATTGCTCCAGATGACTCTGGACATAGGACTTAAAAGATTGCTGTGAAGTCTGATGTGGGGATGTCTTGCAGAGTGGACATCCTGCTCTGCAGGTTTCCCTTCCTTTAAAAAATAACTACCACACTTGGATCATGGCAGAGTGTGTTCTCTTTCTACCTTGTGAGTTCTGGATTAAACCCAGGTCATCAGGTTTGCTACTAAACACCTTTACTTGGTGAGCCACCTCACTGCAACCACATAAACTCATGCAGGGGATTCTCAGAGAAAGTTAAACTGGGCAGAAAACTAGAACAGACATTTTTTTCTGGTCTTTTTTCTCTTCCCAGATTTGTGGTAGGTATCCACACAGCTGACTGTGATAGTCCTTTTCAGTACTCTGACCTTCTAGGGACAGATTCTTCCTAGTAGTTCTGGGAACTGAACTGAGGACCTTGAACATGCCAACTAAGGGTCAGGTTTCCTGTGTTTGTTGTTTGGTTGTTTTCTTTCTTTCTTTCTTTCTTTCTTTCTTTTTTTAAGATTTATTTATTTTATATGAGTACACTATAGCTGTTTTCAGTCAGACCAGAAGAGGGCATCAGATCCCATTACAGATGGTTGTGAGCCACCATGTGGTTGCTGGGAATTG
This sequence comes from Micromys minutus, assembly GCF_963924665.1. NCBI lineage: Eukaryota > Metazoa > Chordata > Mammalia > Rodentia > Muridae > Micromys > Micromys minutus. The sequence goes on from NC_137979.1 coordinate 12,588,501, forward strand.
AACTCAGGACCTTGGAAGAGCAGTCTGTGTTCTTAATTGCTGAGTCATCTCTCCATTGCTTGGTTGTTTTCCATATGGTCTTGCAGTATAGCCTAGACTAACCCAGAACTGGCAATCCTGCCTCTGCATTCTAAGGCTGACAAGACAGGCCACGTCAGGGTCACTTTTGATTAGAACACCTATCTCTCCCTCCCAGAGGTAATCTAATATCTCTATAGGTTCAGATAGCTTTCTGGCCTAGTCCCAGATTCACTCAGTCCTTCAGAGAAGATGAATGGCTATTCTAAGTAGGTTCTATGGGGGCTCTTCACCTTTTCCTTGTCTTCTTTGTCTCCTAAAGTCCTCACTGCCCTGGGTCCGAGAAGTCCATGGTATCATGCATGTTACCACACAACACAGGAGGCTATTGGTCCTGAGCTATCTAGAGATGGCCAGACGTTAAGAAGCCCTGATCCTGGAGTGTCAGAGTGAAGTCAGATGGTTGACTCCAACAGGTGCACCATTCCTTACATGTCCTGAACTTGCAACGTGTCATACTTATTTTATTTATTGACAAAGTCTCAATTTATAGCCCAGGCTGGCCTCAGACTTGAAGTAATCCTCCTACCTTGGCCTTCCAAGTGCTTAAATTACAGGGGTTTGCCATCATACCATGCTGCTACATTAAAAAAAAATGTTTTTATGTGTTGTATATAGGTAGACTCCCTTCCATATCTCTGAGTATCAGAATATTTCCTCTGAGGCTTCTGTTTGCAGCCTTTCACTGTTTGATATGGCTGGGCCCAGGCCTCTCCAACTCTCATGTTATGAGTTTGACTGTACCATCTTTTTACTTCTTTCCAAGTATCAATCCTATCAAAAGATAAAAAGTTTGTGACTGCTGTCAAGCCTTAAGAAGCATAGGATCCCAGACTTGCTGTTTTCCGTCAGGACCAACCAAGGATGGGTCTTGAAGGAGAGGAGGCAGAAGTAGGTATTCACATTGTACCCATTCTTGGGCACCTGGGGTTGAGTGACAGTGTCCAGGTGAGGGGCAGCTACAGTGGCAGCGCAGCCCAACACAGGTGGTGTGTACACATGCTTGCTTCTGAGTGCATGAGGGCTTAACAGTGCACTCAACTTTTCTTCCAGCACAGGGCCTGATTGAATTTCTGGAAACTTCCAAACTTATTATTTAGGGGTCAGTGCCTGTAGGTGAAGTCTAGAGATGAAGGAAGGAGCTGTTTGGGTTATAAGAGGTATGATCAGCTGGAAATGAAGACCAGGTAAGTGAGGAAAGGAGAGTGAGAGCCAGTGAAAGGGAGAGGAAGACAGGGAGCAGAAAAAGAAGGGGGACAGAACTGTGTCATAAGTGTCAGAGTGGATGCCTCAAGGGCTGGGCAGGGTCTCCTCTCTGTTAACATAGGCAGTGGGCCCCTTCTGGATTCTCTGCATATCTTCAGCTATAGTAAAGACGTATGTGGCCTGGTGAGGTTATTCTCTGAGTCTGGCCATGATGACAGCCCAAATGGTTTCCTCCTTTGCCTCTGGGCCTCTGCACCCACTGGCATTAAGCAAATAAGTTTGGAGGCTTCTAGAAGCTCACTCAGGCCTGTGGTAGAAAAGTTGAGCACCTGCAGCATGGCACTTCTAAGACCCTAAAATTGGAGAGAGGAGCTTAGATTGTCCAGGAAGCAACTGCAGGGGTTCGCAAGTGATGCTTTACCACAGCTAGGCTTCCTCAGGGCTTAGAGTAGGAGGCTTTATTTTAGGTTCTGCCCTGTGTGAACCTAGAGTGGTATTGACTGCCTCTGGTGATGTCTATAAGCTAGGGAAGAAGGTTAGACATGTCAGACATCTCAGCCTAGGGCAGAGACTGATGCATTTCTGTCTCTAAGTGGGAGCAGTGGACATCTAGGCAGCTTTCTGCCTTGCTTTTGTCAGCACCAACCCTAGATACCCAACTGGTTTTCTGATCCTCACTGTCAGCTTGTGGGATTTGGGGAGGGAAGTGTGCTGGGAACCATACGCACTGTTTGAAAATATCTTACAAACTAGGAATTGGAATGCCCACATTCCCAATGATACCACCACTAGATGAGACACAAAGCTCTTTGCTTTAAAAAAGAAACGTGTTCTCTGTACTCCTCCCCTAGAGAGTGCTACTCGGCAGAGGGTTCTAATGTGAACAGAAATGTACAGGCTGGCAGTGAAAGCCTACGCCATCCCCAGGCAGGCAGGGTTATCTGTTGCTCACTGCTGTCTCTCTAGTACATAACTATACTTGTCATGTAAGGAATCCTCCACAGGTCCCTGGTAAAGCAGAGCTATGGCAGTTGATTAGCTTGGTTGAAGAATACATCAGATCCGTAAGGGAGGTCTGACAGCTCACCTGAATTGACATACTCATAAAATGATGATATTGAAACTCAGAGGGGGGTGGGAAGGTAACAGGTCATCCATGTTGGACCCAGGCAGAAGACTGTCTATTCAGAGGACAATCAACGAATGAGACCTCTTTGGTATGATGAAGTTAACGAGGGTGATTAACAGGTGGAAGGGGTATCACAGAAGCAGAGGCTGTTACCTCCTGAGGGATAGTTTCTCCATGCCCTTGTGTCCACAGCATGGATAGCAGATAACAGAAGTTCTTTGTTAGCTTAGCGGCTCAGTCAGTATCATGGATCCTGCCATCCGACTAAAGCTAGAATGTGACCTAATGTTTGTCGGCCTCTCTACTCCTGCCTTGGGCCTACATTCAGTCTCTTCATGGCAGCCATGGGTTATAATGAGGACCTAGGGGAGATTATGTTCTTCCTATGCTTGAAACACCAGAGACCTTCCCCTACCCCCAATCATGTTCCCTGTAAAACAGGATATCCTTACTGTGGAGCACTATGTCCTATGGGTATGTATTTGTCCCTCTTTGACATACTAAAGTATAGCTATAAGTTCCCCTGCCTCTGGGCCTTTGCTTAGTATCTCCTGCAGCTTTCCCTCCAGTTATCTGAATGTTCACTACACAGTCTTTAAGTTTCTTGGCATTCAGTATAAAAACACAGCCCTCACCCCATACTCTCAGCCCCTTCCCTGGATCTATGTTTTCTTAACACCCTAAGAGTAACAACCATAGTCAGACACTACATAACATTTCAGTCAATAACAGACTGCACGTACCACAGAGATTCCTAAGATTGTCTCCTCCTGTTGTTTGCAGATATGTCTTTGTGTGCGTAAGGACACTATGATGGCACAAGTGCTTGATGTAGTTCAGAGAATGAACCATGTTGATTGTATATCATTTACTTCTCCATTCTGTTTCATGTCTGCCTGGGGAGGAAAATGGAATCATTGTCTCATTTCTTGCTGTAGATCCTCAGCACAGAGAGTAGATCCCTGTGCCCAGGAGGTACTCAGCATATATCTACCAAACCTGTAGATGAACATTTAAACACACACACACACACACACACACACACACACACACACACACACACACACACACCTACCTACCAGACCTGTAGATGAACACTTTAAATAATTACATGCATTGGTGTTTTGCCCTCATGCGTTTGTGTGTGAGGATATCAGATCTTGGAGTTACAGAGAGTTGTGACCTGGCATGTGGTTGCTGGAAATTGAACCTGAAACCTCTGGAAGAGCAGCCAGTGCTCTCAACTGCTGAGCCATCTCTTCAGCCTTAGATGAACACTTTTACTACCTGAAAGTTAGGTGACATTGGGAAACGCATCATTGGATGTTAGTGACCCAGTCCCTGAAATGGGGAGGATAGATGGAGATTTGAAATTGCCACCCCTCCTCCAAATAGAATACATGTAAAGCTGCCCCACTCCAGCAAAGCAAACAACATCAAAACATACTCCAGCTGTCTTCTGAGCCCAGCCTTGTAGACTTTTAGCCTGAATCTATCAGCCCAGGGTTGTTTAAACTTGACTTCTGAATCTCAGGGATACCTACTTATCTTGGTTGGGTGGGTCCGTGTTCTTCTGTCTAAGTGTTCCCTAGCTAACCCTGTCCTTGGTGGCCTTTTCCTTTGTGTTGTACTCCAGACTTCTCTGTGCTCCTGCTTAAGTTCCCCAGCCTTTCCATTTTTCTCTAGCTTCCCTCTCATTGTGCAATAAAGCAGCTGTTCAGATAGCTATAGGCAACTATGAGACAAGCTGGTCAGCCTGCTCCAGGAACCCAGCCACATGTATAGGAAGCACCCATAAAACTCTTTCTAATGCAGTAGAGCCACCACACTGCCATCCCCAGGCAGGACTTACCTAGTGGGATCTGAGGCTCAGGACACAGGAAACCCTTTTGCCCTAGCCAGCCCTACACCTGGCCATCCCTTGCATGAAAATGATTTGTGCTGTAAGCCTAAACTGCCTGCCACCAGCCACAGAGAACCCTGCCAGCAGTGTCTTAGGGAACAAGCCAGAGGCTGGACTCATGCAGTTATAATGTGAGTTTTGACTTTGTCATTTGATAAATATAGATTGAGTTGTGATACTGTACTGAGCAGAGGTGACTACAACTTCTCTCGACCTTTCTAGTTGGAAGTTCCACTGAGCCAATGATGGGCCCTAGAACAAATAAGTACTCCTCTTTTCTTGGGGAGAAGCCACCCATCACTATTTCATTCCTTTAGACCCTTTTGGATCTGTGAAGAATACTCATGGCTAAGTGAATCATGTAGCCTGACTGAACCTCAAGTTTCTCTAACCCCATCATCCTGTCCAGTAGGTTCGTAGAGAAGCCATGGGCTGAATCAAGGTTGTAAATAGAAGGTCTAGCTTAACTTTACTCATTCACCATCATTCATTACCAAATTCTGGATGTATATCAGGTACCAACCTACCAGTGGAGGAGACACCAACCAGAAAAGCTACCTACAAAACAAATAGGGAAATTTCTGCCTCTTAGAAATGAGAAAGTGTTTCAGGCAGAGGAACTAGAATGTACAGTAAGAAGGGGCACTGTAATGAAGCCAGAAGGTACGATATGACATCAAGAAAGTCTTAAGGACCTGTGTGAAGGTACCATCAGCCACTGGGAATACTGAATAGTTAGGCCAAGGGGGAGGGGGACTGGAGAGGTGACTCAGCAGTTAAGAGCACATGGTGGTCATGCAGAAAACCTGGATTTAGTTTCTAGCACCCACAAGGTGGCTCATAACCATCTGTAACTCCAATTCCAAGAGATCCAGTATCTTCTTCTAACCTGCATGCCATACATGCAGGCAAAACACCCATATGCATAAAATAAAATGAAATTTTAATCATATTTTTTATTTTGTGTGTATGAATACACTATGTGGATACCTGGTATTTGAAGAGGCCAGAAGAAGGTGTCTGAACCCTTGGAAGTTACAGATGGTGATAAGCCTCCATGTGAGTCCTTGGAATTGAATACCCATCATCCATGCTCCCACCTCATCCTCTGGAAGAGCAGTCTGGGCCATCTCTCTAGGCTCCTCCCCCCCTTAAATTGTTGGAAGAGAGTCAGCCTCAGCCCTCCAGCATGGGCACACATTATCATCTTTATGTGCATCTTGTACACCTGGGCTTGTGATTGTACAGAGGAGACAGGTAAGTTAGGTCTGTGGCTGTTGGTGGTTCATAGCACTGATTTGTGTTGGTCTGTCACTAGACTCGATGGTGCCCACAGCAGGCCTTGTGTTTCTCATGACTGTCCCAGGACTGAGTGACAGAGTCCAGGACAGTCACTGAAGACTAAAATTAAGCAGCCCTGCATTTCCGAGGTGAGGAGATTAGACCTTATTCTTTTAAGTTTCATCCTTGACAGAGGTCTATCTATTTTGCTCTTCGGGTGACTAAGGAAGTCCTTATTGCATAATGGGACCAGAGGAAGCTCAGAAGTGCCAAGCTTGGCTGTAAATGCTGATTCCCTGTACAGAGAACAGTTAGGGCTCAGGACATTCACTTGCTAAGGAAATCTGTTTTATTTTTTCTTTTTGTCTGAGAGAGGGTCTCAAGTATCTCAGCTATCTTGGCCTCACCTTATACTTGCAATATAGCAGATGGCCTTGAACTCCTGACTCTACCTCCTAAGTGCTGGGACTCTAAGTCAGTTAATTCTCTTATTCCCAACTTGCGGTCTGTTTTTAAAGCATCTTTCCATTCCATTGGTAGGCTTAGGGTAACTTTCAAGACTAGGGCCAGGAGGTAGAACAGTTGTTATACACTCTCTCTTAGACCTCACCAGGTTGTGTTGCAAGAAAAGCTGGGAAGAAACAACACCATCTTCACCCTAGCCTAGAAGGCACAGCATCATGGGCAGGTGGGATGAGGGTCTATGGAGACTTCCGAACATGCAAAGTAGGGTTTGGAAGTGTCAGCCACTGGCCCCTAAGTGTGAAAAAAAATAGCTCTTTCCCACAAAGCAGATAGGTACTTGAAGAGGAAGAGGTGTAGGGAAGGGGATTGGGTAATCTTGGCTTGGAAACCTGGATGGGTACTTGAATAGATGTATAGATTCATTAATGAATGGATGGATGGGTGGATGGATAGAATGGGTGGGTTGTGTGGGTGGCTTAGAAAGGGGTTGCCTAGCAAAACTCTTGAGTTTGCGACTAAGTGTGGCATTTCTATCGTGTTCCCAGGGGTCTGTCTTTAGTGTGTTGGCAGCAACCCTACCTCCCCCCCCACACCCAGGTCCAGCCTCAAAGTCCCAGGCTTCTTTGTTTCATCTTATTCTCAAGCTGTCTTCAGGCACTACCTCCTTTGCTGCCTGCCTCCAAGATATCCTAGGCTCAACCAGTGCCCCCTCAAAACCTTGAACCCCTGGGTCTGTAAATGCCAGGATCTCTGAGATGCATCTTTGGTGCAATGAAAGGAGGTACGTCATGAAGGTCCCTACCTACCTGTCTACACCTACACACACACACACACACACACACACACACACACACACACACTCCCACACACCATTCTGTGCCTCAACCCCAGCACTGCTTGTTCGCACCTTAAACAGCTCTTCTTGGTGGGATCCTCTAGGGCCAGCTTCTGCCTGCCAGGTTTCAGACCCTACCCTATCACAGGCAGCCTCAGATCCCTGCGGGTGGCAAGTGCACGCACAGGCGCAATGTCCATACTTTCTCAGTCCCTTGGCCCCACACAGCAGCCAGCCCAGTCACAAACAAGCCCATACGAATACACAACATACACAACGCCCTCGGAACACAGCCCACGCAGGCAGCCCCGCCCACGCAGTCACACTATCACCTATAAACAATCGCACACAAACACCACCCCCACACAACCACTGCATCACTCAGTCCCGCCGAGACCTACCGGCGTGTTAGGAGGCTGGTTTCTAGTTAATCTCCCCCGCCCCCCATCAACAGCCCGTGACATTCATACATAGGGCAGAACAGAAATTTATAGCTACACTGATACACGGTTCTGAACGCATAGCCAAGGGCTCACCCGTGGGCTCGTAAGTCACTAGAAAAAATATTAAAGCGTTCCCTCCCTTCTAGCTTTGGCACGCGCGCGCGCACGCACAGCACCCCCTTCCCTCCCCACCCCCACTCGGTCTTTAGGCGCCTAGGAACCTCGCAGCAGTGACCTGGCCACAGCGGTGAGAGCCGGGAGAGCGTCTCCTTGGCGCCCCCTCCTCCCGCTTGCGCCCAGCTTACCACTCCTCCTCCCTGCCCCCTCCCTCTTCCCCCCTCCTCCGCGTCTGGGGCGCGGGCTGCGCGCAGCCAAGCCCCCTTGTCGCGTGCCCCTCCCCGCGCGCGCCCTGCGCCCGCATCGTGCTAGCCCAGTGGACGTGGCCACAAGGCCGTCTCTAATTACCTCCTGTCCCCCCGGCGGCCAGTGAATAATGGCTACTGAGGGCACTTGCAGGCGCTGCTGAGCAGGAAGCGAGGGGCTGGAGAGGCGCGGCGCGCACGGGAGCGCGAAAGAGAGGAGCGAGCCCAGCGCCAGCGCTCGCGGCGCGCAGAGAAAGGAATCGTGTGAGCGCTCACATATTTTTCTCTCAAGGATCTCATCTGGCGGTCGGGTACTGGAAGAAGCGAGGGGGAGAGCGCACCGTTGCAGAGAGGCGGCAAGAGAAAAGGGAGACTGCGAGACGCGCCACGCCGGCGCCCCAAGACCCAGGAGGAGCCCGCAGGTATTGTTGGCGGCGAAGCTTTGTGTCTTCGGCGGGCTGCTCGGGGCAAGAGGGCTCCCTGAATCCCGGTCTGCCACCGCGCTCTGACCTGCCGCGAAGTGGGGCTACTGACGGGGGTCGCCGGGGGCACCCCTCCCACCGCGCCGCGATTCTTGTTGGAGTTGCGGGTTTTCGTGTTTGGAGGTTTTCCATGTGGGTGGAGGGGATCAGTCTCAGGAGAAGGAATTTCTTTTCTTTTCTTTCTTTTTTTTAATGGCCGCAGCAGTTAGATTGTACTGGGGATTCTCCCCTCCCTTTTGCTCCACAATGCCTTGGTGAGCGGTCACGGCGACCGAGCTACTGGTGGAAGGATGGGGGCTGAGATGTCGCGGCGGGTGGCCGCAGATGGTGCTGCTGGAGAAGGAAGGAGTTCACCTCAAGTTCGCAATCTGTGTCGGGAAGCTGGTCCGGCCTGGGAGGGCGTTTCGAGCACCGGTCCTACGGTCCTACTGTGAGCAACCAGTGAGAAACTTCCCGAGAGTGCCGTCTTCCGGGGAACAGTTCCCTGGTGCCTCTGGGCGCTACTGCTGCCCCTCCTCTCAGCCTTGGAGGGTTTAAGGTCCCCCCCCCCCCAATTCCCGGTAGCTTCCGGATATGGTGGACTGATCAGCTTCAAACACTTCCCCTAGATACCCCTCCCCATTCCCTGTTGCGTTCCCTCTGTCCGGTTCCAACCCGCCTGCTAAAACAGCCTAGTGGCCAAGCTGACAATAAAATCTCATGCCTTTGCAGTGAGGGGCAGGGGTCATGACTCAGCCTCTCCTACGACTGCTGACCCTGAGCCCTAGGCAGGGGAAGGGGCTCCTTTCTTCCTTGTTTGGCTTGAAGAGGTTACCACTGGATGGTGTGGAGAGGAGGCCAGTAGGGGTGCCCAGCAGGCAGAGTTGGGGTGCACTGGCTGGGCTGTGGAATCTGCCGACTGGGCTTGATGATTGGTTGGTGCCTTTGGGCACGTAGAAAAACCACTAACCTCAGCCTCCTCCCCTCCTGTACAATGCAGGCTGAGAGGTGATCCCGGAGGTGATGTGCTTGTATGACGAAGTGCTTGGCTTCCTGAAATCCACAGCAGACACCATTGCTCTGGTGACCCAGAGATCTGATACCTGCACTTTTCCTGGGATGAAATGGGGTGAAGGACTGCTAATGGGGGATGGTGGTAGGAACAGTTCTTTTTCCACACTGGCACCATGGGAACGAAGGTCTGTCCCAGAGATTTCCTGGGGACTGCAGTCCAGAAAGGGGGAGGGCTTAGCTCCAAGGGGGTGGGGACTTCTGGGTCAGAGCCTTGGCATTCAAAGCTGTCAGATCTTTACTTTGGGTTTGTGGAGAGGTGTGAGGCTGGGTGGGCGTTGAGAGCCCCAGCTTTGATACATGGTAAGTTGAGCTGCTCAGAGGAATGGAGTCCAGATACCATAATAGGCTGGCTGTTCAAGCTGGGGAAGACACCTCTCTCTAGAAACTGGGTTCTTAGGGAACAAGGAAGTACCTTTTGAGGTTAGGGAAACGGATTATCTTTAGACTGTTCTGTGGCTGGGTCCAGGAACTCAAAGAGTTAACCTTCTCCCAGAAATCTGTCAGTCCCTAAACAACAGAGAAACATTGTTAGCCCCACCATGCTAACAGCATGATACTGCCTGGCAGGAGCTGCTGACCCAGACCCTGCTTTCCCTGTTCTTGGCAGCAGCAGTCTCTGCCACTAACTGGACAGGATGCATGCTGGTTCCTTATTTAGGGACCTTGTAGGAGACAAAAGTCAGAGCCTGTGGATCAGGCAGCCAAGCTGTGGCCTTGTAGCTCAAGGGAAAGAGGTTATGGGCCTGGGTCATGGAAACTGGAGGAATGTCATCATATGGGCTGGGTTTAGGAAGAAGAGCCTTTTGACCCTCTGCCTTACCCACACCCACACCTTCACCCCTACAGCTGAAGACCTGGGTCTTTTAGAGTGACTTTCTGAGCCCCAGGATAGTCTGGAACATTTGGGAGTTGAGATGGCTTGGAGATGAGTGCCCCAGGACATGGAGCTTCATTTCACCAGGCTTGGTGCTGCCTTCTATTCAACCCGGGGCATAAGCGCCTTGGAGAGTTGTGTGTGGTGGAGGAGGCAGAAGCTATTCTCATAGCACCTCAGAGCCAGGCACACTGCAGACAATATTGTCTGGTGTTTGGCTAGTCAAACATAGGAGTGAATGATTAATGAGTGAGTCAGAGAATGAAGGGGGTTAGAAGCAGCAGGTCATTTTTTAAAGGTATTTTCTGACACATATATAATAACACAGTTTACAAAATACCCTGAATAACAGAAAAACAAACAGATTATTGAGTGTCTTGATGGGCTGACAGTGCTTGCATGTTGGTGTGGTTCTTTCCACATGTTGGCTTTAATGGTTGGTGATTTAAAGGCTTTCTTGAGTTGTCCTTATTTAGATGTATGTCCTGGTTTTGTTTGTTTATTTTGAGGGGGTGCTGATAGCACCAGCCTTTTCCTGTTTTGTAACCAGTTCTTTATAAATACCAATGTTAATATCTTCAGGCTTTTCCAGTCAAGTGGATTTGGTATAATTTGCTTAATACTTCCCTTTGTTCCATATACTGGAACAAAATGATGTAGTTGAGTATATTTTATGTAGAGAGCCTTTTCTGATGTTTAAAGGTGATTTCCTCAAAATACTGCTGCTGCCACCACTGTGAAAGGCTCCGGCATGCCTGCAGTGGAGGAAAAAGGCTTCTCTAGCTTTCTTGGGCTAAGTAGGACACTGTTCTTCCTTCCTACTGTCTAGAAACTTCTTCGTGCTGCAAAGAACCTTGGCAATGAGTCACTTGTTTGACCTCCCTCTTTTGACTCAAGAAGAGGAAACCAGAACACAGAGGGGAAGTGAGTCCCAAGGTCACATATCAAGAACCTGCTACTGATCTGGCATTTGTGTTATTGTATCTGGGAAGAGTCCTAAGCAGAGCTTGCCCATCTCATAGATGAGAGACCAGGTGAGGAGAACAATTCAACGTGTCCCTGCTGTCTGTAGCTGGAACAGTAGCAAATAGGCTTCTAACATCTTCTGTGTCATGTACACTGTTGTGGCAATGGGTCTAGAGCTACTATCCAAGTCCCCAGCCTGTAGTTGGTTAGACCTTCCCCCACCTCTTACCCCTTTACCATCTCATTTTCCAAAGAGACAAGCTGAGGGTCAGAAGCAAGTTTATCGAGAGAGGTGGGGCTGTAGAATTCAGGCCCCAGGTGGTAATTCCTCCCTCTCTGCTGCAGCTTCCAAGTTCAGAGACCCAGTTGTGGTCTGTCAGGAGCTAGGAAGGTATAAACACCTATCAGATGTATTGTGCTGGGATGGGGGTCAGGTAAGTCCATTTAGAATTATTCTCATCAGAGGTTCAATTCTGGGGTGAAAGGAAAGAAAAGAAACAGATGAAACGGTGATTCCAAAATGCAGGGGGAGGGGGACTTGGAAGGAAGAGAATGGAGGAAGGAAGGAAAAAAAAATGGAATAGAAAGGATTTTAGGTCAAATAAAGGAAGTAAAGAGAAAGCCCCATGGACCTCATTAAGTATCCAGAAGAAAGACGACTGGAGATATACTTCCATTGGGAATGTCATGCCAGCTGGTGCTGGGCACCATGAGGTGGCTATACAGGGCTGAGTGCTGTTCTGTCACCTTCTCTGTAGGGAACAGGGGACAGGCCACTAGCCTGGGTCCTCTATGCTTCTATGTGGTTTAGGTCTTTCTGACCCCAAACATGTTGCACTCAGTCCTAGAGATCCTTGTAGCAGGCAGCTTTGGCTTCTGATTTCCCACCTAAGGACAGGGCCCTTTTGTCTCCTTCCTGCCAGTACTTCATCCCTGAAGGTTGAAACTGTGCTGAATATGGACATATGGACATTTGTGTGGGATGTGTGCAGGTGAGTGCTCATCTGTGTGTCCTGTTTTGGGGTGTGCCCATATGTGTGCTTCTAATCCTCCTCCCCCCTTATTTTGAAACAAGAATCTTACTATGTAGATATCTGGCCTTAAACTCATGACCCTTCTGCTTCCACATGCATATTCCTCTGTCTAGACACACATGTTCTCCTGTGGGTGCCCTCCATGTGGATGAATGTGTATCTCTGCGGGTCTGTGTTGGGGGTGGGATGCAAGCTTGTGTATGTGTATGCTTGTGAGCGTATAATAACCTCCTCATGGCCTTGAGGAGACCCAGGAGCCAGGCTTTTGTGCAGTTCTCAGGGATGGTAGGTAAAAGTGAAGTATGGCCTTTTGCTGAGAGGGATACACTGGGAGAGCAAAAAGAAAATCCTAGAAGACTGTCTTCCTTGTGGTCTCCAAGGAGATCAGCCTGTGAAATGATCCGCACGTTAATTAAAAACGATTATATCCTGATTGAGCTGTTTCTGCTCAACCCCCAGCCAGGAAAAGGCTGAGGCTGCACGGGGGTGGGGGGGTCTGGATAAACAGGGTCCAGCCACAGACTTAGGGCACAGATTTATAGGGCCATGGCCGATATTGGGGGTATGTGCCCTATTAGGGTTCCCTGAGGTGATGTCCTTGAGGTCTGAGGAGCTGGATGGCACCCATCAGAATGCCCTGGATTCATGTTCATGGCACTACATCATTATTTGCTTAACCCTGCACGGTGTGTGCTTAGTATTAGAGAAAACTGACATGGCTTCATGCAGCCAGATGTTGGGAACTCTAGGCCGTAACCAGTTCTCTCGCCCCAAGACTCGGCCTGTTTTCTTAGTTCTTAGCTCCCCCAGACTCCCATTTTTGTGCTTCTACTTCTACAGAAGCTCTGGGAAGCTAGGGCCAAGAGAGTCTTCTCATTGTCCATGTCACTAAGTTCCTTTCTGAACTTTCCCATCCACACTGAGCATAAGCTGTGTTGTTCCTTCATGTGGGGATTTGACAGCTCACCACCTAGACAGTTGTCATCTGACTTGCATCATTTCTATCTGCCCCTACTGTCCTGTGTTAGCTGATAATCTGTAGCAGAGCAGACCCAAGTGCCACTAGGGTTGGCAGGCGCTGCAGCCACGCTTGGGATGCACATGCGAAGATTTCTCTAGGAAAGCCCAGGCCTGCCATTGCTCTGCTTGGCTCTCTCTCCTTTTAACCCAAGGAGTGCTCTGGTAGAGAATCGCAGTCACAAGCGTCCAGTGATAGATATTCCTGTAAACCTGCTCACCTCAGCATCTGGGAGACCTGTCCACCACTGCACCTCTTCTACTCCCACACACTAATTGGCTGCTTCTGCCCCAGGCTTGTCCCGATTCTCTGAGAGGGAAAGACTCATATCCAAAAGAATTGACGGTCACTGCCCCAAAGTAGCTGAGTCTAATTTTCCCTTTGGTGCCACAGTGGTGGTAGCTTTTCCTGGCAAGTCTGTCAGGAAGTGAGGTAGGGTTTAAGTGCCTGACAGCTCCAGATGCAAACGGATTCATCTCTACATCTCTACATCCAGGACATGTGTATGCTGCCGTGGGAGAAGAGTTAGAGAGACAAAATGAAATCCTTTAGGGTTTTCTAGGAGACAGCCTTGGGTGCAGCTAACTCATCGCAGTATGAGCCTCTTGGGGAGCTAATGTGCTCACTGGGAGCCACCTAAGGTCACCTCATTAAAAGTGGAATGTTTGGGGAAAGCAATAGGATACTCCTGCTGGGCTGGGTCCCAATGAGATTTATTAGATCTGACCCCACATTCTTAGGGGGAGCTTGACCAGGGGGAGGTGTATAAGCCAGAAACTAGTACTCTAAGAATGAGAGGAGCAGGAAGGATGGGAGGTCAGCTTCCACATGCTCCAAAGAGCAGAACTGGGCGGGAAGATGACAGGTGTCTACCCATCCAAGAAAAGCCCCAGTCACCCCTGCATGCTGCCCCCTCTTGTCTTCTCACAGGAGAAGGCATGGGCAGCCCTGTTTAAGATGCTAACCTGTTATCTTGTTTCATCAGGCAGGTCTGAAGAGACCCATATTTGCATAGTGCCAGTCCAAGCTGGCAGTGCAGGTGAAGCCACAAGGGCCAGCTGGTCTTCCTGGAGATGTAACCAGAGTATATGTCATCCGCTTTCTCAAGACCCAAAATCTAGATGTTTCTGTGACACATACTCTGCAAAATCATACAATATCAAGTGTTGCAGCTAACTGCCTATGGGTCAGATAATGGACTCTAGACCGCCATTTGCTGCCCGATTAAATCACTGTTACCACTAGGTCACCATGTTGCCCTGTAGGACAGGTTTAGTGTGGAAAGCATTCTCTCAGGAAGCTCCCTGGTTCAGTGAGACCCTTGCAGGGCTGGGGTCAGAAGAGATGGAGTGGCCTGGGAAAGGCATGTAGAAATAGGAAACACAAAATGGGGTTTTTTTTCTAGGGTACAATAAGGCAAAAGTAGAATTAGAGTCATTCTGTCATGGATGCTCTGACCATATAGATGAGATTATGGTCTAGGGCTTCAGCCAGAGCCCAAGTGGCCAGGAAAAGCTATGGGGTAGGCCATCTTGGAGATTAGAATGTAGAATAGAGGTGCTGCATGGAGGGGGATGTGGGAGGTGGTAGCCAGATCAGGCTGAACTAGGTCAGCCTGACCTTGTACTTGTGGCTGTGAAGCTATATTGTTGACACCCATACATCTGTCTAGTAGGCTCTGACCTAGGGGACCCTGGCAGGTGTCCCAGAGAAAGGGGACTCACTCAGAGCACAGTATTGTTTGCCAGAGAAGGAACAGTGGCAGCTCAGTATTCTCAACATTGTGCTTGAGGCTCACGGTGCAAGACAAGGAGTATGTGTGTATATGAGCAGCTCTAGATCAGAGTGGGCACAGAGCAAGCCCAGATAGGACTTACAGCTGACAAGGCACTGGGCTGTGACTGCTATGAAAAACATTAATTACTTGGAAGGTACTGAGAAAGAAGGGCTTACTAGGCAGAGAGCATGACTAGCTCAGAGGTAGAAACACTGAGGAGTCAAGAGAGATTGGCAAGTCCACACTTGTTTCCAAGGATATGGACAGTCTATCTTCTCAGTACCCTTGTGTCCCCTTCCTGATGGGGCTCCTGTACAGATCCTCTGGCTGAGGACAGCCAGAGGGATGCAGGGCCTAACCTGTTCCCTAATCACCTTCCTGAACCAGAACTGCTGTCCTACTATTCACTAAACCAAGGAGCCCTGAGGTCTTACAGAGGATAGATGTGAAATCCTGGGGGCCATAATCAAAACCCAGTATATTGCAGAACCAGATACAAAGGATAGGATACAGATGGGGGTATAGTAGCAGAGCCTGGGTAAAAAGCCTGCTGGGTACCAGGACTTAGCCTTTCTTACTTTCTTCAGACTTTCTGTCAGTAGAATGTTTCTTCACCTCCAGTTTGCAGATGTAGAAACTGAAGCACTCTGGGAGTAGCCCCTAGCCACGGCTAGAATAGACTCCTAGGATACTGAGTTGGGGTAGGGTATTAGGGAAAAAGGCCTTTCTTCTGCTGAACTGCCTAGTTGGTGCCCATGAGTACACACAAAGACTGAACCCAGGTGTACTGGCTGGTTTTGTGTCAACTTCACACAAGCTGGAGTTATCACAGAGAAAGGAACATACCTTGAGGAAATGCCTCCACTTTTTGAGATCCAGCTGTAAGGCATTTTCTCAACTAGTGATTAAGTGGGGAGGGCCCAGCCCATTGTGGGTAGTGCCTTCCTTGGGCTGGTAGACCTGGGTTCTATAAGAAAGCAGGCTGAACAAGCCAATAAGTAACATCCCTCCATGGCCTCTGCATCAGCTCCTTCTTCCTGACCTGCTTGAGTTCTATTCCTGACTTCCTTTGGTGATGAACAGCAATGTGGAAGTGTAAGCTGAATAAACCCTTTCCTCACCAACTTGCTTCTTGGTCATGATGTTTGTGCAGGAATAGAAACCCTGACTAAGACACCAACCAGGCTTGTAGCAGGCCCAAAGCAGGAGTAGGTTTGAGCAAAGTAGATAGTCCTAGGATACTCATGACTTAGAGCCCTAGGGAGATGGACACTGATCATAGGTCACTCTGTGACTGCAGAGTAATTCTCCCTGGGCCATGCTTTGAGCTGCCATTCATGTTATTTTTTGCTATGTAATACAAGCATAACCTCTCTGGGCATTGGATCTGTAAAGGGCTCATTTTTTCTTATACTGTTTATTGTAACACTTTGATTGGCTGAGGAGGGGCATAAGTAAACCTCACAGAGAAGGGGATGACCCTTCAGATTCTCCTTTCCAGTGATCCCAAAGAGAACTTCTGAGCCCATTTTTGTACTGGAGGCTTTTACAACACTCATTACCCACTGAAGGTGGGCTCAGTCATACTGAATTTGATAGACCAACATAACAGAAAACCCTCATGGTTGACAGCCTCTGCCAAAGAAAGCTTGCTTTTCTGAGAGCTAAGGCTGAGGATAGCTATGTGTCTTAGGGTTTCTATTCCTGCACACACACCATGACCAAGAAGCAAGTTGGGGAGGAAAGGGTTTGTTCAGCTTACACTTCCACATTGCTGTTTATCACCAAAGGAAGTCAGGACTGGAACTCAAGCAAGTCAGGAAGCAGGAGCTGGTGCAGAGGCCATGGAGGGATGTCACTTACTGGCTTGCTTCCCCTGGCTTGCTCAACCTGCTTTCTTACAGAACCCAAGCCTCCCAGCCCAGGGATGGCACCACCCACAATGGGCTGGCTCTTCTCCCCTTGATCACTACTTGGGAAAGTACCTTACAGCTGGATCTCATGGAAGTGTTTCCTCAAGGGAGGCTCTTTTCTCTGTGATAACTCCAGCTTGTGTCAAGTTAACACAAAACCAGCCAGTACACCATGGCTTGAGAATGAGAAGGGACATCCTCAGATGGCCAGTGTTTGTCAAGCACAGGGTTTTAAAATATACCATGTTTTTTTTAGAAAAAAAATCTTTGTGCTTTTCTTTTGAAAAGCCAGCTAGTTGCCAGGTATGGTGCATGCCTCTAATCACAGTGCTTGGGAGGAATAGGCAATCTGGTCTCTTTTGAGTTCCAGGCCAGCCAAAGCTACACAGTGAGACTGTATCTTGAAAAACAACTGAACAACAACAAAACCACAGCTAACTAATGATAAACTGTGTTTAGAAGGTGTATCCAAGAATCCTCTCCTTGGATACTCCCCACCTCCAGGGTGCACAGAAGAGGGGCTGTCAGGGATAGGTGACGGAAACAGGCATCAAGTGCTTGTGGAGTGTGTTCTTGCCTGTAGGGCTGAACGCTAACACCAGCTGTCTTCTGCTTGTTGTGGAACGTGATTGCAGTTACTCAGATGGCCTCACAGTGTCAGATCACCAGCAGTGGGGACTTTTGTTCCCACTGGAGCTCAGTGAAATGAAGTGACATTCTGGGGTCCCAGTGAAGCAGGACTGGAGACAGAATCCTGGCAGTTCTATCTCATCTCAGGTCCAGAGAAATTGACTCTTAAGGGGCGCTTTCTTCTTGTGCATTTTCAAGAACACTCTTTTAGTTAATATGCGGGAGAGACTTCCACATTCTTCTACCTAACCTTTTGCTGAAGCGACATTGTACGATAAAAGGGTCCCAGGAGAGCCAGTGTTGTTTGGGCTGCGAAGGATAGAGAATCTCGATGCAGTAGGCTGGGCTGCTCCCAGGAGCTAAGAGGCCTGGACAGCTCTGTTGCCACCAGCAAGGTGTGGCCCTGGCTCACTGCCATCTTAGACTTTAGGACCATATGCTCACTAACATCCACGTTTAACTTTGGATTTTTTTTTTTCTTCTCTATTTTTGGTGGGGATGCTTTTCCTAGCAAAGGAAGGTCAGGCATAGATAAAGTATGTCTCCTGAACAGGGCAGGGAGGGACGGAAAAGAGTGGTGGGAGACAGAGTCAAAGCTCTGTGTCTAGGTAAAAGCTAGCTAGTTGGGGGCACAGTGGAGGGCATATTGAAGCTGTATTCATATCCATCAGAGTGGGCTCTGGAGGTTCCAGTTAATTGAGGCTGGTTCTAAATTGGGAGGCTTAATAAATGGTAATTGTCCTCCTGTGACAGCAGACCAGGGCTACATAGTGTCATCCTGACAGATCAGGAATCATTCATGACTTCTTTCCTTTGACTGTTTGGAGGCTCTGAGAGTTGTCCCACAGAGGCTCAGGTATCAGGAGGCCCTGGTGCAGGCCAGGGGCTCCGGCCTCTTCTGTGTAGTTCCAGAGTAGAAGGATTTCGGTGTGCCCATGTCTATACTGATCTGGGATACTCCATAAGTACATGTTTTGTGGACTACGGCTATCCCCTGCTTAGCAACCTCCACATCCCCTTCCCCAGCACCGTACCTTTCCCACAGGACATAGCTTTATGTGTTGGAGGGAGAGCAGTGCTCAGCTGTGTGGACAAAAGTGACATAGCCAGACTTGCTTCTACCCAAGAGGACGGGGCTGCCCAAGGGGGAGTAAACACTTCATCTTAGTGAGTGTCTATGCAGATACTAAATATACTGTTCTCACCTTCCTAATTTTCTAAACCCAAAAGTGCTGTGGTTGGGCTTCTTAACTGTTGGCACTGAGCAGCTACAGGTTGCTAGTCTTGTTGATTTGCACGGTCTGTGGATTGAGAGAGTTACTTCCACTTCTTGGCATCCCCAGAATGTAAGACCCCTAGGAAAATCGGGAAGGATTTACAGTGGGTATGAATGTATCGTAGATGTGTGTATAGATGGTGGACACATTTTCCATGCTGTTTTGAGCCGTGGTTCTAAAGGGTGATGTCCTACTGTACATAGTAGGGTTTTTACCATGCTGTGTGTATGTAGGCAGTGGTTCTTAACAGTGAGGGCATAGTGGAAGGACCTCATCCTTACTATTCCTTTCTGCCCCGCCCCCCTTACATTCCTGCCCCAGGCAAGATCCTCTGCCCAGTGGTTCTCAACCTTCTTTATGCTGTAACCCTTTCATACAGTTCCTCGTGTTGTAGTGTTCCCAACCATAAAATTATTGTTTTTTGCTACTTCATAATTAATTTTCTACTGTTAGTAGTCGTAATATAAACATCTGATATGCAGGATATCTGATATGTAACCCCTGTGAAAGGGTTGTTTACCCCAGGGGGTTGCAAATCACACTTCCTTAGTTCTTGAGACAAGAGGACCCAGCAGATGGCTGAGAGGTCTCCAGGAGCCAGAGAGACAAGGGAAGGGAAAGCCTGTACAATCTCTTTCCAGGAGATCTTGGAGGAAATGAGTCTCAGTTCCTTCAGCATGTGAGCCAAGGTGGGAAGCTTTGCCTTGGTGCTTCCAGACAGGAGCTGGAATGGTTCCAGAGCCAGGATGTCTCTAGAGACAGCATGGAGAACATTTCTGGAGGAGGTAGTTTCTGAAGATGAAATAGGGGTACATTTGAAAGTGAAATGAGAATTCTTCTGGAGATAGATTTTTGTTTTGTTTTAAGTAAAGGTGAGGAGGCTTTTCTGCATTCTGAATATTGCTGAACATAACGTTTCTGAGAATGGAGCCTTTCTAGAGATAAATTGTAGTGCCTCTTTGAGGAGGATTCTGGAGTATTTCTGGAAACAATGGGACACTTTGGGATCTGAGGTACTTCTGGAGGTAAAATGAGCATCTGGACATGGGGCATAGCATTTCTAGAAAGCTTCTTGGAGTAGGAACAGAGTTGTTAGGAGAGCAGTGACATTTCTGGAGATGGATCATCTCTAAGATAAAGAAGGTGTTTCTAGAAATGGAACACTTTTGGAGCTAAGGAATTTCTAGATTAGAAGGAAGCATTCTTGAAGAGAAAATGGGTGATTCTTAGAGATAGCATTTTGGATCAAGGATAGTCATTTTTTGAAATGAGGTATAGTCAAACAGGCTGTTTGAAGGTCTCTTTAAAGATAAAAAGTTCTGACAGTACCCAGAGACCCCTCCCCTTTCCTCATGCACTGTGGGGAGTCTGAGGTGCAAAGATCAGCGCTACCTTTGTCTTCCTCTAGGCCTGCATAGGAACTTCCGAAAGGGGGGCGACACAGCCCTCCCAGGCCTGTTTAGGGGGTATATCCCCATCCTAGTGTGCTCAGGTGGCCTTCAGTCTCACCACGGGATCGCTAGTGTTGAGTATTCAGATTTCATTTAATTCAGTTGTGTTAGAGCCAGCTGTGGCTCCCTTTATGGCCTGCACTGGGGGCGGAGATCTTCTCTTTCTCCACTCCCAGCTTCTTGTGCCTTCAAGTACTCTGGAGGCAGGAGAATGGAGGGCTACAAGGGTGACCCTAAAAAAAGGCCCAACTTCTTTCCCTGGCTGGGGGATACCTGGCTACCTCTTAAAATTCCAGACACTGAGGCCTGTCCGCACTTGAGCTGGCCTGGAGCCCTGTAGTAATTATTTCTCTGCCTTCATTGAAATTTCAGCCTCAGTGAATATCCCCTGAGAAGTGTGTGGAGGCAAAGACCCTGCACCAGCCTCAGGTGCCCCTCCCTGCCTCAGAGGATGGTGGTGTAAGCTGCAGACCAAAGGAGAAGGTCTAGGTGGGTGGGCTCAAGACAGTTATGGCTGACTGCTAAGCATAGATTACACTTCTTATCCCTGCTGGATTAGGGGATACTTAGAGAAAACATAGTCCCAAGCTGGCCAAGAAGTAGTGGTGGTGTTCTGAGGAGTGAATGGTTGGGGTAGCCTGAGGATGTAGGGTCTCAGAAAAGTGTGTGCCTTCTCTTCATTTGGCTGGGAGAAGTGTGGGATGATACTCAGGTAGTGACTGGTAGCTGATGGCAACAGGCCCAGTTCTTGGCGCAGGGCTGAGTAAAGCATTGTGGGTAGGGTGGGCTAGCTGGGGGACTGTGAGAAACCCATTTCCTGACTGCTTCTGGGTGGAGTATGAGTTAGATGCTGTGTGGGCACTAGCCCCCCCTTTTCCCCATCTTGTGTGGTCCTTAGGCTGGACTTGTCTCTTGAGGGAAAGAACAGAGAACTCAAAGGAACACTGCTCCTGAAAAAGGGCTTTTTAAATGGATATGGTAGTATATACCTTTAGTTCTAGCACTTTGGGAGGTAGAGATCGATGGATCTCTGTGGGTTCCAGGCTAGCCTGTTCTATTTAGCTAGTTCCTGCCCAGCCAGAGCTACATAGTGAGACCGTTTCAAACAAAGCAATAAGAACCTGCTGATCTTAGTGATACTTGCTGGGCCCAGGAAAGCTACCATGCAAGGCCCTCACCTCATCCACGCTGGCCCCCAGAACTTGCAGGAGTCCACACAGCCTGTATTGGCCCATGAATCTCAGTCTTCTTCATCTGGGAAGTGGGTCAGGTTGGTAGGAGTTGTCAGAACTGAAAGACCGACCGGCAGAATACCTAGAGCTACAAGGCATGTGTGTGGCACCTCTTACACAGTTTGAAGTGGTGTGGAGCAGCTGCAGTCCTTTCAGAGGGTATCTGTTTGGTACCTAGGAAGTATCTGGACACAAGTACCCTGATTAGGGCTGCTTGTCCCTTGCATAGGGACGGTTTTGTGACAAGGAAAACCCAAGGCAGTGTGCAGTGGAGTGAGAACTGTGGCAGGATATCTAGGGGGGAGCTTATTATGGCCTACTGGGTCCCTGCACTAGATCAGGGGGGGGGGCTTATTATGGGCCACTGGATCCTCTAAGGGAGAGAAGGCAGTGATGACTAGACAGGACAGGACAGGACATGTCAGCCCTCAGCACCTGAGGAAGTGAAGGCGGGTGCAAATGAAAATGGCGTTCCCATTTGCAGTTCTTTACTTCATGACTCTGACAGGGTGAGGAAGAAGAGAGTGCGGACAGAGGCCTAAGCCTGCAGCTTAGAGGGGTGTCTAAGTGAAGGCCAGGGCTGCTGACTGGGTTGTTGCACCTCTTGCCTACCAAGCTGGACTGCTTGGCTGGCTGCAGCTCTCGAAAGCCATCTTACTGCACATTCCAACATCTGTTTCTCCTTTCTCACTTGAGCTCTGCCTCTACTCCGTGCCTCTATGCCTTCAACTTGAACCCAGCGGGCTGCCTCTCCCTTGTACTGGCCAGGCTAGAGGCTGAATCAGCTGGTGATGACCAAAGGCTGCCAGAGGTGGATCGGGGCACCAGCCCTACTGCCAGTCAGCTGCTAAAGCTGACCCCTTCATCTTGGTTGCAGACAGAGCTGTGGTTGTGGGGCCCTCCCCATGCATAGAACCACCGCCCGCGCCGATATGATTCACCAGTACAGGCAGCTCTGCTTCCCATTGTAGGGAGGGTGGTGGAAACCTCCAGATGCTATGGCCCTACCCCATGAGGAGGACCATAGTTTAGACCTAACTTATGCTAGAGGGAACAGTCAGCATCAGAGGTTAGTGTCTGAGTGAATAAGTATTCACTAAATTAGGCTAGACTTGGTATCTACCCAGGAGAGCCAATGAACATGCAGGGGAAGGTGCTATGTGGGTTACACTGAGCAGAATTCTGCAGATCATGCCGCTCCCACGGTCCAGGTCCTCTCTAAAGAGCACATTTGTCGTGCATGGTCTGCTTTTCCTGTCATCCAGGGAACTCTTGTGCTTCAGGGCAAGCAGTTTGTTGCTTCCTCGGAGATAACCTATTTTGTATCCTAACCCAGTTGACTCCAGAAAATTGGGGATCACATATCCTATGGTTCCCTACCTGTGCCAGCAGAGAACTGGCTTATGTCTGGAGCTGCCCAGGTGAGAAATGACACTGTGCCAGGGGTTCATGCAGGTACAGCACTTAGAGAGTAAAAGAATTCTCCAGACCACTGAGCCACCTGGGATTTGAACTAGGTCTTAGAGCGGAATCCTATAAAAAGCTGTGCCTGTCAGGACCAGGGAAGGAGGCCCGGTGGACAGTGGTGTTTTGTGTTTATTTCTGACCTCTACCTTGTCTCCTACCCAGGCAGCAAACTCTGAGACAGATACTGTCTTATTTTCTCCAGAACAAAGCAGGCTAAACCCAATGCTTCAGTGAGAGGAGGTAAAAGAAACCAAAGCATGCCTTTTGTTCCCCAAGAAGGCATCAAGGGAAATGAATTTGTCCTTGAACCGAGATGGGAGGCCTTCAGGAGCCATAAAGGGGAGATTGAGGCAGAGGTATTTGGGCTGTGATACCACTCTCCCACCCCCACTCCATCAGAGCATCAGGAGGTCACCACTGTCTTAGTATTCACATACACTTTGGCTCGTCTGTGTGCATGCATGCACACAGGTCTAGCTACACAGGCATCTTATGTTCCCAGTTCCCTTTTAAACTAGCCTGGAACATCTGACTAATGGGGGAGAGGGAATGGAGAGAAGGAAAGAGAAGAGAGTAGGTGAGAGAAAATTCAGTACTTTAGTTACCAGCTCCTAATGACTCACAGGGCAGGCTCAGCACCTTTCTGAGGAGGAAGACCCACCCTCTGGGCTCCCCCGTCACCCCATTAATAAGATGGGCACTTGTTCCTGAGTTCTGAGGCAGAAAGAATCAAGGACTTTTCAATAAGAAAAAACACCTTGGTGGCTTCGAATAGTTGCTTTTTTGTGGTGGTGAGGAACATGCCCTGCCCTCTTGTCCTTACCCTGCTCCACTCTGCCTTGGCTGCCTCCCTCCACCAGCTGCATGGAACCGCCTGTGCCCAGGTCTCCACATGGATGAACATATTTCTCCAAAGCTCAAGTCTTTTATTGTTCCTGCCCTTTCCTTCTAACACCCTTAGCTTAGCAGAGGCCACAGGCAGCCTTGCATCTCAGGAAAGCCAGAGAATCCCTGAGGCTTTTCTGAGAAGGCTTAAATCTGGTGCTCTGTGCCGAGGAAACAAAAGCGTTCTCCTTACATCCAGGGCATTGGGCCTGTGAGCCAGGGCCGTGCTCATGGCCATTGCTGCAGTGACTGTGGATGGGGAATGAATGGAAAACAGTCTGGTTAAGGAGAGGGATAGAGGAAAGAAGGGAGATGCATAAATCTATTTATCAGACATCACATATCTTAGGCAAGCACATTTCAGCTGTTTTGGCATTTGGCAAGCTGGTCCTATCTTAATTTTCTAATAAAAAGGAATTATATTTTTCTGAAAAGGCAGTAACCAGCTTCATGTCAGTGTCTCTTGTAGGGACCATAACTGCTTTCTTGTGTGTCTGCTAGCTCTAGTGTGGGCTGCTGACCACAGGTAATGTGCATGGGATCAGAGGGTAGGGGATTGGGAGCACAGAACAGATAGCAGACACACCCTAAGGCTTGGTTATGCTCTTCCCAGCCTGGCCTATTGACTCCCAACTCAGTCTGTGGCTCTAGGTGCAAGGACTAGGCCTGAGACTCACAGCAGAAACCTAGTACGTGAAGAATGAATATATTTTCCCTGCTGATGTCTAAGTATCCAGCAGGTTGGATGATGAAATCTTGGTTGGAATTAATGAAGAAATGAACAAATGAGTATCTCCAGTCTTTAACTAACTGGATGGACTCACCTGTCCTCCCTCCCCTCCAGGTCCTAGAACTGAGTTTATTAGAAACTGCCAAAAATACTGTCACTCTCCCTACTTTAACGCATATGTGTTGTTTTCATTTTAAAAACAGTTATTACATTTATTTGTTTTGTACGTGTTGTAGAAAGTATTTCATTACAGCAAAAGTGGGAAGGTCAGAGGAGAACTTACCGGAATTAGTTTTCCTTTCTACCATGTGAGTTTCCGGGATTGAACTCATGTCCATAGGCTTGGAGGAAAGCATCGTTGCCCTCTGCGCCATCTTGGGAGACCATATACACTGTTTTCAATGTTTTATTTCTTTTTCCAGATTTACTTTATGAACATTTTCTATACGCACAGCACGTATGTGCATCTATTTGGTTACAGCTCTGCCTCTGGAAGCTACAGATGGGCCCAGCCTGCTGTCCATGCAGGACCATAGGCAGAACAGAGTGGTGCTGATCTATGCATCCCTCTCCAGAGGGATGTGGTTTTTGCTTTACCCATGCCATCATTCCAGTCCTAGGTTTAAATCACTGTAGGCTGACCATATGAACACTTACCAAACAGTAGCCTTCTTTGTTCTGTGTACAGTTCTAGGCCCTGAGCATCTCAAATTCCTACTGTGTCCAGGTGTTTCACAATGTAGAAAGCATGCCACTAATCCTAGCACTTGGCACTCAGGAAGCAGAGGCAGGCAGGTCTCTTAAATTTGAGGCCAGCCTGGTCTATAGAGAGCATTCTAGGACAGCCAGGGCTACACAGAGAAACCACGTTGTCTTGGGTGAAAAAAAAAAGACAAAATATGAGAGAGAGAGGGGGAGAGAGAGAGAGAGAGAGAGAGAGAGAGAGAGAGAGAGAGAGAGAGAGAGAGAAAGAGAGAGAGAGAGAGAAGTACTAGTATCCATTGGAGATAGGGTTTCAAATCTCAGTGAATGTGAATGTTTTCTTCAGCCTTCTCCTGATTAAGGTGGAGTCAGCCACTCACCCAGGCTTGAAGGCCATTGGAGTTCAGCTTACGGAAATGTGCCTAGGGCATGCTCCTGGGGCCTAACTGAGCCACAGTTCCGGGGTAGCCCAGGAGTCCAAATTGTTAGACTCCACTTCGGCATAGCTGATCTTAGTTAGGAACTTGAACCAGCAGGGCAAGGGGCAGGGCCGGGTAGGGCCTGGTTAGCTCTGTATCCATAGAGGCAGTGGGTAAGCTGGTGAGCTCTGGTAAGGCATTGTCTCCTTGCACTGAACTCGGTCTTTCCATAGATCTTTTTCAGAGTGTAAGTGTTTAGGGCAGGGAGGCTTTGCAAGACAGAGAAAGGTACAGAACAGGTACTAGGGCCTACAGCCCCAAGATGTGGCTGCTCTGTCCAGATTGGTATGGGTCATGCTTAGGGCCTGGTGACCACTGGAGAAGGCATACTTAAGAACATGAAGAGCTCAGAGGTGGCCTGTGGATTCTTGCCATTTTGGCACACTTCCGTCAGGCTGTTTTACCAACATACTTGTGAGCACTGTCTACTTGCTGTGGTTTGTTTGTTTACATTTTTGTTACATTTATTGTGTGTCTCTGTGTGTCTGTGTCAGGGTACACACTATTATGTGGAAGTCAGTTCTTCCTTCTGCTGTTTGGGTTCCAGGAATTGAACTCAACCATTCTGGTTTAGTGACAGGTGCCTTTCTTTACCTGCTGAGCCATCTTGCCTCCCCACCACTCCCCGCTTACATAATCTTGCTTAAAGATGTAGGGAGAGACAGAGTTCAAAGGCCTTTGTGTAGCAGGAACCCTCCAGTGATCCCAGTGATCGGTGACCGTGAAGCTGGTCAAGGTACTAAAGGTACCACTGCATCCCCTATTGCCCTTGATGCTCAGCTACTCTCCAGAAAGAAAAATCTTGTCATAAAGAAAAGGAGAAAGAAGGAAGACAGGCTTTCACAGCATCTCTTTGAGGGCTGGTGTCATTCTTCTGATCTGAGGAAGCATCTGTTCAGCTCTTCAGAGGGTGGGGGGGGGGTTGCTTAGAGCTATGCCGCTTGGAGTAAGCCTGCTTCTATCTTGGGGGTGTGATGAGCCATGGGGTCCCTGCTCCCCCACAGATTCTTGCTTGGAGTGTCTACAGCCATTAAGTACCCCTGGCTGTCCCTGCCTCACCCAAAGATGTTACAGTCTGCCCTTCAGTGTCATTTGGCAAAGACCCTGCCAAGCATGAGCGCTCACACACGGCTTTGTTTTTTAAAGATACAGCTGCCAAACAAATTGCGTGTAGTATGTGATGATTAATTCATTACCCTGTTTCTTTATTAATTAAGGATGGTTATAACTGCCTCTCTGAGTGTTGATGGGGAAGCCAGGAGGGGCTCTAGCCCAGAGAAGGGCTTTAGTTGGGGTGAACACACTGTACCTCCGAGGGTTTCTGGAAGACGTGGTGATGGCTCATGGACCCACCCATATCACCAAGCTCAGGCTGACTGCCTGTCTCTTATATAGACACTGGCTAGTAGTCTTCCTGGAGAGATAGGAGCTGCTCCCCAGCCCTTATAGTGGTAGCAGGGGCTGTCTACTGTGTCTAATTCTACTTTAGGCAGAACAGAACATGGATGGTAGAGGGGTGTCTTGTCACACCAAGAGCTACATACAGAACTGAGGAACCAATGAGTGGACACAGTCCAAAGGCACTGGGTGTAAAGAAGGCTTCCTGAAGATGGCACTGCTCCAAGAAGTTTGGGGAGTTAAAATTTTTTTAAATGGCTCTGGGGATGGAACCCAGGTCCTGTATGTGTTAGGGAAGGAAGGAAAAAGATCAACATATACAAAAATTGTGTACATGGGAGCATTGATGGTGGGTCAACCTTTAAGTGCTGAGTGAGCTGAGGGAGTGACACAGTCCCACAGTGACGCCTCAGGGGCTCTGCCTTGCAGTACTGTTAGGTACCCAGAGGCAAAGACACCTCCAGGCCCGGGCTTTGTTCTTGACCAGACGTCAAGTAGGCTGTGATGTCCATCGGTGTCTGTCAAGCCTTCTCTTCAGTTTTGCTGCACCCGGCTCCCAAGATTCTGTTGAGAAAGAGGCAGAATAGAGAGACCAGAATCTGCCTGTCAGCAGAGTTGATCTTGCGAGCTGCCCAGCTGTCTCCAAGGACAGCCTCCTGAGTGCTGGGACTAAAGGAGGGCACCGCCTCACCTGGCCTTACTTTAGATTTTGAGACATGTTCTCTCTGGGAACCAGGGTTTGCTCATTGGGTAGGGCCAGCACTGTGTGTCTCCACCTCTTCAGTCCTAGGACTGATTATAAACTCTCCTGGCTCCTCATGTGGCTGTTGGAGATCAAACTCTGGTCTTCATGCTTTCATGACAAGCACTTTGCTCACGACTTTCCCAGGCCCTGTCTCAGACTATTAAATCTACCATTTGGAAAATAAAATAACAGGCATTTGTGACCCTGAACACATTTGAGCCTTCAGCCTACATCAGATCCCTTTTACCATGTCTTTCCTGGGCCCTGGGTCCAGATTTAAGTTGGAGATACTGTTCAACACTTAGAAACTGGAGAAAAGTTTTCGATCTTCTGCAGAAACATAAGCTTGTGTATATACACAGCTTTTAATTTGATCTTGGGAAGTCATCACGCCTAGGCTGGGTGTTTGGAAGGCAGGGGAAACCTGCGTGTGGAAAGGCCACCATGCTGACAAGAAGCTGGGACCAGAGAGTTTTATGGTTGTACATGTTGCACACTGACCTCTGCAAGCCTGGCACCTGGAGTGTTTTGTACAAAACCATGTGGCATACCTCTGGGCATCATCTTTCTGTCCCCTTTCTATAACAGCTTAGGCTTGTGGCACGGATGAAGTACAAAAATCATGTATACATCACTGAAGAACAGACCTACAAATTCTGCCATTTACCCTCTCCATTAGGCTCAAAAGGACTGTCCCCATCTTGCTGAGGAACAAGGGAACCTGGGGCAGACTGCTCTGGACCAGGATGCTGCCTGCTTTTTCTGGTAGGGACAGTTGGAGGAGTGTGGGTCATGGCCTAGGCTAGCTCTGCCTTGTCAGGCACAAAGAAGGCTCAGTCTAACTAGGAGATGTTTCCCATACTTGTCCAGGCAGGTATGAAGGGAGAGAGCACCTGAAGCCAGTATAGCACTGGGTGACTGCTAGCAAAGTAGCCCTGGCCATGGTGCTTCAGCCTTGACATGTCTCCTGCCTTCAGGAAGTCCAGGTTCTGCCCATGCTCCTCTCTTTTGTAACCCCTTGGCTTTTCCAGGCAGTGGGACTCCAGGCAGACTTTTACAGCAGACTGCCTGGCCAGCATGGGGAACAACATGTCCATCAGCAGTCTCTGCCACTTGTAGCAAGCAGGGGAAGTTGAACTTGGCTCTGTGGAGCCTGTAATCAGCAAAGCCCCTGCTGTGGGCACCCTTAAGTGCTGCTTCCGGAGCCTACTTGAGATACACCTGCCTGTGCTCAGGAGAGAAGCAGCAATCCACCAAAACAACCCCAGGTGCTGGCAGGAGGGGCCAGGACTCCGATTCCCTTCCCATGCACCAACATTGTGTGAGGTCCATTGCAAGCTTCCTCAAGTTTTAGTATCCTTGGAGGTGCATGGCCCAGGGGCTTCCCCTATCAGGGCCTCTGATTCCCCATCATTGGGAGAGGAATGAGCTCCTGACTTCTTCCTAAGCCGCCTCCTTCACTGTGCCCTCATCTCTTTCTTTCCAGAGACATTATAAATCAAACGGCTTAGAACGTAAGGCATCAAAAATTCTGAAACCTTCATCTATTATTAACGCTGACAGTAAATTCCCCCTTCGAGCGTTTTACATAGCAACTGTTACCAAGACTCACGGGTAGAGCTGCACTGAACCACCAAATCCTAGAGGCTCTGGGCGGATGGCTGGGCCATACTTGTTGACCACCTGAGCACCTGCTAACCTCTCCAGCTGCTGGTGGGGTAGGATCTCTAGCTAAGGAAGCAGCTGACATCCTGCTGAGAGAGTCCCAGCTGCTTTTGCTGATTCCTGCTGGAAGATCCTTGCAGACCCCAGCTCCAGGCCAGAGAAAAGGCCCCTGAGGCCTTCTGAGGCCATGCCTGGAGTTAGTGATGGGGGTCTAAGAGGAAAGACAGGAAAAGGCTTCATAGATGCTAAGGGTTGTGCAGATGTTGTTTACAGACTCACCCACCTGTCAGCTACTTTCCTGAGTGACTGTTTGTCTGCAGGCAGTATCTAAGCACCAGGGATTTAAAACAAAGACAAAAGGCCTAGTCCCTGTCGAATTTGGTTTGGTAGGAGACAGTGGTGTCAAGCTCTAATTGCAATGGAGTACAAGAATCAATGTGTGTACCAGGAATCCACTCAGGAAAGAGAGACAGGCAGGAAAGGGTAGGGTGGAGGGGGGCAGCTGCCCAGGGTTTGAAAGGATAAATAGAATCTGTGGGTTTTCAACACAACTGGCATAGGCTCAGGTTCTGGAACAAGCATTAGCCCAAAATTTGGTGTATTAGAGAAGGATCTAGAAGAGAAAGCAGGAGAGGCTGTTAGGACTTAGAATGTAAAGCAAATGGTGTTTGTTAAATAGCCCTGGGAGCTGTGGGAGGCGGGGTGGGGTGATATTGACAGGTAGTAGCTTGTTACTTACATTGTACAGATGAGAGAAGGGTTTAGTTTGGCCCTTGCTACATGTCCAGCTCGTGTTGGGCAGAGAACTGCAGCCTCGGTCTTAGTTCTGATAAAGGCCTGGACCATGTGGGCCTTTCCTGGGGCAGAATGGCCAACCAAGGAGGACCTGTCAGAAAACAGGACAGGGGCTTGGGAACTAGCTATCGGTAAAGTGCTCACCATGCTTAAGACAAGCTGGTGAGGTGGTACATACTTGTGATCTCAGGGCTGAGGGTTAGAGACGTTTGGATTCCTGGAGTGCTCTGTTCAGCCAGCCTAGCTGAATCAGTGAGCTGAGTTCAGTCTCAAAACTTCAGGTTGAGAGTAATTGAGATAGACATCTGACACCAACCTCTGGCTTCTACATACAATCCTCCATCCCCCGCCCCCAACAGAACCAAACCAACCCAAAAAACAACAGGACTTCCATGAAGCTATGGGGTCAGTGTTATAGTGTAATAAATAAAATAGGTGGAAGTTGCAGACATTTCAGAAAATGGAAATTCTAGGAAACTGGACTTTCTGGTGGTCTTCCCTCTTCCTTAGTGCCAGGTCACACTGGGTCATAGCCAGTATGGGGCAAGATGTTTGTTTTAAGAAAGGAATGGTATTCTGAGTAACACAGCTTTTGGCAAACTGTATTTGGGTGCACAGGGATACAGGGGCCTGTATGAAGATAAATGAAGAGAAGTCGGTCACCAAAGGGCAAGTGGACAGTGCTAACGTCTCTCACCCTGTTTCTAAAGATGAGAGCTGGGTTTTCCATGCTTGCCTCCACCACATTCTTTACCTCACAGCTCAGCATGCATTGTCTCCAGTGTTAGGGAAGCAGGTTTAGAGATATGCTGAGCTTTTCGGAGTAGATGGGCTAGGGTATAGAGTGAGAGAATTGAGGGCATAACCTCAGTTCATTTACCTACATAATTGGCTTATGGTACATTCCTATAGTCTCAGAACTTTTGAGGTAGAGGCAGGAGGTAAGAGCCTCAATTATGTATTGAATTCAAAAGTAGTCTGGGCCACATGACGTACTATCATGTTCACCACCACCACCACCCCTCCCCCAAAGAGAAAACAGGACACAGCTCAGCTATAGACAGACTGCTGCTCAGTCCAAGCCTGCAGGTTTGTGTTCACAGTTACAGGTGGGGAGGACAAATGACTGGGCAACTGAACACTCAGTTATGGTGGAAGGCAGATAAGGAAGAATCAATGACTTAGAGAGGGCTTGGCCTTTAGTGCCAGAGACACCACAGCTTAGTGTCTCTCTGCTTTCTGAAGACTCCTGATATCAGCTGGGCTCTGGGTAGCTTTTGTTCCCCTGCTTTGGAGATGGCCGAGCCCCACCTAGCAGCATCCGGCTGTGTGTCTGACTTTGGTTTTCTTAGCTCTCACATGGCCTCTTACGTCTTAAGCCCTATGCAGACATCTAAAGTTATAGTTGATACTAGACCTGCAGCACACAAAGTCCTCACCAGAAGGGCCCTGCTCCCCATCTGGTGCTAATTGCTCAGAGACAGCCTGTGTGTCTATGGGGTGTAGTAAGGGCCTGGCAAATGAACATTGTCTTTGGCCTCTTCCCTGTCATTCCAGGGTGCTGAGTGGCAGGCATTTCAGCAACTTCTTGGATTTCTGTGTCGTCACCAGATTCTCCCTTTAGAACCCAAACCACATTGTTTTGATTTTTGTGAGCATCTACCATGTACTAGTAGATGGTTGATGTGACAGAATTATGGCCTGGAAAAAACCTACTGTTGTTAAGGATAGGGTTTCAGGGAGGGAATCTAGTGTGATCTGAGTAGAGATGTTTCCTGTAGGGAGATGACAATCCACGGACAGTGTGCCAGGCAAATGAAGAGGGTGGAGCATTCTTGCATTTGATGCCCAGGGTGTGCAAAGGCTGGGGATGAAAAAAGTCTCTTAAAGGATCTTGTAGTGGACACTATGTTGTGGGAGCTTCGGT
The DNA here is from genome assembly GCF_963924665.1 of Micromys minutus. Taxonomy (NCBI): domain Eukaryota; kingdom Metazoa; phylum Chordata; class Mammalia; order Rodentia; family Muridae; genus Micromys; species Micromys minutus. Next base: position 12,620,703 of record NC_137979.1, read on the forward strand.
GTGTTGAGCTAGGAACCCCTGAGCCTGAACACCAGCAGACAGTCTCTAGTCAGCTACATTCTGTACCACTCAGGCTGGAGAGGCAACATTCCCCCCTTCATTAGGCCATGTTCCTCCTGTGTGCCCTGACTAGACAGGTGGAGTCCTGCCCTCAGAGTTCCCAACAAGCTGTAAAGCTGTGGGTGGGGCCTAGTGGCAGAGTGCTTAGTATGTATGAGGCCCTGGGCTTTATCTCTAACCACAAGCAAGTAAGTGCACAAGGCAGGAAACTTGAGAATGGGGAGCTGTAGAGATGGGATTTGGCCTGCAGAGGAGGCCAAATCACAGGAAGTAACTAAGTCATAGGAAGTAACTGGGTAATAAAAGGATCCAAGCAGACAGTGGGAATAAGGGGAAATTGTATGTGTGCTTGGGCCCAAGTAGCTGCAGCATGTGCAGAAGAGGAGTAGCGGAGAAAGTAAGTGACCTGCTTCCAACACAGCATTGGCTGGCCTGGGGACCTCCATGTGACTTGAGGAGGATTTCTTCAGGCAGTAGGAAGGCTGCCAGCATAGCTTTCATGTGTGACATTGAATAAGTGGATCACATTCTCTGAGCTTGTGAATTTTGTGGTAACACAGAGGAGGGCAGTGTACTTGCTCATAACCATCCCAGCTGTGACCCTGGCTAGCCATGGTTGCTCCATGGGGAGGAAGGATACATGGAAACAAATTTAGGAGAGCCACGAGGCCCCAGAACATAGGCCATCTCAAGCCCCTCTGTCTTCTCCATGTGCCCCAGTTCTCTCTCTCTTCCCTTTCCCATCTACTTTCTGTGTGTGTGGGCTGCTCTGGTGGCTAGAAGAGGTGATGAGAGCCTCCAGCTCACGTGCTAAGTTTGCTGCTGGGGCTTCAGGTTGGTGTAAAGGTGTAAAGCTGGGACATGTATTATATGGCCTCCATGGGGAGCCTTTTTAAATGGGAAAAACACATTCCCTGAGATTCCAACTCACATGACCTGAGACAGTTTGGCCAATGACACTGTTTCCTGTGTTCCCAGGTCATTTTCTGAAGTCACCTCCCCCTCTAAGCAATAGGAGACCCGTCTGTCAGAGAAGAAGACTGCTTAGGAGCTGCCCTGGACCACCCAGAATGAGCTGCAGAAATGACAGGCACATCGGCTGCCGACTGTGAACTTGGCCCTTGCCACTGGGAAGAGCTGGGCTCATAGGCTTGACCCAGTAGTTCAGTCAGCCTCTGCCCAGCAGAGCCAAAGGCCTGGGAATTGATGTGGACAGGAAGCTGCTACTCACAATTGCTCTAGTCTTCCCAGCGACCCCTTCCATCCTGACTAAGATTCTCATAGATTGGTTAGTTCTCTTTTGTCTTTAAGGAAATTAAGAGGGGTGAGGGTATGGCTTAGTGTGCAGCACTGGTATTTTGGAGGCCTTGGGTTTGATTTCTTGTACCCTCAAAAACTAGAAATTATGTCATAGTTACTGTTTTGGCTGGCCTCTGCAGCCCCATGTCTAGGTGACCCAAGTACAGGGGTCCTTAGATAACCCGCCCCCCAGAAGGCAGTCTGACAGGCAATATCCAGGAGGCTGAAAGGAATGTGGGGAGCATTGCATCTTTGTTGCAGACCCATGTGGGGCTCTTTATATAAATGGTTTCATTGCCTAACAGGAAAAAAGAAAAATGAGGCTTTGATGTGAGCCTCAGCATCTTTGTCAGACCTGTACAGTGTCACTCAGACTTCGGGGTGGCCTGCATCTATTAAGGAGCTGTCAGCTGTTCTTAGGCCACAGGCCCAGGGGGCTCTCAGGGTAGGGGTGGTCCAGAGCTGACTGTAGAATGCTGTATGAGTGTGGGAGCTGTGTTGGGGATGTCAGCCTAGACTGGTCACACAGTGGGCCTGGATTCCCTGAGCACCAGAGCTGTGGGCCACCACAGTAGACACCAGGGAAGAAGAGGGGGGATGGAGACAGGTAAAGACCAGCCAGCTAGGCAGCACAGCATAGCATACAGTGGGACCTGCTTCATTCCCCTAGAAGGGACAAGAAAAGATCCTGCTGTTTCCATAGGCCTATATAATCCAGGATATCTTGTGGAGAGGACCCTCGGTCCCAAGGAACATTCTAAATGAACAAAGAACAGAGGACAGATCACCAAAGGCTAAAACTGGCACACTGTGCTCTCAGTCTAGAAGGATGTATGATGCCTACATGGTCTCTATGGCAACGTTCTATTAGCCAGAATTTGGTTACACCAGCTCTTGTCCCCATTCATTCTAGAAAACACAGAACTGCTGGTCTTTTTTAAACCTTGCTGGGAAAAATATGAAAAAAAAAATAGCATTCACCTCTAACCTTTTAGATGAAAAGACATTGATGTCGACTTTTAGTGTCACAAAATTGGGCTTGTGTTGAAGAACGCCTGCTTCTGTGCCTTATTCATTGTATATCAGACCCTTAACATTTGTCTGCAACGAGAAAAGCTCTTTGGAAGCAGTGATACTTCCAAAGCTGGGGTTTGGAGGACCTGCTGTGCTGTGTGATCTCACAGGATCAGTTGGTTTCTCTGAGCCTTGTTTCCTGTCTCTGTGCAGGGACAGAGACCAACGGTCATTTCTCAGGCTTTGCACAGGGTTTGCTGCCTGTCTCACGATACCTAATTGTTACAGCTTTGCCTTCCTCAGATGAAAGAAAGCCTGGTGATGTCTGAGGCAGGGCAAGCACTGGACAATACTTTCTAGGTATGTAGTTAGTGGGATACTGAGGCCCTGGCTGGTGCTGCCTCCCATAGCACTCTCCCATCTCTTGGCCAAGGACTTTGCATCTGTGAACCTTAGCTCCAACCTCAGAGTCTAGGGGTTGTTTGCCAGCTACCTTGATGGAAGCAGGGTGCTTTAGCCAGTAACTGCTCGGTGGAAGGAGTATCTAGTTACTGTTTGGATGATGGGGTTGGGGCCTGGCATCAACTCTTGGTCCTGCAGCAGTGCTCATCAGGACTTCAGGACACCCAGGATACTCCAGCTGTGTCCATGGCCGCTCCCCCACCAAGTCAGCCTGCCCAGGACCCACATTCAGAAATACTCAGTGCATGGTATAGCCCTGCCATTTCTGATGAGATCTCACTGTTTTCAGCAAGGGCCTTACACATCACAAAGCTTCCCTGACTCTTGGCAGCAGAATTGCATGAAGTTCCCACAGCTGTGTCTACCTGTGTCTACCCTATGCAGTGAACTCTGCTCTGAGGTCAGGTGCTTACCTCATCTGGGATAAGAGTCACATGGGATAAGGGTCTGGTTGGCCATTGCAGACTCTTGGTCACACATTCTGAGGAGTCTTGGGCTGGACATAATAAAAGAAGGCACACACAATAGGGACACACAAGTCTTCTTGGGCTAGGTGGGTAGTGCCAGGCAGTGAAGTTAGGCAAGATATCTTGCTTGGTACCTGTCCATGAAAGAGACAGAAGAGCAGGGTCAGGCCACGTAGTATTTAAAAGGCTGAATACTGGTGCTCAGCAGCTTGAGGGGAAGCTAAGAGGGCAGCACACATGTGGCAGGTCACAGCAGCTTAGCAGGAAGGGGGCTAAAGGAAGCAAAGCAAGCAGGATGGTTGTTCTCTGTCTACACAGGAGCCAGTAGCTGGAGCAGAGCATCTGCCTTTCCTACCAGCCACCCCAGGGTTCAGGCAATCCTTAAGAGCAGACGTGGGTAGGTGACTCTCTTCCCCAAGGAGACAAGACAGGTCTCCTCTGCTTTGTTAATACTCCAACCAACTTTTAGGGGCTGGTTTTGGCCAAATGTGACCTTGCTCCATCTCAATTTTGTCCCAATATGGTACACCAGGAGACTGTTGCTGAGAGGTGTGGACATTGAGGGCCGAGGGGCACAGGGACAGCCTGGAGCATGTAGAAAACTACCACTTGGTGGGAAGCATAGGATATGAATTTACAGACCTGTCCTAGGGGTCTAGGAGAGGCTTATACAATGCAAAGAAGAGAAGAACTGATTCCAGTGAGGAAACTGGGGAAGGATGAGGCCTGGTGATTACTCAAATACAGGCTGCTGCAGTCTAGGTCTCGGGGCTGCAGCTGCAGTATACTGAGGGCAGGAGGCAGGGTATGTGATGAAGGGATAGGAAGCCATTGAAATTTTTACAGCAATAAAACCCTATGAACAGAGCTTCTGTGAGGCTACAGGGATGGGGCTAGAGACCTGGAGACTGCCCCCCCCAGGGGTTTTAGGTACAGTATCTGTGGTCATGTGATATGCTCTGTACTGTGGAGTGAGGTTGGAGAGACCTTGGAAGGGAAACCCAGGTGAAATGGCCGTGAGGAGAGTCGATGGAGTAGAGAAGGCTTGAGGGTGCCAGGGATACACTAGATCTGTCAGAAGCTTCGGAGCGTCAGAAGGAAGACGTGGCTGGGGTCTTCTTCCTCAGAAGGGGCCAAAAGAGGGAACAGAGGAAAAAACAAGAGTTAGGGCGGAGATGGGGCAGGGCTAGGGGCTCACTTTGTTTATTCAGGCTGCCAGCTGTGGGAACAGCCCAACATAACAGTGATGGGAGCATGCAGGCGTTGGTATCAGGAGAGCTAAGGACTGGGGTTCAGGATTTTTATCCACTAGCAAAGAGGTAGCAGCCTATCTTCCAAAGAGCTTCAGGGCATCTAGGCCTCAAGGACAAAGGCAGGGGTTGGTGGGGGGGAGCAGGAGATGGAGCCTGTAGCTGTGAGCTTAATGGCCCCGGAAAGGGAAAAAAAAAAACATAAAGCTGCAGACTTACGGGGAGACATAAACAGAGCTGTCAGGCATTAGCTGCAGGGAGACTGGCTGAGCAGAGTAGAGCTGCGATCCTTGTGTGTGCATAAAAAGACAGAAGTTATCAAAGGAACCAGATTAAGGAGCTGCTGTCTCTGCCACACTCACGCTCCCTGGCAGATTCCTTTCTTATGCCTCAGCCTGCCGCCTCTGGTCACAGGCTCCGGTCACATGCTGACCAAGGGGCTGAATCTCAGGGATTGGCTAGGGCAGGGGGCAGAACTGCCAGTGATACTATATGTCTGAGTGGACAGGGGACCAAGCCCTGCTGGCAGAGGGTGGGAGCCAGGACTGAGGAGGGAGGCGGTGCTGACCCTGACAGTTTATGAGTGCTCATACACCCTGCCATCTTTATTTTTGCTGTTGCTGCTGCTGATGTTAGCTAAGCACCAATGAACTTAAATTTCATTTTAAGCCATCCCTGTAGTCCTCAGCAGATGACAAACATCCTGCTCTTCTGAGCTGCAGAGATACCAGTCTATGTATAGGCATGTGCCTCTGTCTATGCAGATATGCTTCCCCGCCCCCACTCCCATCAAGGAGGTTTCCAATGATCCTGAGTTGGAGAAGGATGGCGTCCCAGGTGAGAAGAGAGTCCTAAAGTAGGTCTTTGGGGGTACCTAGCATGTGACAGGAGCCTGGCCTGATAATTCTCAAGCCCCTCTTGAGTTCCTCAGGCCAGGCACCATAATGAGGGTCTGGGAACTGTCTGTTCTTAAACTATCATGTTCTTAAAAGCTTTAGAGAGTCATATTTTGCTTGGGTTAAGAAAAATACCAGTGGCTTTGCTGGAGGGCAGAACTCCATTCATCTACCTATTCACTTGCTCATTCAATAAACATGAGGCCCTCCACAGCTTGATCCCTCCTGCCTTAGCTCAAACATGTCCATCAGAGGCCTGATTTGTGCTTTTGAGTCTCTTAGGAGACAGCAGTCAGGCAGTCTCTAAGTGTATGTAGTTTGTGTGGGAGAAGATCTTTTGTTGCCAGAGGTTCTGAAGGTTGTAAAGGGGAAATGGGAAAGGAGCTCTTGAGGCCATGCGACCCAGGACCCACTTGATATGTAAAGAGAACGGGCATGTATCCAAAGAGGAAGGTACCAGAACATACGCAGAGCCCCCATAGAAGACGTGTGGCATCTTCAGGTGTTCCTGCTGACCTTGCATATGTCCACAGTCGGGATGCCCTTCCTCCACAGCAGAGTCTTTTATCTACCCTTGAAGCTGCCCAGCAAACAACTATTGATGAAGGAAACTTCATTCCCATATGTGCCAACACCTGCCTCCCATCACCCTATGTTAAGACTGATGCCCAGTGAGAGACCAAAGAGGACACTTTCGGAAGGTGGCCAGCACCAGGAGAGCCTCCGATCTCTCTCTCCCTCCCTCTCTCAGGCCTGGTAAGCTGAAGGTGAGGGTTTGATGGGCTTTGATTCCCACACTGTGTGGCCCTTTTGTCCTCTCTGGGCATCAGACATACACTAGGTTACCTGTAGATATTGACTCTACCTGGTTCTGGCACACCAAGAGTTGCAAGTCAGACTTGAGACATGCATTGGCAGGTTAATAGTCTGACCCCATCACTGTTCTCTAGGAGATAATCCAGCCTCATCTTAACTGGCCTCCATATTTACTTGTAACTATAGTTACTATGAATCATAGCATACTTATACCTAATGTTGTCATTCCTGCTCTTGTCTGTGCTCTGTGGCTCACTGTCACTTAGCACATTTGTGATCTGGGCCTTACCTGTCTTCATTTCCACATCTAACAAAAGAGACTGCATTTTCAGACCTTTCCTCTCTGCCTCCCTTTTCCTCAGTGCTTCCTGCATACTCCTCGAGATTCAGGACTTCCTCTGGGTTATCCCTCTGATCCTGTGCCTCCTGGGTAGAAGTGCAGCCTTTGCCTGTACATCAGCACTCACCTGTCTCCTGCAAGGGTTACTTGATCTTTCTGTTGTCTCTGGCTGTGTCCATTCCTAGCACCCATGCAGCATAGAGTGTGCACTTGGGAACTGCTTCTCAGATGGAAGGATAGTTGAGTAGGTGGGTGGTGGGAAAATTGGTGAATGAGTGGAGAATACACAGATGAATGAATGAGAGGGTTGCCAGAGTGGGTTGAGGGACTGGATAGTCTATTGGGAAACTTGGAGATCGCAGGAAGTAAGCTTAGGAGCCGTGAATAGGGCTCAGTTTCCCTGTGTGTAAAATGGTCTATCTGCTCAGCTCCTATAGTTGGAAAAGGTGGCCAAGAAGACAATAGGTCAGGAGGGCCAGACAGTGACCACAAAGGAAATTGTTATCTTGCAGCTTTGAAATGACCTTCCTTTTCTGTAGGCCATACCCCGACTTAGAGAGTTGGGACCAGAGTTCAATTTAAATCCAAGTTTTGTTATTCTCAAGATATCCTTTGGCCTCTTGGGATTTAGTTGTATTTTTTAATAAGGTAGGGTGCTTATGTTCTTGCTGATACTCTGGAGATGAAAACGTTGTTTAGGCAAACCCAGAAACATGGAACCTGTACCTCAAAAACATGTAGAGTTTCACACCCTGACTCTGTCTCTGCGCCCCCAGCACCCCAGTATGATTTCTATAATGTTAGAACGTTCATCTGAATACACAAATGCCCCCTAAGCCTTTTTCTGTGCCTGTGACCTCATCTGCAAAGTGAATGAGGGTGTGACTGATGCTCAGAACAGAGCCAGTGGTGCCTGGAAGGTTAGTGAGCTGGCAGCAAGGGATTTCTGTTCCTTAGTGACTCTCAGCTCAATCCTGGGATGTGGATGCTTAACTGCTGTCCCTACTTAAGGGATGAAAATTACAGGCATGGAAAGGTAGGTTAACTCACCTGAGGTCACAGAGTCTGTCAGCCTCAGGGTCTTGAATACTTGGTGTTTGTTTCCAAAGACTCTTGTGAGGGCATTCTGGAAAAAGCTACTCCTAAATCACAGTGAAACACAAAGCTCTACAGAACATTCCATAGGCCTGGGGCTGCAGGGCTTTCTGCCAGTCTCCCAGGTCAGTTCCACTCACAGTTGACACCTAGAGTTGTCACATGTGACAGGACCCTGCTCAGGCCACTGCCACCAGGTCTTTGTGTCCAAGCAGTGTGTGCCTAACTACCCTGACAGTAACTTGCTGGTGGGGTTAGCAGTGAGCAGATGAGAGTGAGGCTCATGTGATGTCCAGGAGCTCCTGACTTTCTGGCCACACCTTTGCAGCCAGCAAAGACCACTTAGGGTTTCCAGTCCTTTGCTTTTGCTATAAAAAGTATGATCTTTTAAAAGGACAGATACGTCCTGTGCTGCTCTTGACAGCTCTGTCTTTATGGTCTCTTTTAGTTTCCACTTGCATAGGGTTCCACAGCTCAGGTTAGGGGGAGGATTTGATCCCTTATCTCTAGAAGGCCTCATAGTTAAGAGCCTGTGGGTTCACAAACCCTGGATGGCATCTGCCCGTACATTTTAAGTGTGTTTTGTTGGAAAGATTACAGGAAAGTGTATTGCTAGGCTACACAGAAGAGAGAGGAAGGACCTAAAAAACAAAAACCCAAAACAAAAAACCCTGAGCGTGCCTTTGAACACTAGTCCTGCTCACTCATGAAGATAAGTGTAGTCAGTGGTCAGGCCCACCCCTGCCCTGTGGGGGGCATAGTGTCCTTTGTACCACAAAGAGTGCAGGATACAGTAAGTTGTAACCTCTGGGCAGTCTGTGTCTGTCTGTTCACGTTGAAGTCAAGGCAGTGGCCTCAAGGATGAAGCTTCACTCATATAATCAGGTCTGGCTTTTTTCTAATTTTACCCCCCTAGTTGCTGTTCCCTTAGCTGGACATGTAGGGGACTCCATTTCTTTCTGCTGCAGGTGACTGACCTCGCACATATTACTTTGGGCTAGGACTCTGGCCACGTGGAATTTTTATTTGGATCCATAGTGCCAGAAGGTGCTCTGAAGAGGTAGAACTAGTTAGCCTGTTCCATCCCCCATCTGCACCAGGGCTCCCTTTCTCCTGTGCCTCACCAGCCAGGCAGAGACGGCACCATGCCTATATTTCCTACATGCTCAGAAAGCTACAGGGCCAGGTCTGTGTGTGTTCGGAAGAACACGCATGACTGGAAGGAGCCCAGATCTAGCTCTCCTCCCACCCCCTTACAATAGCCCTGCCAGTTGGATGCCTAGAATCTTTTACAACTCAAGAACATGAAACATGGAGAGGTTACATGCCTGAGCTTACCCAAGTATGTGTACAGGAGCTGGAACCTGAACTCAGCCACTCACTGTCAGGGTTTCATCATGGAGAGATGGCATTTTTCGCACAGCTCCAAGCCCCATAACCTTTCAAAGTATCCTGGCTGCCTGAACCTGACCATCGGAGCTCCTTAGGAACAGATACAATCTGCCATTTTCTACCAGTTATAAGGAATCCTCCCACAAGCTTCCAAAGCAAGGCATCTGTGGGTCAGGTCAAATTAGCAGTATGAGTGATGGTCTGGAAACCAGGGAGAGTGTTCTGGAAAGGTTGAATGCACTAAGGTCCAAGGGGGCCTTGACCCAGACTCAGGCCTGGGCCTGGGCAGAGAACCAGCACTCAAGGAGGAACTGAAGTGTTGTATTCATTCTGAGTGAAACAAGAGCAATGTTCCAGACAGTTAGATGCTGGACCCAGCTGCCGAGGCTTTGTTTTTCCTCTTAAATACCTTTCCATTTCATGGCTGTTTGGAGAGAGTAATCAGCCAGCTTCCCACTTGGGCTCAGGAAGGGCCTCAGGAAGTTTGTCCAGGCTGCCCCTAAAGCAGGGCCTGCCAGCTCCCTCTCTGGGGTGGTTCTTCTGTTGTGTCAGCATGGCACAAATGGAAACTCTCCTGTAATGACAGCAGCCACAAATCCAGCACTTCACCTTGAGACCTGGAAGATCAAAATTGGAACATTCATCCAGTCTGTTGGAGCAAAATAGCACTGCACGGGAACACGTGACCCTATGAACCCAAAACTTACCACAACAGCCACACATATTTGGAAGAGTGCTGCAGGATGAGATTCCATCTACAGGTGAATAGAAGAGATCTATAAAATCCAGTCTTATGCCAAGAAATCCTGACAGAGTGGCTTGGCAGTGTGACACTTCTCTCCAGTCGTCCCCCCCAGATGACCAGTGTTCTGAAATGTCATGCCAACACATCTACCCTCAGGAACCACTCCGTGTCCCCAGCCGGAAGCCCAGCTTGCAGCACTACCCTCAGGGCTCCCAAAGAGTGGAATCTGGAACAACCTTTGTATTATTTGGAACCATTTCCACTTCTGGAAATGAGAAGAGACTTTACACCTTGAAGGGCAGTTGAGGGGGAAGTAAGACCTCTAGTGGCTCCTGGTCAGGGGAACAGTGTTCAGTAGTAAGACGGGAAGAACTGCACTAGTGTACCACGTGTGAGTACCACTCACACTGTAGCTTCAGACACACCAGAAGAGGGCCTCTCTATGACCCTATTACAGATGGTTGTGAGCCACCATGTGGTTACTGGGATTTGAACTCAGGACCTCTGGAAGAGCAGTCAGTGCTCTTAACCACTGAGCCCTTGTTTCTGCTTAGGTACCAGTCCTCTTGATCCTAACCCACGTTGGCTTCCAGGGCCCCTCCCATCTAGATCCCTGACCTAAGTATGTCACAGCCCCCCTTGGATATCAACCTCCCTTCTGCTTCTACCAGGTACTCTAACCCGCTAGGCCTCTTATCTTCTACTGCTGGCCTCCCAAGGCTGCTCTCCTGGGGATGAACCCAGCCAAAAGTCCAACCCCTCAAAAGCTGTTTTGTTTTGTTTTTTTTGTTTTTTTTGTTTTTTTTTTTTTTTTTTTTTGGTCTAGCTGACTTAAGCCTCAAGAGATTGGTCTCAACTTTGCTAACACGGGACCCTTTAATACAGTTCTTCATGTTGTGGTGAACCCCTGCCATAAAACTATTTTTGTTGCTATTTTGTAACTAATTTTGTTACTGTTTGTGGTTTCCAGTGGTCTTAGGTGACCCCTGTGAAGGGGTCTTGATTCACATGTTGAGAACTAGTATTCTAACCCCATGGTTTTTGTGTCTGGGATGGCTACTGCTTTCTCTGCTCACTGCTGCAGCTAACCACCTTCTCCTTAAAGAAAGTTTCTCCCAAGACCCCCGAATTGGGTTAGGAACAGTCTGGAAAACGCCAGGATACTTGAGGGACTCAGTCAGATTCTGGAATTGGCCCTGACTTGGCAGCCCATCTAATGATCATCTCTTCTAAAGAGGGCAGAATGAAGTTTGAAGGTGGGTGGCCTTTCGGGGAGAAGGGCAACCACAACGGATGCGAACTTCCTGCGACCTCATACTGAGGAAGGAAGGGTCTGAAGAAGGCAAGCCAAAGTGGGGTTCTCCCTAGGGGGAGCCTAGATAGACCAACAAGAGGGAGTAAACCGATCTGGCGAGCTTCCTGTGTGCTCCTGGCACGTCCCCAGACCCTGGCTCAGGAAGGGGCTTGCTTTGAAGTTTCCGGCAAGACCTGCCATTGCTGTTCAAATGGCTTATTTGTCTAGTGGCTTAAGGAAGGGGACCGGCGGTGGGGGTGGCAGCGCCCAGCTTGGCGCCGCTGCACCCTGAGGGTCCATGCATTTGGAGCTCCAGCTTCTGCGAACTAGAGAATGTTGAGACCAGGCCTAGAACCCCAGGGGGACTCGGTACTCTGGCCGGCTGTTTCAGGCTAGCGGGGAGCTGGAGCCGCCTCGCACCGCCACTCCACGCAGGGTGGGAGGGAGCGAGGGAGGCGAGGGGACGAGCGCCGGCTCCCCGCCCCCATCCCACCCGGTTCCGATATTTAGCTGAAAGGCACGCGGCTCCTAATCGGCCCTTTCCAGGCTGAGATGTAGCGGCGCTCTGCCCGCGCAAGGGCGGGGGCCGGGCCGGGGGAGGCGCAGAGTCCGGAGCCTGCGAGCGAGGTGAGGAGCCCGCGTCCTCGGCTGCTGGAGCGGGCGGGCGGGCGCGCATCGCCGAGGCAGATATAGAAAGGGGGGCAGGTTAAAAATAACCCTCTTCGGCTGGGAAGCTCGCGCGCACTCTCTCGCCTCGTTCGGTGCCAGAGGACTCCAGGGGAGGTGGCGTTGGGGAGGGCAGCGCGGGATTCCCCTCCTCCGCCGCCGGGCGGGGTGCCGCCTGCACGCCACGGCTGCACGTGTGCGGGGCCGCGCGCCCGAGCCCCTCGGTCCGGCCCGCGGCGATCTCCCCAGCTTCACGCTCCTGGCTGCCGCCCCTCCCGCACCCAGAGCGGCTGCAGGAAGCGCTCCTTTATTCATTATTTACGAGCGTTAATAGGTTTGGGCGCGCGGACTGGGGGCGGAGGCGAGGACGCCGCGGGGACCCCAGCGTTCGGGGAAAGGTGCGGACCTGCGGGAAGGTCTGCGGGGCGGGGGTGGGGAGAGCTCGGACGCTGTCTTTCGCGGGCGCGCACTTAGCCGAACGGGGCGAGGGATCTATAGGCCCCCACTTCCCTCCCTGCACGGCCCTTGCAGCCGCGTCCCTGACGCAGCCCTGGCCTCATTTATCATCATCTTTGGTCAAGTGGAGTGTGCAAGGAACAGCTGCTTCACTCGGCTGACTTCCGAGGGCGGCTACAGCGGGAATCAGGAAAATGAATGATGGAGGCTGGGGGGCCGCCCCCAGGTCCGGGTGCAGGCGGGAGGGAGGCGGGGAGCATCCTGGCTGCCTCTGCCTCGTGGCAAGCGCAGCGCCCCCTTCCTCTCCGGGCGCCCACAGTCCCTGCGGATCTGTGGCTGAGGACGGGCGGGTGTGCCGGAGGTCGCCGTGACCTTGCTGGGGTCAGTGGGTTGGGCTGCGGAGGAGGCGTCGCGGCGTCTTTGGTGGCCCTCTCCGGATTGGCGGAAGGCCGGGAGACGAGGAGGGGGAGGGGAATACCAATGGAAGGTGAAATTTTACCTGCCCCTGAGGGAGTCCTGCGGATTTTCTCCCGGCGACAGCCGCGCTCTGCCTTTGTCTTACATGGCCGAAATATCTGTAGCAGCGGCGGAGAGGCCCGCAGACCCACCCTCCGCGCGGCTCCCTAGGCTGTACCCATACCTCAATGTGGGGTCCTCGCCCGCGCCCTTCCCCGCCTGGTGTCGATGGGGCGGGGGCTGGTTGCGGAAAGGGTTAATGGCCTAGTGGCAGACCCTAATTGTCAGAGCTAGGCCCCGCTCCGTTCCAATTACCCTAAGTAGAGACTGAATGCGCAATTAACGGAGTCAGCTTGCCAACTGGAAAGCTGTCCCCGCTTTCACGTTGAGCGGAATACTCCACCAGCTGACTTGGACGAAGCAATTTCCTCTGCTCTCCCCTTTCTCTCTCCTCCAGCCCCTTCTCTTTTTCTCTCTCCTTAATAATAAAATTATACCAAGCAGTTTGCGGTGTGGCAGGCGGCCAGAAAAGCGTTTCTTTAAACGCCGCCGTCTCACAATTAGGCAGCAAGAGGATTTGACACGCCGAGGCGGCCTGACAGGCGGCTTCCTCCCCTGGGGGCTGGTGCAGGAGGGGCTTCGGTGCCCTGCTCCCCCATATGGAACCCGCACTGGGAGGGGGCCAGGGCTGCACCTCCTGGGCTGTCAGCACGCTGCTGCGAGAAGCCCTTGGGGCAGGCAGCAGGGGAGGTTCTACCCAGGCTCCTGGAGGCCTTTCCCTGCTGGGGTATAGAGTAGGAAAGCCATGTTCTCTGTTTCTGTTTGGCAGAGAGGCATTTGGGGGCACCTAACTGCTGAGCTTGGTGGACAACTCACTGAACCTCTCTGGGTTTCCACTGATCTCTTCCAAGTTTGGGATTGGAGTATTGAGGAAGAATGTGCCCCCATTCCATGCCCAAACTGTCTTCCTAGGAGGTTGCAGACAGGACTGTAATGAGCCAGAGACCACTTTGCTGGTAGTACTGGGAGAGCAGACCTAGAATCCCCATGAGCACACACAAGAAGAGCTGCCATGAAAGCACCAGGAACCAGCACCGGGAAAACGGGGTATCCTGACCACTGGCCATAGCAGCTGAACTCAGAACTGGACCAAGGTGGGCAGAGGCTGCTGTAGGAGGTAGTTGCTTCTGGAAGCCACCTTGGTGCCTCCCAGCTTCCTTCATCTTTTCTTGTTCCCGGGTGTCCTTCAGCAGCATCATGGCAGTTCTCTACCCTTAGACTTCGAATGCAGCACACATTCCCCTGCCACCTCAGCTCTGCTCACCCTCCACCTGCACTTCTCCCGGGCCAGTGGGCAGCAACACTGAAGGCTGCAGGGGAGAGAGGGCAGGCTCTGCTGTTCTCTCCTAGCTACAGTTTATGTCCTGCCCACCACCTCCCTCACCCACTCGTGAAACTGCTCTGTAGTCCTCACCCTCTGAGGCTGTGATGAAGAATAAATACTGTGATAAGCACAAAGCCCAGTATGTCCCTCTGTCCCACTTGGTCCCCATCAGAACAATATTTATAGGGCAACTGGGGCCAGAGTAGGGCATTGGAGCTGAAGAGCAAACCCTGAAGTCCCTACCTTCAGGCTTTTATCCTTAGGAGACAGCTCATTGTGCCATTAATTATGTAATTGCTGCGGTCTTGAGCCCCACATGGGAGCCTGGCAGGGGTCCCAAGAGGGGGGAGGGATGGAGCCTCACCTATCTCTTGTGGAATGTTACAGGGCCACCACCTCTACCAGCTGTGCAGCGACACAATCCTACCTCTAGCCCTTGAGCTCCTTCCTGCTCCCCGTCACTCACCTTTCACTTCAGTATTTGCCCGGGTCATGACTCCCTGCCAAGGCCTGCTGCCCTGAAGCCAGAGAACATCTAGGTGCCCCTTGTTGCATTGAATACCCAAGTCCCCAGCCCAAGAGGGCAAGGCGTGGGTGTGGATGTCTGCTTTGTCGGTGTTTGACACCTGGGCTGATGGTCAACTGAAAGCCCACACAAGTTCCTTTTAAACGTTGCCCTGCTGAAAGAACAACAATAAAAACCCTTGAGACTTGGTTGAAAACTTTCTTTTTTTTTTTTTTTTTTTTTTTTGATATGAGAAAGAGTGAGTGTGTGTGTATGTGTAAGAACAGCTTGCAGAAGCTGGTTCCCTCTAAAGTGGGCTTCAGGGATTGAAGTTGATCACTAAGCCATTGTATCTTGCCAGCCCCTGGTAACATTTTTGAGATTTCTGACTTGTAACCTCTTGAAGAAAAGGCTGCTCTGGAACATTCCCCTCACCCCCACCCCCCATTTTGCATGGGACCAATATGTATAGTCAGTCTACCTCCAACCCCTTCTGACCACTTTGCTCCAAAGTGGACTCTTTGTCCCTCCTCAAGAACAGGTCTGTGTTTGATGTATGAAGCAGACCTGTGGCCCTAGCCTATGCCTCTCAGTCCCTGCCCAGACAGACTGTGTCTTATCAGCTGACTTCTTAGTCTGGATTTAGTTTCACAGGGTTAATGTGACATTTGGAGCATGATTCATTTAATAAATATTTATTGTTTGGGGCAATGGGGACATGGCTATGAATAAAATAGGCAAAAAATCCCTGCTTCTGTGGAGACTAGTAATAAGGCTAAAAGGTAAGTGCTTTGAAGAAGTAGAAAGAAGCACAAGGGTATCATTTTAAATGCACCGATAACGGGGGCGAAAAGGTAGAGTTGCATGGGTGTCTGGGAATGGTTTTCCTAGCATAAGGGACAACCAGCAAAGAGGCCTTGAGGCCCCTGGAGGTAAAAGGCTTGCCCAAGGTCAAAAGCCTCCAGGCATTTAGACAGCCTGCTGCTAGCTTAGCACTTCTTTGCCACTTCTACCACAGGTTAAGTCATGGTCCTTCTGGGCACATGGAGCGGAGAGGCCACAGCTGTACTGATGAATTCCATGTTCTGTAAGGAAGGCACTGCCGTGTGGACCAACCCAAGCAGCCTGGGAACCCCCTGGGAGCCACCTCTAGCCAGACCCTTCCTTGATCTTTAGACCCTGTCTGTGGGTAACATCAGTGAGGGTGGGCTAGTCTGAGCTGGACATGATGGGCGAGACTGGCCTTCATGGTCTTTTCTTCTTGTTTAGACACATAGGCGGTGATGCCTTTTGTTGAGTGGTCAATAAAATGATGCCACAGTAGCCACAAGAGACTGAGGTGGCTACAGAGAAGACAGCCCTGATGGTGGGCACAGGGCCAGCTGGACTATGGACTTCTGCCACTGAGGGCACCCAGCCTGTGACCTACTGTATCCTAGTAGATGCTGAGGGTTGTGTCTAAGAAAGAACTGGGGCAAGTAGGGCCAATGACATGGTATTAGATCTCACCACAGTGCCCTTGGTAGAGATGGTGAGTCTGAAGGTTTCTTACACATCCTCCAGAGAATTCAGATACAGCCTCTTTAAGTCTCCGACCTCAGAAGATGTTGGCTCCACCCCCCACTCCCCCCCCCCCCCCCGCCGTGTTGTCCAGTCTGGCTTGTTGAAGTGTTCGGTAATTGAATTTAAGGCCTCCTGAATGCTAGGCAAATACTCTACCACCGAGCTCTATGTCTAACCTGCTAGACTGGTCCTGAACCTGAGATCTGATCCCCTTGCCTCAAATTCCAAATGCTAGGGTCACAGGTTTATGCCACTGTAGTCTGCTAATTTTCTATTTCAGTGATGGAGAGACTGACTGCATGCTAGATAGGCAAGTGTTCTAAAAGGTATGAACCACAACCCTGTCTCTATCTGCTTTTTATCTCTCCACCTACCTCTGGCTACTCAGGACCCCAGATCCTTCTGGGGAGGAACTTTTAAAAAAAATGTTACCAACATGGGGTGGTCTTGAGAGGCCATGCTTTGGGGTGGAGCTCTCACCACCACCACCCTGCTCTAAACAGATCCTTCAGTCTCTTCCTGATGCTAGTCCCTAGCCCAAGAAGTCTAGCCTAGTCTCAAAGGCCAGTGGGTTCCATAAAGATTCATCCCTGCTTCCCAGATACCCTGCTTTTTGCCCAGCTGTTTTTGGATAGGTGCTGGAGTTCCAAACTCAGGTCCTCAGGCTTTTATACAGCAAACCCTCCTAAGCCCTCTCCTAGCCTCCAAGTCTTAATATTTATTATTCGTTCGTAACAGATGGGGAGGCCCTTGGGGTCTTACCTACCCATTGCTCCATAAACATCTGTCTTTTCTCAGGCTTCCTGGGCCCCATAAACACCCACTTTCTGGTTCTCAGGCCTTGAGTGGGTTAGGCTTTCTATTTTTTCCTAAGCTACCAATCAAGCTATACTATGGGGAGGTGGGGGGACCAGTGGCTGGGGGATGCTAGTGAAGGGGAATGTGTCTCTTCCCACATCTCCTTCCACGCATCTCCCCTTTTCCCTCAGGATAACATTCCCACAGGGCTGACTTGGGATCATTAGCAGCTCTGACCCACAGAATACCCATCTCACTGATGGGACCACTGATCTGATTAGATACTATACGTAGGATCGCTAGGGTACAGCTCAGTGGTAGACCTTGCTTAGCAAGTTAAAGGCCCTGGACTTATCCTTAGAAGCACAGAAATACAGAGCCAGGCTTGCAGGCAGGGTCTAACCTGCTATAGAGGGCACATAGGCAGGTGGGTGTGTATGCATATATTTGTCTGTCCTGAGCTCAGCTCTGCATTCTTGCTGTCATACCAAGACACTCTTAGGGTGGGACTTTTTGGTGTGGGGTCCAGAAGAGGGGTCTGATCTTCGATGTTCAGCTAGGGTCACAAGCAAATCCTTTGCCCCTCTTAGCCTCAGCTTTAGTAGTAGAAGGGACAGGATAAAACACCAGGTCCTGTTTCATCAGTGTTGGCACCCCCTCCCCCACAGAGTCTTTGGGAGAAGGCTGTGCCTGAGGCTCAACCTCACTATTCCTTCAGTGCACTTCTTCATGGCTGTGTTGACGGCTTGCCGTCCTTGGCTGCTGGAATGTCAAAGGAAAGTTCATTCTGACTGTAAGCATGGTCAGATTCCACAAGGATCTGGCCTTGTTGGGCCTGGTACACTCCTCCATCCAGGGTCTAGAGTAACCAGTGGTTACAAGGGTGGAGTATTCACGTCCCTAGGGCAACGAGGGTTGCTCTGGATTCCTATCAGTTGCATGCCAGATTCTGCCAAGCTGGTTGAGGGGAAGCCTTGGCAAGTTCCCAGGAGAAGGGGGAGGAGCAGACGCTGGGGCAAGGCTCCCTTCTCAAACATTACTGCTGTTACTCCAGCCATCTCAGCTTCTTTCCTCCATGTGTAAAGGTCACCATTACCTGTGGGGAATTCATTCTTCCATCTGCTCTCCTGATGCTGCCCATACTGGTCCTTCGTTATCTGCTCCTCATCCCTTCCATATCCTTGCCTGGTGTTCTTGAAAAATAATCATAATCACAATAATTAATAACAACAGAGCCCACTGCAAGCCTTAAAGAGGCAGCACCTATTTTTCTCTGGCAGAGCCAGCAGTTATGTAGCTAGCAGCTAGGATGCCACCATGCCTGAGCCTTTGTTTCTGTCCCTCCCTCTGCCAGGGTTGGAGGGTGGTGCTGGGACACATGTTTCTGCCTATGTCCTCCAACAGGCACTGGGCCTCTGAGATTTTAATTGAACTGTCTTTTCTTAGAGATAGATGCTTTCCACATCCAGCTGCCTGTGTGCATCAGGAAGCTTGCCTGTAATCCTGTGTGGGGAAATTAAAAGGCACAGCAGCTGGACTGATTAGATGGGGCAGGGACAGAGCAGGCAGGGAGGGGACACTGTTCATGGCTCCCCTCTTTTTAGATAATGTCTCTGGTAATGCATTTTGGGGAATGTATTGCAGGGACACACACACACACACACACACACACACACACACACACAACTCCAGCCGTAGAAATGTTAATGATATCCACAGGACACTCAGCAGGAAATGAGAGTGATCTGGGACTAATAAAAACCGAAATGTAATTTGTGCAGATATATGAGGGAGGCAGATGTAGCCTTCAGAGCAGTCTGGGTTTGTGCGTTCTTGGCTTATAAACACACACCCAGGGAGAGCAGGGAACTGGCATTTTGTGTCCTGGTCTTAGAAGTGGCCCACTAGCCATCCTGATCAGGAGTGACATCCACCTGCATCCAGAGTGTGCTCTGCTCTGGGAACGTGGGGTGGAGGGAGGAGCAGGCTGCGCACTTGGACAGATGCTGTCTCCAACCCCTCTGGACTGGCAGGCACCGATCGGTGTTTATCTAAACCACAGTGACTGGAATGAAGTAGATCCAAAGGGTAGGTGGGCACTGCCCTAGTGAGGGCAAGAGACATGTGATGAGTTGGGGGTAGGAGAGGAGGAAGGTTGTCTTGGGGGCAGCTGGGTTGTACTGCTCTGCGCTCTGGAACCTATCTGGTTTTCTGGGAAATGCCTTGTTCAGCTGGATGGAGCTCTTTTGCCCCATTCCTTGGGTCAATTTCCAGAACAAGGAAGGAAAGCACCATTGTGGATCCAGACTAAAGGGAGATTGGATCTCCCCACCAGCAGCTTCCCACTCCCACCTTTCACACCTCTGTTTCTGTGAGGAACTTACCCCTCCTCTCCCACAAAACAAAACCCTGAAACCTTTGTGGTCTATGGCAGACCACACCTCCATCTTGGTGTGTTTGGGGACAAGAACTGGAAAGTCCCAGTTCCCTCTGAGGGGGTTGGACTGCTCAGACCCGAGAGAGCTTGGACATCCTGCCTTCAGCCTGCGTAGTAGCTGGGTAAACCCTGAATTTGTGGGGGTGCAGGGCCCTTTGTGATTGGGACAGTCTTCTTTTTCACCACTGAGGTTTTTCTGGGGTAACCAGACCCAATCATTTGAAGGAAACTAGCAGAGATCCACAAGTCTGGGTTGTAACTCTCCACAAAAGCCCCTGGTTTATATGCCCGTCTCCCATATCAGTGCAGTCTGCACCATCCCTGACCTGGGAAAGTTAGGAGCGGCTCAGCAGGGAAGGACAGAGAAGATGAAGGGTATGCTCTCCAGTGGCCAAGGGACTCTGTCTTTGTCCCCTATTAGTATGCATCCCCATACTCTGGACTACATAATCCGTTTATGCACCTATGATACCAAAACCAGGAGGCAGGTGCTACCATCCTTCGTTCAGAGGACGGGATGCTTTATGTGGACAGTTGGCTTAGCAGCCCCCAGTCAACATCTGCCAGAAGGGACAGAGTCCAGATGGCAGTGCAGGGGAGGTGTGTGTGAGCGCGCATGTACATGTGCCTGATAGGTCCTTTGTACATGTCTGGATTCCTGTATGTGCAGTTACAGCAGGCCCGAAAAACGGCCTGTCCCCAACTGGGGAGGGGGTCCTCATGGGTACCCAGTGTGGCTGAGTCATGCTTAAGTACGGCCACACAAAGACTAAGATGGTGGGATCCAGCAAGGCCCGAGGGAACGGTGGGATTGCTCTGCTAAATGGTTTTGAGCTGTCTACAAGGGCTGGGCGTGGTAGGACAGACAAGCCTAGAGAGGAGGAGCTGGCAAGAGGGGCCTGGAGTGGCCACTCACTGTGACTTGTTCTGTGCAGCCTGTTTGGATTATCCATTTCAGCTCTCCGTGGAAGCAGGATTTCAGAGCACACCTCTCAGACCCAGAGGTTTGTTAGTTTGTGCACAGCTGGTGGGAAGGTGCCAGGGAGGGATGCTGGCTGAGCCGAGAGTAAACCGAGGCCCTTCTGAATTGTTTTCCCTCTGCACCATCCTTTCTCTCCGCAGATAACCAGCCCGAGTCATGCAGTCTTTTCGAGAAAGGTGTGGTTTCCATGGCAAACAGCAAAACTACCCACAAACCTCACAGGAGACATCGCGCCTGGAGAACTACAGGCAGCCGGGTCAGGCTGGGCTGAGCTGTGATCGGCAGCGGCTGCTGGCCAAGGACTATTACAACCCTCAGCCCTATACAGGCTATGAGGGTGGCACTGGTACACCTTCTGGCACAGTGGCCACGGCAGCTGCAGACAAGTACCACCGAGGCAGCAAGTCTTTGCAGGGAAGACAGGCTTTCCCCAGCTATGTTCAAGACAGCAGCCCCTACCCAGGGCGCTACTCTGGCGAGGAGAGTCTTCAGACCTGGGGGGGCCCACAGCCACCACCTCCTCAGCCACAACCTCTGCCAGGGGCAGTGAGCAAGTATGAGGAGAACTTGATGAAGAAGACAGTGGTGCCTCCAAACAGGCAGTACCCTGAGCAGGGCCCCCAACTTCCCTTCCGGACTCACGGCCTGCATGTCCCACCACCACAGCCGCAGCAGCCCCTGGCTTATCCCAAACTCCAAAGGCAGAAACCCCAGAATGACCTTGCCTCCCCTCTGCCCTTCCCCCAGGGCAGCCACTTTCCCCAGCATTCCCAGTCCTTCCCTACCTCTTCCACTTATGCCCCAACAGTGCAGGGTGGGGGGCAGGGGGCCCACTCATACAAGAGCTGCACAGCACCATCTGCCCAGCCTCATGACAGGCCGATGAGTGCCAATGCGAGCCTGGCTCCAGGGCAACGGGTCCAGAATCTTCACGCTTACCAGCCGGGCCGCCTTGGCTACGAGCAGCAGCAACAAGCACTTCAAGGCCGGCACCACACCCAGGAAACACTCCACTACCAGAACCTCGCTAAGTACCAACACTATGGACAGCAAGGCCAGGGCTACTGTCCACCGGACACAGCTGTCAGGACTCCGGAACAGTATTACCAGACCTTCAGCCCTAGCTCCAGCCACTCCCCTGCACGCTCTGTGGGTCGCTCCCCTTCCTATAGCTCCACCCCATCACCACTGATGCCCAATCTGGAGAACTTCCCTTACAGCCAGCAGCCGCTTAGTACTGGGGCCTTCCCTACAGGCATCACAGACCACAGCCACTTTATGCCCCTGCTCAACCCGTCCCCAACAGATGCCGCCAGTTCTGTGGACCCCCAGGTCAGCAACTGCAAGCCCCTGCAGAAGGACAAGCTCCCTGACAACTTGCTATCAGATCTCAGCCTGCAAAGTCTCACAGCGCTCACCTCACAGGTGGAAAACATCTCCAATACTGTGCAGCAGCTCTTGCTGTCCAAAGCTACCATGCCACAGAAGAAAGGGGTCAAGAACCTTGTGTCTAGGACTCCAGAGCAGCACAAAAGCCAGCACTGTAGCCCCGAGGGCAGTGGCTACTCAGCTGAGCCTGCGGGCACACCACTGTCTGAGCCGCCAAGCAGCACACCGCAGTCCACTCATGCTGAGCCACAAGACACTGACTACCTGAGTGGCTCTGAGGACCCACTAGAGCGCAGCTTCCTCTACTGTAGCCAGACCCGGGGCAGTCCTGCCAGGGTCAACAGCAACTCCAAGGCCAAGCCTGAGTCGGTGTCCACCTGTTCTGTGACCTCGCCTGATGACATGTCCACCAAGTCTGATGACTCTTTCCAGAGCCTGCACAGTACCCTGCCACTGGACAGCTTCTCCAAATTCGTGGCAGGCGAGCGGGACTGCCCGCGGCTGCTGCTCAGTGCCCTGGCGCAGGAAGATCTGGCCTCTGAGATCCTGGGACTGCAGGAAGCCATTGTTGAGAAGGCTGACAAGGCCTGGGCTGAGGCTTCCAGCCTGCCCAAGGACAATGGCAAGCCACCCTTCTCCCTGGAGAACCACAGCACCTGCCTGGACACTGTGGCCAAGACATCATGGTCACAGCCAGGGGAGCCAGAAACCCTACCTGAGCCCTTGCAGCTGGACAAGGCGGGCAGTACCAAGGACTTCAGCCCGGGGCTATTTGAAGACCCTTCTGTGGCCTTTGCCACCACTGACCCGAAGAAAACAACCAGTCCTCTGTCCTTTGGCACTAAGCCTTTGCTTGGGACTGCCACTCCTGACCCCACCACAGCAGCATTTGACTGCTTTCCAGATACAAGCACTGCCAGCTCAGTGGATGGTGCCAACCCCTTTGCCTGGCCAGAGGAGAACCTGGGTGACGCTTGTCCTCGGTGGGGTCTCCACCCTGGTGAGCTCACCAAAGGTTTGGAGCAGGGCACAAAAGCCTCAGACAGTGTGGGCAAGGCGGATGCACATGAGGCCTCTGCCTGCATGGGCTTCCAGGAAGAGCATGCCATTGGGAAGCCTGCGGCTGCACTGTCTGGGGACTTCAAGCAGCAGGAGGCAGATGGGGTGAAAGAGGAAGTGGGTGGGTTGCTGCAGTGCCCTGAGGTGGGCAAGGCGGACCAGTGGCTGGAGGATAGCCGGCACTGCTGTTCCCCCACTGACTTTGGGGACCTGCCACTGTTGCCGCCCCCTGGCAGGAAGGAGGACCTGGAAGCTGAAGAGGAGTATTCTTCTCTGTGTGAACTGCTTGGGAGCCCTGAGCAGAGACCCAGCCTACAGGACCCATTGTCCCCCAAGGCCCCACTGATCTGCGCCAAGGAGGAAGCAGAGGAGGTGCTGGATACCAAGGCTGGCTGGGCCTCTCCGTGTCACCTCTCTGGGGAGCCTGCTGTCCTACTGGGCCCCTCGGTGGGTGCTGAATCGAAGGTCCAGAGCTGGTTTGAATCCTCTCTGTCACATATGAAGCCAGGAGAAGAAGGGCCGGAGATGGAGAGAGCTCCAGGTAGTTCCAGCACTTCACAGGGCTCCTTGGCCCCAAAGCCTAACAAGCCTGCTGTACCTGAGGGACCCATTGCTAAGAAGGAGCCTGTGCCACGGGGTAAAAGTTTACGAAGCCGCCGAGTGCACCGGGGGCTGCCTGAGGCTGAAGACTCGCCGTGTAGGGTGCCAGCACTTCCCAAAGACCTCTTGCTCCCAGAGTCCTGCACGGGGCCCCCACAAGGACAGGCAGAGGGAGCTGGAGCTCCAGGCCGGGGGCTTTCAGAAGGACTCCCCAGAATGTGTACCCGCTCTCTAACTGCTCTGAGTGAGCCCCAAACTCCTGGACCTCCAGGCCTGACTACCACCCCCACACCTCCTGACAAACTGGGAGGTAAGCAGCGAGCTGCCTTCAAGTCTGGCAAGCGGGTAGGAAAACCATCGCCCAAGGCTGCATCCAGCCCCAGCAACCCTGCTGCCCTGCCTGTTGCCTCAGACAGCAGCCCCATGGGCTCCAAAACCAAGGAGCCAGACTCTCCCAGCATGCCTGGCAAGGACCAGCGATCCATGGTCCTCCGGTCTCGCACCAAACCTCAGCAGGTCTTCCATGCCAAACGGCGACGGCCCTCAGAGAGCCGGATCCCAGACTGTCGTACCACCAAGAAGCTCCCTGCTAACAACCATTTACCCACTACGTTCAAGGTCTCCAGTGGGCCCCAGAAGGAAGGTCGGATGAGCCAGCGGGCCAAAGTACCCAAGCCCGGGACAGGGAGCAAACTTTCAGATAGGCCTCTCCACACACTCAAAAGGAAGTCCGCTTTCATGGCACCTGTCCCCGCCAAAAAGCGGAGCCTCATTCTGCGGAGCAACAATGGAGGTGGGGTAGATGGGAGGGAGGAAAGGGCAGACAGTTCCCCTGGCCTCTTGAGGAGGATGGCCTCACCCCAGAGGGCCAGACCCAGGGGCAGTGGGGAGCCACCCCCACCCCCACCCCTGGAGCCACCTGCTGCATGCCTGGGGTTGGCTCCACAGTCATCCCTGCCCAGTGCTGTGAGGACCAAGGTGCTGCCACCCCGAAAGGGCCGTGGCCTCAAGCTAGAGGCCATAGTACAGAAGATCACCTCACCTGGTCTCAAGAAACTCGCATGCAGAGTGGCAGGGGCCCCTCCTGGGACACCCCGGAGCCCGGCCCTACCTGAGAAACGTTCAGGGGGCAGTCCAGCTGGGGTAGAAGAGGGTTTGGGAGGAATAAGTGCTGGGCAAATGCTACCAGCAGCTTCAGGAGCCGACCCATTGTGTAGAAACCCAGCCAGCAGGTCCCTAAAAGGTAAACTCTTGAATAGTAAGAAGTTGTCCTCTGCTGCTGACTGCCCTAAAGCTGAGGCCTTCATGTCCCCAGAGACCCTGCCATCCCTAGGGACTGCCCGGGCACCGAAGAAAAGGAGCCGGAAGGGCAGGACTGGGGCCTTGGGACCCTCCAAAGGCCCGTTGGAGAAGCGGCCCTGTCCTGGCCAAGCCCTGGTCCTCACTCCCCACGACAGGGCCAGCAGCACTCAGGGCGGAGGTGAGGACAACTTCAGTGGAGGAGGCAAGAAGCCAAAGACAGAGGAGCTGGGACTAGCCTCCCAGCCCTCTGAAGGCCGGCCCTGCCAGCCCCAGACAAGGGCACAGAAGCAGCCGGGCCAAGCCAGCTATAGCAGCTATTCAAAGCGGAAGCGCCTCAGCCGTGGCCGGGGAAAGGCCACCCATGCTTCGCCTTGTAAGGGACGTGCCACTCGGAGAAGGCAGCAGCAGGTACTGCCCCTGGATCCTGCAGAGCCTGAAATCCGACTCAAATATATTTCCTCTTGCAAGAGGCTGAGGGCAGACAACCGCACCCCAGCCTTCTCGCCCTTTGTGCGGGTGGAGAAACGAGACGCATACACCACCATATGTACTGTTGTCAACTCCCCAGGGGATGAGCCGAAGCCTCACTGGAAGCCATCCTCCTCTGTTGCCTCCTCTTCCACCTCCTCCTCCTTAGAACCAGCTGGGGCTTCTCTAACTACATTCCCTGGAGGCTCTGTGCTACAGCCGAGGCCCTCCCTGCCCCTCTCCTCCACCATGCATCTGGGGCCTGTGGTGTCTAAGGCCCTAAGTACCTCTTGCCTTGTCTGCTGCCTCTGCCAAAACCCGGCCAATTTCAAGGACCTTGGGGACCTCTGTGGCCCCTACTACCCTGAACACTGCCTCCCAAAAAAGAAGCCAAAACTCAAGGAGAAGGTACGGCTGGATGGCACGTTGGAGGAAGCCTCTCTGCCTCTGGAGAGAACACTCAAAAGCCTGGAATGTGCAGCCACAGCTGCCACCCCTACCACTACCACCGTCACTACCACAACGACCCTGGGGAGGCTGTCCAGGCTTGATGGCCCAGCTGACCCTGCCAAGCAGGGCTCCCTTCGCACCAGTGCCCGGGGCCTGTCAAGGCGGCTGCAGAGTTGCTATTGCTGTGACGGACAGGGGGACGGGGGTGAGGAGGTGGCCCCAGCTGACAAGAGCCGCAAACATGAATGCAGCAAAGAGGCCCCTGCAGAACCTGGTGGGGACACCCAGGAACACTGGGTGCATGAGGCCTGTGCTGTGTGGACCAGCGGGGTGTACCTGGTGGCCGGGAAGCTCTTTGGGCTGCAGGAGGCCATGAAGTTAGCTGTGGACATGGTAAGAAGCTAGACCAGCTGGGGGGTGATAGGGGATTTTGAAGTACCAACAGGCTGGCAGAAGTGTCTCCAGGCCTTTATTCTGGGTCACTTGTGCCCATAGCCAAAAAGTACAGCCTCCTGGCCTCCTGTCCCTGGAGTCCCTTGAGGTAATATGGAGGCAAGTTGAAGCACACCTGGGGCTACAGCAGGACATATTTACCCATCTTGCCCCAGGGTACGTGTCACAGTTTCTATGCTCCACCGGGCCCAGTGGAACATACTATCTACACGTACTACCCCAAACCGGAGCTGCTGGGTCCTTCCAGAGTTGATGCCAAGATGGCCTGGTCTCCCCCTGAACTGAGACATGGGGATAGCTTCTAAACAGCATGTGGCTAAGGCGTGGGACACTGGTGGGTAACCCTGGGTTATCTGGGCCACAGAAACCCTGAAGCTCAGACCTCCAGTTTTAAGTCACCCCTTCAGAGAACTTGGAGCTGCAGCATGCACTGCCTCTCCACCCTTGCTCCTGCCTCTCCTGTGTCAAGGTCACAGGGCCTAGCACATTTACACCTATTGATCTTTAAGGATATATCTGGGATCACAGGTCTGGGAAGGAGAAAGCATTCTGAGCCATGGCTGCAGCTAAGATTCCTCAGGTCAAGAGGACTGGCTGAGGCCACTTCAGAGCCCATGTTTCCTGAAGTTTTGGCCTCAGGGCAGCAAGACCACTTCCTGCCTCTGCAGATTCTGCCCTGACTCCTGGGTGGTGAGGCTCCAGGCCCACTCCTTCACACTAGTTCTCACGGGGTAGCCATACCAGTTCTGTTGCCCCCCCCCCCACCTCGTTCCCTCAGCACACTGGGCAGCTGAGCCTAGAGGACCCTGGCTGTCCAGTGCCCCCCCCCCATACTTTACTGTCCCAGCTCTTGAGCATTCTGCCCAGGCAGGCCCCACCCTTGACCTTGGGACCACTGTGGATGCTGCTCTTGGCTCCAGGCTCCAGGTACTTACTGCCCACAGTGATGACCATAGATTCTTTCTGGGCCCTGTTGTCTGCCCACCTTGGTGAGAAGGGCCCAAGAAACAAGACATCACAGCTTTTGATACCTCAGCCAGTTGATGCAGCAGGCAAGACACCAGCCACACATAGTCCTGGACCTCTGTTCTCTTCCTGCCTGTCACTGGTTCCATGGTAGCTTTATCTTCACAGCTACCTTAAAATAATCTCATCTCTCCATTGGAAAGTAACAAGCCTGGGACTGGAGAGATGGCCCATCAGTTAAGAGCACTGGCTATTCCTCCAGAGGACTTGGGTTCAGTTCCCAGCATCTGCATGGCAGCTCACACCTGTCTGTAACTCCAGTTCCAGGACATTTGACACTTCCACACAGACATACAGTAGGCAAAACACCAATACATGCAAAAAAAAAAAAAAAAAAAAAAAAAAAAAACAACCAAGCCTGGGTGGAACCCGTCCAGCTGGTTGTCCTGACCCTGTACCACCCAGAGCTTCTTCGGGGCCCAGGGTTGGCACTTAGTCATCTCCTGTCCCCAACCTGTCATAAACAAAGAGAAACACTGGTGAACACATGTAAGGACCCCTGTACCCTGGCTTGGCCCCGTGCCTCTGGCACCCACCGAACATCTTTATGAGCTGAGGAGGCTCTCTGCTTTGCCCTGTCTACTCTGTCACACCTCAGGAAGGCCAAGAGAGGACAGAGGTTGGCTGTCTAATGAAGGCTCTTCCCTGCCAGAGGTGGTCCTGGCCAGCTGCTGGGACCTGCTGCCAGGCTGTTCCCCACAGCCCCAGTCTCATGACGTGACCACCTAGAATATGCTAGAAAACAGACTAGGGTTTCCCGGGTTCCCTGGAGAGTGACCTGCAGGATTAAATAGTTCATCCCATTGTTTTCTGCCTCAGTGGCTTGTTTCTCCAGGAACCAGGCAGACCCTGGTTCAAATGTATCTCTAGGAAGCCTCATTTCCTCTGCAAGCCCAGAATGCCAACAGCATGCAGTTCGCTGGCCAGGACTTTGGTCTTTGCTGTTGCCCACGGTCCCTGCCCTCACACAGCACTTCCAGGGCTACCCACTGGCTCGTTTTCTGGGTAAGGGCCCTGGGCTAAATCACCCTCAGGAGACTGCTGGCCTCTGGTGTTGGTGCTTGGGCCAAGAAGTGAGGCACAGTTCATCAGCTATGCCCCCTGTCAGAGAACTAGGGGCAAGACAATAGTTTTCATTCTTCTGTGCCTTAGTCTTTTTCATGTCTGCAACAGACAGAGTCCTGCCTCAGGAGTTGCTTGGGACTCTGCCACAGGGGGCCGGCCCATAAGAGTCTCTGAGTGAGACTTGGTCTACCTTGCAGTCTCCACTTGTGCTTCCTTTGATGCCCGAACAGGTGGACCTGGGGCTCTGGATCCTTGGGTGGCTTATCCAGAGCCTCTGCTTTAATGTCTACCCCTCCCCGTTGTCCACTCAGCTATAGAGCAGTAGAACAGAACTCACCCTGTCAGGATCTGCCTGGAACTTTGAGCCTAAGGGTTGTTCCCAGCTCTGTTTGCTCTGGCCCAGAGACATTCGTTATGCGCTGGAACCTCCAGTCATGTGTGGCACCAAGAGCACTGTTGCTGAAGGGCTTAGTCTCTGAGCCTGCTGTGTCCTCTGCTTCCCTCCTGCCTCACTGCCCACTGTGGTGACAGGCTTGGGAACAGGGGTGGTCAAGGCACATCTTTATCTTTCCCTGTGCCAGGGTTTGTTATTGCTCCCCCATTAGACTTTTTCATCTTGTCCTAGCTACATCACAGCCATAGCCTCTGAGCCCAGCAAAAGTCAGGGGCTGGACATGTTCTTGGGGTGGGGTGGGTCATCAGATTCACTTGAGATCATTCTCTTGGGGGTCACGTGACAGTTCCTCCCCAGCTCACTTCCGTGCATCTGCCGCCCCTGGGTGGAGTGCCGCCCGCCTGCTCTCACAGGAAAGTGGAGGTCAGTGAAGGCTGCCCTTGTGGCTGCTGGAAGGAGCCAGTGGCTGCGGACACAGAAGAGCCAGCATGCAAGCACCTGACAGATGGTGGCTGCCAGCCATGGCCACTGTGGTGACTAGCACCACTAGCCCAGGAGGGTCCCCCATGCAGTGTGGCAGCCCGGCAGGTGGCAGAGGGCCAACCCTTGAGGCCGTACCCCTCCATGATGCATTGTGTGCCATCCTGGCAGAAGCACTCCTGGGCCTGTGTGGAACACAGGACTCACTTGCCTTCCTCTCTCTTCAGCCATGTACCAGCTGTCATGAAGCCGGAGCGACCATCTCGTGCTCCTATAAAGGATGCATCCACACCTACCACTACCCATGTGCCAATGACACAGGTAAGAGCTGGCTCCAGGGGCCTGGGTACAGTTGTTTCAACCCAGACCCCATGTGACTCCCAGGGCATTTACCTACCCCAGCGACTTTACCTCTGGTTCTCTTTACCTGCATTTAGCCGTGGAGATGGGTGGGTCAGTCTCTACTTGGCTGATTTGAAGGACTTCCCAGAGCTCTGAGGGGGGACAGAGACATGGACGAAAAGGCCATGGACGGGCATGGGCTTTTAAGGATGCATAGGAGTACACAACAGAAAAAGGTTAGACTAACCAATGAGGGTAGTGTGGCTCAGTGTACATTGTGGGCAAGCATACTGTGCTCCATACAGGATGTCTCCATAGCAACCACACTGCCCAAGTTCAGGGACACCATCTCCAGCACTTACTACAGAAAACTAAAAGTAGGGTGGAAGTGGAGACAGACCAGCATGTTAGCTGTCAGGACTCAACGTGCGCAGAGTGAACAGGTCGGACGGACTCTTGACAGGTCCCTGTGGCCAACCCCATTCCTCACTGTGGGCCACACGCCCCAGCAGCACAGTCCTAATCGATTCAGTGGAGGCACTCAAGTGCTTGTCTGTGAGGAGGCGTCTGATCACTGGGGATCGCCACACCACTCTTGTCCAGGTCCAGGCCTGGTGGCTCTGTACTTAGGCCCCATCCGCAGAGCTGGATTGTGAGTCTCTTCAGTGGAACAGCAGAGGGTAAATTCACAACATGCAGAAGGTTCAGTCTCACAGGTCAGAGGCTGTCTCTCCCCTCTTTCCCTCTCTCCTCCGACCTGGTCACTCATCCCAGCCGGAGCAGTCACCAGTGCCCTTTCTGCCTTCTGGATCCTGGGCCAGCATTAGCCATACAGTTTTGGTAGGACTGAGCTGCTAACACTCACTAGAAAGGGATGGTGGTGGGTACAGGATTGGGGTCCTCGTGGCTCTGCCTCCATAGCGTGGTAGCCTGTGTAGAATGTGGACTTAACCTAAGTGCATGGCCTCACTCCCCATCCAACCTACCTCAGCCAAAGTCTGGGGCTTTCTGTGTTCTCTCCTGCTCCAGGCCGGTCCAGCTTCCCCAGGGGCTCATCCTGAAGGGGACTGCCAGGACAGCCATGTTGTGCTCCAGCAATAGACTAGATGTCTGGTGACTTCTCTGTTGCTGTGGTAACAGCGACGTAGGGAAGGAAAGATTTACTTTGTCTCACAGTCACACAACAGGCACTTGGGGAGCTAGCTAGTCACACGTCAGTAAAGCATGTGGCACGCTCCTTTAATCCCAGCACTTGGGACACAGGCAGGCAGATGTTTTTTAAGTTTAAAGCCATCCTGGTCTACATAGCAAGTTCGAGGCTAGCCAAGGCTATATAGCTCAGAAGGCCGGGCAGTTAAAGAGTTCTTACAGAGGTTCCAAGTTCAGTTCCCAGCACCCACAAAGTAGTGTCCTGCAAATTCAGCTCCAGTGGATTGATGCCCTCTTCTGGTTTCTGTGGGTACTGCATTCATTGCACAGATACATACTCACACAGACGTATATACACATACTTCAGAAATAAAACTTGAGCCAGGCATGGTGGCACATGCCTTTCATCCCAGCACTTAGAAGGCAAAGGAAACAGATCTCTGAGCTCAAGGCCAGCATGGTCTACAGAATGAATTCTAGGCCAGCCGGGCTGGCATTCCCCCCACCAAACACTCCCTCATGGGACCCGGGAGCACTCAGCAGCTAAGAGCACCAGCTGCTCTTCAGGAGCACTTGGCTTTGATTTTCAGCACCCACATAGTGCCTTTGTAACTATCTGAAATTCCAGTTCCAGGGCATCTGATATACTTTTCTGGTGTCCACTGGCACCAGACTCACATGGTACATAGACCTACATTGCAGTCAAGACAACCATAAATGTAAATTTTTTAAAAGAGATAATTCCTCACAGACATTCCCAGAGGCCCATTCTACAGGTTATTTTAAATTCTTTCTAGCTGACAATGAACAGTATTCACATCAGATCAGGAGATAGTGTGCTTCTAAAGAAAGCCGTTCTGTTTGAGCTGGGAGCAATATGGGGAGGATCGGGACAAGTGACACTGGAGCCAGGCCCCAAACAGCAGATGCGTTAAGCCATGGCTGTTTAGTATAGGACTGGAGACTAGCCTTGAGCACTTAACAGAAATCTAAGACGCCAAGTCTGAGGCCGAGGGGGGCGGGGAGGTAAGCCGTCCACCTGATAGACTGGTGAGCTATCCAGGAGTCCCTGCAGGGAGAGCGCCTGTCTGGTAAAGGTGGAACCATACATCCTAGAGACTGTGGAACAGACTTCACAGGCCTTACAATGAGAGAGCAGGTGTGGAGTGCCTGCTCCCTTTACCACGTCCCTCTGGCCAGGCTGATACGGGACGATTGGGCATTCAGTAGCAGGGTCAGCTCCTGACCCTTCCATACCCCGTTAGTGGCTTCTTAATTCCTTCTGGGCCAGTGCTGTTTGCTTCGGGGGTTGGCCCAGCACATCCCCTGACAGCAGCAAGGCCCTGCAATAAGTCATAAGACTTGTAGCCTGTGTTTTGTTGGCCAAAGGCGGGTCACCCACATAGCTGAGGTTCAAAGGGTGGGTGGGGACTACACAGCCAGGTAGCTAAGGGTGAGGCACAATGGAGGGAGCACCTACCATTGGGCTTCTGACCTCAGCACTGGGGCGGGGGTGGGGGCACCTCTGAACAAACAGCAGTCCTGGCAAATGACTCTACCTGGCTAGGAGTACAGGAATAGTTCACCACATGGGACCAGCCACTCCTAGGGTCCTCAGGCTCATGGGTTGCTAGAAACAACTTGAAATCCCCTTCTGCCCCTCACTTCCAAGAGCTTAGCAGCTAAAGCATAGGGTTCCACAGGGTTCCGTTTGAACATCTGTATTTAGTCCTGAAGCCCCTCCCCCATTCCTGCTCTCAGCTGCTAGGTGATTGGTGGCTGAGCTGACCAGGAAGTAGCAACCCCTACTGTTAGCAACCATTCCTTTAGGTTATATCTAAACCTAGGTCCAACGTAGACAGAGCCTGAGTGCACCTACCTCCAGCAGTTGGCCCTAGAAGACAACCTCTCCTGCGTCTTTCTCAGGTGACATCCACCTTCCTCCTCTCTAGAGGAAAATGGGAAGGAAACAGGCAGGTTCTGCACCATCCCTAGTGTGAAATGGGAGACGATGTTTGGAAAGGTGAGCCCCTGGTCAGTGGCAGAGAAGGTAGCAAAGATGGGCCCAGGAAGGTCCGTGGGTGGAGTGGCACCCAGAGGATGACGGCGAGGTCTCAGATAGCAGCGCATCACCCTGGGTAGGCATAAAGGCTGGCTTGCTCAGCCATCCTCTCTGGACATCTGGACCTTGTGACCTCCTCCTGCTGTCTCTTAAGAATAAGCCCCCTCCACGTGGACCATTTCCTCTGCACGTGAAGAAGGATCATGTCAGCACACAGTAGGTGACATTGTGACTAATCTACAATATAGAGGCTGACATTCCAGTCAGGACCTGAAGCTCCACTTCCCAGTTGTCAGTCACCCAAACAGTCATGGGTGCTTTCTGAGCCTGGGCCTCTCCCAACCATTGTGCAGGAGCTTGGGACAGGAGTGGGCATGTCTGGGAATGAGAGTTCCTTCTGCTTGGGAGAGACCTGGGCAGCAGGGAGATGGCCTGTAGCAGTGGGCCAGGGGGTAGAGTAGAGGCAGAGGGACTGCACCTCTGGGTGGGGTTTGGACTAATGAGAGTTCTGAGCAGGAACTGGGTGCTCAGAACCAACACTGGCAGCCAGCCTACCCTGCACCACCACAGAAACTCCTCTTTGCTTACAGGTTGCACGTTCATTGAGGAGAATTTTACTTTGAAGTGCCCCAAACATAAGGTAGGTGAACAGGCTCCCCTGAGAAAGCCTTCCCTACTCAACCCAGTTTATCTTTGCTCTGCCAGAGGGTAGAAGAGACACAACCAGGTCCTAAAGTCACTTTGCCATAGTCTAGGGTGGATTGCAGGGTTCTTGTGGAAGGGCAGGGGTGGCAGCACTTGGTGGTAACAGTAACGGGCTATCCCTCTCCACAGAGGCTGCCGTTGTAATCCCCGTGTGGCCGAAACTCCAAGAGGAGGAGCTGTGCCCACAGCCGGTCCTTGATCCCATCCCAGGTCTAGGTTCCGGCTGCCTTGGGCGCTGGCGTGAGGCCTAGGTTGCGAAGAAAACCGGGGCCAGGCTTGGCGAAGGCAGGCCAGGGAGTGGCCAGACCCAGGACACAAGGCCTCCGGTGGGGTGCAAGTCCCCTGCAAGTGGCGTGCAAGCTGTGCCCCTGGGAAGAGGCTGGGGGCGCTGCTGGCTCGGTGGACGATGTGGGGCAGACCCAAGCCTTTCTGTAGAGGCTCAGCAATGGGGCAGCACGGCCCAAGCACTTGGCATGGATCTGCCCCAGGGGCGTGGCAGGCCGGGGCTCAGGCCATTCTATCCCTGATGAGGGCTGGCCTGGGGTGGCATCCTATGGCTTCTGTTTGTCCCCTTTCCAGTCTTCCACCCCACTGTTGGAGCCCGGTCTGGAAGCCTGAGGAGACTGGGCCTGGCTACCCTCTGGCAGATGTGCAGCTGTCCCAGACAGAGCACCGACAAGGGATTCAAGGCCTGCCACTCAGCTTCCTCGGCTCATGGGCGGAGACAGTGCTAGATTCGTGTACAAACCTGTGTACCCCTCTATATATATGTTATATAGAATGTATATATGTTGGGAACATGCTTGCTTCTGTGTGTTGCTGCTGTGCGTCACGTGCTCCACAGCGCAGAGCCCTAACCTGGCCTTGGCAGGGGTTGGGGCTGACGTGATGCCCCTCCCCCAAGCAAACACCGCCATCACCACCACGGCCAGCCCCCACCTGTCCGTTTGTGTTCTCAGCTCTGTCCACGCTTCAATAGGCCTGATGCAGCCCCCTTTCCCTGCAACTTTCTGTACATATGACTGTAAAATGGTAAACGTGTGTATTATATCTGGCCTCGTTATATAGTGTATATATATGTATACATATACATATATATAATATATATGAAGACTGTAAATGTTAAGACAACTAGTGTTCTTATTAGTATATTGCTTCACACTGAAGATTGTGTGTATCGAGCTGTTTCTAAAAGATGTTTATTTTCCTTAAGAGTTAAAAAAAAAAACAGTCATTGCATTCAGAAAAAAAAAAGTCAATAAAGATACGACGATTGTTTTGGAAGTTTTCGGCCTGTGAATGCCAATCAGTTCCCTAAGGGGCTGGGAGTAGAGGGAAGGGGTCAGGGGACACAAACAGGGACCCCAGATGCTGCTCGTTTGTGGGTTGACAGACACAGGGATGGCATTACCCTGGGACCTGGTGGGGGGCTGGAAGGCAGGGAAACAATTGAGGCTGTCAAGGCCCCTCAAGGTTGATACAGCCAAAGTGTAGCCATGAGACCAGATAGCATCACAGGGCAGAGGCCGGCAAACACTCTTTCAGCAGATGGGAAGTCCAGCTTCCCAAAGGATAATCCAGAAAGGACAGCAGTCAGATGAGGCACACATCCGCCTACCCAGATAAACAAAACTCAAGTTATAAATAATTTCATTTTTTAATTTTCTGTACAAAATTGCTCAACCTATGAAAATAAAGTTTGTAAAAGTCAAAGTAGTACATGAGCCCTGCCCAGAAGCCTGGCTCAGCCGAATCTACACTATGTACAGGTCTCCCAGGGGGTAAGAGCCTTGAGACAGGGTGGCCCTAAGGAAAAGCTGATTTCTATAGGTCACGAAAAAGCCACTAAGGTGCCTACAGAGCAAGAGGGTGGCCTTGGACCAGGGCAGCCTCTGCAATTTCCAGACCTGCCACTAGAGGTCAGCATGATCCGGATTGCTTGTAAGGCTCACCCTCTGGAAGACCACAGCCAGTGACAAAGGTCCTCAAGGGTCGTTCATACTGGGGAAAGCTTTGGGGTCTAGCTGGAAGTGACAGTGGTCCCGCCGCCCAGGCGCAGAAGCATCTGCTGGCAGTCAAGCAGTAGCCGGTGATCGCCAAGCTTCTCTACAGTGCGTGCTGCTTCAGCCAGCATGCTCATTCGTTGCCCGGGGGCCGACAGGAAGGCGGGTGGCAGATAACAGGAGGCCAACAGCAAGGCCTCTGTGTGCTCCCGCCATGTGGGTCGAGGCTCCAGCTCAGCGGCAGTACCTGCACGTACAGATCAAAGAAAGGGAGGCTTAGGTCTGGCTGAGCCCACACCCCATATGCACGACAAGGTAGCCGAGCTCTTCTACACGGAACTCCCAAACACTTGGGATGCTTTCTCCACCCACGTTGGGCACACAGGTGGGATCAGCTTCTTCCCTATGACTGCCTCAAAAATTGTCACCCCCAGCTGATTTCTGTAATTCAGCTCTCAGTATGCCTCATGTGAGGCCAAGCCAGCCCCGAACCTCACCAGCCCCGTAAGCACAGCCACTACCTCACCTTTGCCACTGGAGCCTGCCCGCCTCCGCAGACTGCGGTCCAGGAGCTGATGTGTCCGGGCAGGACTTGCTCCTGCCATCAGCCGAGCTGTGGCCTCATGTAGGAATACCTGAGAGGAGAGGAGTGATGGCCAGGTTCAGACTGACTCTCCCCTTGGCTTCCTGCCTCAGCGCCCTGCAGCGAGAGCCGTGGTACTCACCCTCCTCATAGCAGGCCGGAAGCTCTGTGCCAAGCGCCGCAGACTACTCAGATCATGCTGGAAACCGCGCAGCTCCAGGGCAGAGGCCTGGGGTCCAGTGCTGGTACCATGAGCTTCCTGGGCTGGAACTGCTGACTGCTGGCGCTGCCACAGACTGGTGCGGGCCACAAGGAGCAGGTCACACAGGAGCAGCTGCATGGCCTGGGGTAGCAGACAGGGTGGAGGAAGGGATTTCCCTATGGAGATCAACCTTTCCCCAGCTGACGACCACCCTGTCTCAAGGCCCACACCCCCTGGGAGGCTCGAGCGTTGGTAAGGTTGGCAAGTCCACAGCCCAGGGCCTGACTCCAGGTTGCATCACTGAGGCATGGCATCCACCTCAGGTGCAGTACAACTGCAGTGTGCCACATGCTATAAACCTGCCAGTCTGTTCTCCACACCCTTCTTCCTGGTGGTGCCAAAACAGTGAGGCCGCTCTCCCCAAGGCTTGCGCCTTCGTCAAAAACTGAGGTAAGTCCATTCAGCGTTATTTTGTACTAACTCCAAGAACCTGGGAAAGGAGAGCTGCGGCCCTGGCCTAGACGGGAACCCGCCCTACCCCTCACCTTGTCAATGGAACTGCCAGTTGATGCAGAGGCTAAGCTGTCCCGCAGGTACCCACTGGCCTTTTCACAGATGGCCAGGCTGGCTGGGCTGGATTCCACCTTTCTGTGGTCCAGCAGAGTCCGGGCAGCCTTGAAGGAGTACAGAGCTGCCCTGGGCAGGGGTCTCCTGTTGGGGCCATGGCAGACATGGTAAATTAGACTAGACTGCAGCCCCTCCCTGAGTTCTCCCACCATGGTTCTAGTCTCCTAGGGAGGAGAGCACACACTGTCCTTTCCGTACAGATACTTAAGCAAAGTACTGAGGGGCCCAAAGCTGGGAGAGAAGTACTCACTCTGTTTCCTGCAGCACTTGGGGAATATGCTCTACCAGTGGGTATAAGCGTTCAGCTGCCTCCTCGTCCCGCCTCAGCCAGTGGATCACCACAGCTGTCAGTGAGGCCCACCACTTGGCCACTGGGTCTGTGCCTACAGAGGAGGGAAAGGTGCTTGACCCTCAGCTACACTGTATCTGGCTCTGGTAGGAGTCAGGGCAGGCAGGGGTCCAGAGCTCACCCGTGGTGGCAGCCATGCTGGAGCTGACAGAGAAGCTGCACGCAGGAGCCCCAACGGCATCAGAACAGCTGTTTAACAGCTGCAGATATCCAAGGGCATCTGAGAACTCCCTGAGGCAGGAGACAGCTGTCAGGACACATAGCAGCAGCCTCGGGTTCTGGGTGACAATGGCTCCCACCAACCATCCAACTGAGCACGGTCTGACTATGATTCTACAAAATAGCACCTGTCTTGCTAACAGAGGAAAGCAAGGCCCAGAGAGGCTGTGAGAACACACAGTCTGGCCACTGCAGAGTTGGACAAGGCTTTCCCAGATGCCCTGGTGTAGGTCTTGCCTGGGAGTATCACAGGCACTCACCTGTCTCCATCAGCTGCCCCAGGGCTGGGCTGAGCGACACAGTTCAATGCTCGCTCCAGGAGATGTTCACAGAATAGTCGGGTGACCTGGGCCAGCGGATCCACTGTGAGGAGGAATGAGTGGGGCAGAGATTAGGCATTTTCCTCTCTACATCTACAGTCCCCTCCCACACCAATGCCTCTGTATGCTGGGACCCCAACCCAGAGCCACTTCCTAGTTCCAAACCCTGAAAGGCAGTGACGGGTCCCTGTCCTCGTAAGCCTGACCAGTGAGGAGTGTGTGGCCTGTGTACGATCTACACACTGGAACGGGGAGCCTATTTAGTTAAATGCCCATGGGCCCAACTCTCCTCAGGGCTCGCCTACAGCCACCTCTCATGTCCCCCCATTGCCGCTGACCCATACTGCTTCCTGCTTCTGAAGAACGTTGGCAAAGTCCAGCAAGCTGTCACGGCCAGAGCGCAGTGTAAGCTGGTGGACTGTGGTGAGGGCATTCAGAGAAGGGGGACAGTGTAATGCGAGGTAGGAACAGGAATGAGGCACAGGGCAGGGGTAAGAACAGAATGAGAGAGCACCTGGGTTCCCAGCCACGCTGTATAGGCTCTCCTGCGGGGCACCATGCACAGCCCAGTCCCCATCCACGAAGAAACGGTGACCTACAGGGTGGCAGAGCCACTGCATGGCAAGAGGCACTGAGCCACTCTGTGCTAGGCAGGCCTGGCGGGCACTACTCAGGAAGAAACGCTGTAGGGGAAGGAACAGGACTGTCATACTGGCTCCAAGCTCGAACCCAGACCTGAGTTGGAGACCCCAGGAGTGCCCACCTGCTAACCACCTACATCTTCATTAGTCCCTTGCCCTGGAAGGGGCAGGTGAGAGTTGCAAAGAGCCCTGTCCCCATCAGTCTACTCACTGTCAAGAAGTGCAAGGCTCTTGGGAGGCTGGTTTTGACCCTCAGGGCAGCTGCCACGTAGATCTCTGCCAGCGTTGCCATGGGTATAGTATCTCCTGCGCACTCAGCCAGGTTGAGGGCACTCAGTGCCAGGTTCGAAGCAGCAAGATGCCCTCCTGTGTACTTGCCTGCAAGTGGGAGGGGCATGAGGACAGAAGCAATGGTGTGATGGAGACCCTCAGCCCAGCTCCCACCCAGACTCACCCATGGCATGCAGCTGGTGGAGCTTATGGTAGACGACAGCCGCATCTCGGGCACTGGCACGAGCATCCTTTCTTAGCCCACAGTCCCTCTGTAGGCCCCCAGCCTGGCCTGCCAGCCAGCGGCCCACCCAGAGACGCTGTAGCAGGTGGCGGATGAGGTTCCAAAGCAGGCTGCAGGCCAGATCCAGGTTTGAGGTGGGCAGGGGCCGGCCCAGTGCTTGCAAGGCCAACCACAGCTGTTGAGCAGCCTGAGCAAAATCTCCCTGGAGAAAGAGTTGTCCCAGTAAGAGAAATGGTGGCAGGGTACCTCCCTTGTCTGGACTTCCAGAGTCAAAGGAGCTCTGGGGTGGGGGATGAGACAGACTGGACAAAACGAAGGGAGGTGTGGGGAAAATAAAGGGAACAGAGACGCGCAGCATCCTCCAGGCCCGGGGCCTACCCTACTCCTCCCCAGGGCCAGCCCCTTACCCGGGCCAAATCCAGGTCAGCTTGTTTTCGATGTCTCCAGAAGTGCACAGCTGGGCCAGAGTGTGGCCTGGTCACAGGTTCCCCATAGACAAAGAGAAGAGCCAAGCAGGCCAACACTAGTAGTCCGTTAGCCAGCCAGACTAGGGGGGGCAGCAACCACTGGGTCCAATTAGAACCATCTACAGGCAAAGGAAAGGTCTGAGAGCCCAGCTCCCAGGAAATCCAAAGTCCTAAAGGTCTCTGCCAACACCACCTGCCTGACTCACCTCTGCTCTCTGCCTC
Source organism: Micromys minutus (assembly GCF_963924665.1). Classification (NCBI taxonomy): domain Eukaryota; kingdom Metazoa; phylum Chordata; class Mammalia; order Rodentia; family Muridae; genus Micromys; species Micromys minutus. The sequence continues at coordinate 12,660,171 of NC_137979.1, forward strand.
CAGCATGCTGCGCCCAGAACTACGGTGTATGCCCGTAGCATCCGAGGGAGGGAGGGTGCCCCAGCCAAACAGCGAGGCCAAGGGGTTGCAGGTCAGACACAGGAAGACCAGTGCACACAGGGCCAGGCGGGAGCGGTCCAGCATGCCTCGGCTATGTGAAGGCAGCCGCTGGGCTTTCCCCTGGTAGGAGGCAAGGGAGGTTAGGGCATATAGCCCAGCTAGCACCAAAGACAAGGGCTAAAAGGCGGGGAAGACTGGGGTTTCTGGGAGAGGGAAGGGGCCATATCGCAGAGTCCAACCTGGCTATCCTCAAAGGCTGGGCTGTCGGGCTCAGAGTCACTGCCACCACTGCTACTGCCTCTGCTGCCAAGGGACAAGGGGCTACTCTGGGAGGGTGAGCCGGCGTCTGAGGGTGGAGGGGTCAGTGTCTCCACCACTTCAGGTTTCATGCCTTCCATACACACATCTGTCCCTCCTCCACTGCCACAAGCCGACACCAGGTCCTTCAGTGACTCTGCAGGCAGAAGGAACAAGGCTAGGAAGAAAGAAGCCTGGCTGCTGAAGCTCCAGGACCTGGATAGTTCTGTTATGATCCAAACGGGAGCCAAGGTAGGGTGAGAGCCAGAGGCAAGGTTGGGTAGGGGTAGAGAAGCCAGCGTCACGGTGGTATTCTGAATGAAAATGGCTCTCGTAGAATCGTATGTTTGATTACTTGGTCCCCATTCCTGTTTGGGAAGGACTGGGAGGGGTGGCCTTGCTCAAAGAGGTGTGTCACTGTGGTGGGCTCTGAAGTTTCTCTTTGCCTCATGGATGTCTCAACACATGAGCTCTTGGCTCCAGCGCCAAGCCTGTCTGCCTGCTCCCCACCACCGTGGTCATGGGTTCACCCCTGAAACTATATAAGCCTTCAATAAACCCTTCTATAAGTTGCCTTGGTCACGGTTGTCTTCACAGCAATGGAATAGTAACAAGACAGTGTGGGGGGGGCTGGGACTCACTGCTTTTGTGAGCACTTCGTAGGGTCAGGTTCTCCTGCCTGAGTTTCTGGTTGCTGTGCTGTAAGAAGCGGATGTAGTCGATGGCCTTACGCAAGACAGCAGATTTATTCAGCTGTGAGGAGGGGAGAGGGACGGAGAGGGCTCAGCGGGGCAGGCAGCCCTTGACCACAGCTATGAGAGCAGGTAGAGCTGCTTTGTGTTCTCTGTACTTGTTCCTTCTGCCAAGAACTCTCCTATGCGGATGTCTCCTGACAGTACCCACTCCTCAGGGCAGATAATACACCCTGTGAATGCACGCAACGTGTGTCCAGGCGCGACTGTTAACTCCACCTCACATTCTCCCTACACCCGTCAGCTCTTTACCTGCGAGGCCTTCCTTGACCACCCAACTCACACCTACACTTTCACTGTTCCTATTTTCTTCCCGCACCCGTGAGCCATCGGCACAGTGACGTTCTCATTCCACCCAGTGCCCACTACTACTTAGAGTAGTTCCTCCGGGGGACAGGATCTCCTCGGTGCTTCATCACCATGACAACCTCAATGCACAGACCAGACCTTTCTTTATCCAAGATGCCCTTGATAAAATCTAACCAGGCAAATGGGACGGCCCAGACCCAGACAAGTTGATGCATAAGACTGTGTGACCAGGATTGACCTAATCCTATTTCGTGCTGGCTGATGTGCCCATTTCTTTCCTGGTCACCCTGGCCTGAGTTTTGCAGGCCTTTGGCCATACCTTTGCCTCAGTGCCAACCACCAGGTCCTTGAGCTCCACAATCTTGTCATTGATAGAGGAACGGTAGCGCTTCTCAATGGCATTGTGGGCTGTGCGCTTCTCACCACGGCTCTGAGCTGAGCCGAGGGCCTTGCTGCCTGCTGCTAGTCGGTGGATGGGCAGTTTGTCTGTGTCCACAACCAATGGTACTGTGGCCAGGATGGTCCCTCCACTCACCAGGGTCTGCGGGGTCAGATGCATCTCACCAGGTGAACATGCACTTGTGCACCCAGCCCCACCCCCCAAGGTCTCCCTTTTGCCTGAGCCATCTACCTGCAAGGGGCCAGCCTGCATGGCTGTGCCAGGGGCCAAGGTGCTGATGCCTGCAGTCTTCACTGTGGCTCCTGCATCTGTCTTTACAGCTGTCAGCAGCAGCGAGTCTGCCTTGATGAAGTGTGGCTGCAGTACAACCTGGGGGGGAGGAGCCTGGCCATGAGTGCCATCCAAGCCAGGTCTCCCCTACCCCCACTTCCTGGTCAGACCCACTTACTGGGACCTGCTGGATCTGTGAGGTCACAGTGTTTGTTCTAGGGGCTGCTGAGGCTGGCAGCGGCTGCTGGGAGGCCGAGCTCTGGACCTGGGTGTGTAAGGGGGTAGGCGAGACTCCTGGCGTGGAGGCCAGTGGTAGGCTAGATAATGGCTGTTGGGTGTTTCCGGGAAGGGTCCCTGCAGAGACAAAGTTAAAGGTTGCTGGCACGGCAGCCTTGCCCACCTTTACTCCATCTGGCCTGTCTGTCTATGGGCTTCACATAACTACCCCATTACAGGCCCTGCCCATTTCCACCTTCCAGCTGGGCAACTGGGGAAGAACACTGGGCCCAGAACCCAAGGGCATCTGGGACTACAGGATGACCACCTGACTTCTGAAGCCTGGACATCCCTCTGTAAGAGCACAGCGGCCACGCCTCCTGCTCCTCTATCACAGGCTTACCTGAGAAGCCTGAAGGCAGGCTGGAATAACCCAGCACAGGGGCAGGGCTGAGCTGCACGGGTGCTGGAGGGAAGCTCGGAGGCAGGAGGGTCCCTGGTGACGGCTGTGGCGCTGGGGGCTGCAGGATGCTGAGTGGCACTGGCTCCTCTTTGATTCCAGGCCCAGGAGAGAAGGGGGGAACGGACGGGTACATCTTTAAAGCAGTGGGTGCCGATGGTGGAGGGGACAAGGGTGCAGGTGTCACCTTGGGTCCTCCCAGGAAGGCTTCCAGAGAGGAGCCCAGAGAAGTAGAAGAGAAGCTCTCAGGAGAGCCGGCACTGGGGCTGCTGGGGCCTGTGTCTCCTGTCTCACCCCCAGCATAGGGGGCGTCAAATAGGCCAGGGAAGTCACTGTCTTGATTGTTGATGAGCTGAAGCATGTCTGGGGAAGGAGGGAACACCGAGTGAGTGACAGCAGGGTACAGAGGCCAGCTCCTGAACAGGACTCATAATGTTCCAGACACAGCCCTTTCTCAGACACTTGTGATGTGTGCAGCCAGTCCTCACACTGCGTGTGCAGCGGACAGTTCTGGACACACCCAGACAGGGCCTGTGCTGTTGGGATCCTGACTTAACCCATTTCTAGCCTGCGATTCCTGCTGTGACCGGCTGAGACTGCCCTTTCCAATGCTCTGGCGACTCACCAATACCACCTGACATCAAACATTCACAGCAGAGCACACGCAGGATCTGTCCGTACACTCACTCACTCACTGAGCATGTCCCAAGTGCCTACGCCAGGCAAGGCATTCTTCCTAGGCCCCCTTCTCCCCAAGGCCTGAGTCAAAAACCCTTGCCTATGCTATGCATAGCTGGGGTCTCTGCTATCAGGGAGACGACCCTTCAGAATCAAAGTCCAGCCAGATGGTTGGTGACGCACAACTTTAGTCCCAGTAAGTACTCGGAGGAGACAGAGCAGGTGGATCTCTGTAAGTTCAAAGCTAGTCTGGTCTAGGCAGTGAGTTCCAAGACAGCCAGGCCTATACAGCGAGACCCTTTGAAAAACCAACCAACAAACAAAAGCAAAACAAAAGAGAGTAAGCGTCCAGCTGAGCAGTCTGATGGAACCTTACCTCAAGAGGTAGGAAAACACAAATCCCACCGAGAACCAGAGCTTCCCTGGGGATGCTAAGTGTCCTCTCTCTTGGTGTGTTTATTTCCTTGGGTTGGTGTTTTGTGCGTGTGCCACAGTGGAGCAGGGAATTACACATGATAAGCACATACTCCATCACTGAGCTCTCGCTGGCCTCTGGCCTATTTCTGTTGGTTTAATGTGAACACATGTGTATGTGTCCGTATGTATGCAGCCCTTCCCCAACCCACCCCTACCCGGCACCGGAGACTGACAACCCGAGCAAACACAAGCACTACAAGTGTGCCCCGTCACACCTGGTATTCTTTACTTGGATTTTAGGGGTCATATTCAGGTCTTGATGCTGGCAAGGCAAATGTTTTACCAAATGAGCAACCTCCATTTCTGTCCTGAATCCGGCCGTGGACCGCCTTCGTGAGACATCCGCCTCTCAGTCCCTCCAACCGTGCAGGTGCAGCCTGCACTCATGGTAAGTCCCAAGTGCTTGCTGGAAGGCAGAAAGCCATCCAAGGTGCCTCTCCTGCCCTTGCTGCTCCCTCTCTGCCCCCCTGGCTTGTTAAAAGAACACATGGTCGGTCTAAGACACTGCTCTGCTCTGCTCTGCCCCAGCTGAGCCTCAAGTTCTCCATCTGTAAAACAAGGGCATGCCTCACACACCGGGAGGTCAGTTCTCAGTGGAGGAGCAGGTCCCAGCAGGCAGTAGGGCAGAGGGGACATAGAACAAAGGAGCCCTTTACACAGGTGCAGTGTCCCATGCCCACTGCCACTCCTGGGCTCTGCCTTTAAGGGTGTTTGCACAGGGCCCCCTGCACACAGAACTTGACAGAAGCTCAGAGACTTCTGAGATTCCAGTGACGTCACCCACCCGCTCAGTTACGGGGGAAGCACAGAGAGACAGGATAGTTCTGAGGACCTCTGGGAGTGGAACCCCAAACAGGAATAGTGGACAAGGCAGATATCGATGTCAGGCAAGGGTCCTTGTCCATCCTGGGCAGACTTAAAAGGTGAGTGAAGTCTACGCTAGCAGGTTGGGTCTGGCTAAGCAGCACTCTGAGGTCACCACACTGACTGAGCCCGGTTAGGTAAAATGGATGCCCTGTTCTACAAGTGAAGTCACTGAGCTAGCCTAGTTCTTACTGAGCCCAAATCTATCTAACAGTGCTCTGAGAGCTGACCACAAGCCCTCTCAGAGCACCTCAACTCGGGTGCGCTCGCCTGCTCTGGAGCTGAGAAAGGGCACTGACGCCGAGGGCACGGACATCCAGAGAGCACACAACAGACTTCAAACCTGGGTCTACAAACAGGCTGAGCTATTGCTGCAGCACCTATTCTTGTTCCACCAAAAAGCCAAGGGCAAAGCCACCATCACTAACTCATTCCTCAGCAGAGCACACTGAGGCTTGGAGCAAAACCGGCTGCTAGCCAAGTAGCCAATCAATGTATCTGTGTGTTCTAGGCATGAAGCCAAGTCCCCAGGTCTGGCTATTCAGGCTTTGGTTTCCCCTCTGGAAAAGCAAAGTGCTCTCTTAGCCTGGCTCCTTCCTCCTATCCAGAACTGAGACGCGCTCCCTGGCCCCAGCCCAGCTGCACCCTCTTCCCCAGCTGGCAGCAGCGGCCTAGCTGGCTCAGCCCAGGGCCCTCTCACCCACTCATGGAGGCCACTTTTTGGGTCAAAGGGCTGTATAGTATCCGTGAATATAATACTAGGGGCCCACAGCGCTCTCACATTCCCTGCCTATACCACCACGTATGCTGGAGACCAACTGCCTCCTCTAACTGGGCCTCAATTTCCTCCTCTGCAAAAAAAAAAAAAAACTAAACCGTTTGACACCCCTGCTTGAGGCTTTGCCCACCAGAGAAAGGTATCCACACTGCCTTTGATGGATGTTGTTTGGGCAAGAGGCACATTACTGCAGGGGAGAGGACTGCCCTATGGCTGTGAACAGAACAAAACAGGGCGGCAGGCTCAGCCTTCTGGATTCTTGCAGACTCTCCAGATTTATGCAGGTCATAAAAAGTACTTTTAATCGTAGGATCTTCCATCTCTCATGCCCACTTACCATTAGTCCACTTACTAAATGGGAAACTAGGGTCAAGAAAGACAAACGGATTGCCTAGATGGCCCGCCTTCTGCTTGGAGGGTCCAACATGCCCAATTTAGGGCCACCAAATAGGTCAGACTCCAGGACAGACAGGGCAGTGGCCTTCTTGTTTCTTTCTCCAAACCCTGCCCAAGGGGAAAGCAGAGGAGGTGGAGAAAGTTGTCTAAGTTGCAAGGTGCTGTAGTCAGTCCCTAAGCAGGAGAGCGTAATTAAGAAGGCCCACCAATTTCCAGCCTAAGGTGGTGAAGGGTTGTCCTGCATTCTCTGTTAGAACACCGCTGCAGAGACCCTGGCAAATAAGAGTGCAGGGTCCTCCCCAAAGTACCTTCAAATGTGCAATCCATGGCTCCGTCGTCCGCGCCCCGCCCCTAGGGCGTGCAGACGCTACCCCGACAGCGTCCGTGCTGATTTCACCTGTCAGGCCCCGCGAGGCTTTAAAGCCCGCCGAGCGCCTCCGTGCCCCGCCCCTCGGGTGAGTGCACATGGCCAATCAGCAGCCGCGCCGCGCCCCATTAGGGCCCCGCCCACCCCCGACGGCGGCAGCTCGGGTTTCACTCGGTGCTCTGAATGGGGCCAGGGTTACTAGCGGGCGTCCGCCTTTAACCGCGTCTGTGCCAGCGCGCGCCGGGGTTACTGGCGGTCACTGCCGTCCCAGCCCCTGCCGCACAGGCAACCACCCCTGAGAAGTGCCCGGGTCCGGAATCCGGACAGCGGCTGGCTCTGATCCCGGAAGCTCTGTGTTCCCACCGTTGGTTCATACACAGCTAGCTAGCATGGACCATTTGGCCTCGGTTTACCCATTCCTGGCCCTTCGCATTGAATGGCAGCAACAAGAGATGATAGGGTTACAGTCTGAGGAAGGCCAATGGATGCCTTTAGATAGTGGCAGTTGGTGGTGCAAGGACATCCTGGAGGCAGAACAGCCCCGCAGGATGATTACACTTCTTTAAAGGAGGGGGCTGATGGTTCCGGACCTAGATCACCCATGAAACTGCCTTCAGGAGTGAGCAAGGGAAATCCAACGTCAAATCACACATCCAGCATACCCTGGTCTCAACTCTGATGTCCCTAGGCTGGGTCAGTATCTTCCCTCAAGGTCTTACAGCCCCCCCAGGAGTCAACAAGTGAAGCCTGACTCACATCTCTTACAGCACTTTGTAAAGACCAGAGGGGACCCAGACTCTGGGACAGAAGGGAAAGGCTATTAATATGGATATTAAAGGTTGAAGTCTGTCCCTGTTTCTTGCTGACAAAGGTAAAGCCCTTATACATACACACCCCACCATCACCACCACCATACCAGTGCTGGCCAGCAAGTTAGCTTATGTGGCAGTGGCCCAGCAAGGCCTGGCAGCCTAGTTGGCAAGCCAGAAACTCACACAGCCTGGGAGGGGGCCAGCAATCAGGTCTCCTCACGGTGTTAGGGACTTTTATCCCTGTGGCCCATCTCTTCAGAGTCTTGGCTGGGAAACAGCCACATGTTCCTCACGTTCACCTGACTCCCCTTTCTAGGTCCTTCTACATCCTCATAGGAGGTTCCAAAGAAAACATGTCTTTTTTGACACTGCTCTGCCCAGCCTGTGAGTGCTCGTGAGTCCCCAAACAAACCATGCACTGCTCTTGGAAAACCCTCTGACCTCACCCAACTTAAGGCCAGGAAGAGTCCTGACACCAGGGGGCCGGCATGAGGCTCCCCAATGCTGACCCTCATTTGGTCCTGATTTCTGAGTCCTGAATACAGAAAGATTTGCAGGCAGGGAGGCTCATCTGACAGCCACTCCATACAGGCGGTGTCAAGTCTACCCACTTCTGTCCCTATCTGGACACTGGAGTGGGGGGACAAGTGTGACCAGAGTGTATGGGCAGGCTTGTGAATACAACAGCTTTAGTCAAGTAGCGGGCCAGGGGCGGGCCTGACACCTAGTGGCATATGCGCCCAACCCCGACTAGCCCACTTTTGTAGCTGCTGGTGGCCATTGTGGAGACTTGGGGTGAGATGGAAACCCAAAGCCAGTTTGGCAAGCTCCTTGAGAATAAGCCTTGCCAAAGGTCTGCAGCCGTGTGCTGAGCCGAGCATCAGGAGCTAGCCTGGTGCCTCTGAGAGCCTCCAGGGCCAGATGCTACCCCTCTCCAGGGGTGGCGATTCCGGGAGAACAAGTTTATAAAGTACCTACCCACTCAGAAAGGTCTCAGCAAAAGTGCTTCCTCTCAACAGCCACTGGGAAAGCTAGAACTACTGGAGGACTGACGTCATCTCGTAGGGTTGTTTGTTTGTTTGTCTTAACATTTTAAAAGGAATTAGCAGGGCCGCACAAGAACTGAGGTGCAGGCAAGTACACTATACACCTAATGTGTGTGCTCCTTGCCTTGCCTAGGGAGGACTAGCATTCAGTAGGTCCAGCAGTCTGGAAAGGGGCACCATAGTAATCAGGCTGTGAGCCATCAGGACGTGCTGAATGCTGGCTTCCCACGTATGTGCACAGGATCCCTGTTCCCATGCAGGAGCTGAAGCAAAAGGACAAAAGAAGACCCTTGGTTCAGGCAAGGCTTCTTGGTTCAGCTCCTCCCCTCCTCTACTCCCCTCCAGGCTTTGATCCTATCTGACTTCAGGAAACCTGAAGCCCCACCTGCCCTGCCCCCCAACAGTACCAAAGGCCTATCCTAGGTGATAGCCCCTTGGTTCATTTAGACAGCACAGAACCCTGTCCCTGGGGACACTTCCACCCCACCAAGAAACTGGCTGCACAAACTCGGGGTGAGGTGACACTTGGGCGCAGTGTGATTAAATAGGGCCACAGGGAAGGAAGAACTCTGGCCAGAAGAAAAGGCAAGCCCAAAGAGCTACTGTGAGGGCACAGAGACACTGGCTGAGGTAAGGACAGAAATGTGTTGGGATTCCAGTGAGCCTACAGGATTTGCAAACAATCCCATGCCCTGAAGGGTCCCAGGAAATGAGCAGCTGCATAGAGAGGTGGCACCACCTCCTGCAGAGGACATGGGACAGTGCCCCCTGCTTGGGGACGTGCAGCCTAGAGGACTGGGCTGTGGCTTATTGTTCTGCTGCTCCCCAGGCCCTTACTCCTCAGAAGTCCCTGGCAGGCGCTCAGGTTCTTGGCTGTCATATGGGTGCCTGGGCACAGGGGCATAGACTGCCTTTTGTGCACTCAAAGGCCCTGCTCCAGGGGATTAAAAGAACATGGTTCTTCCTGGAAGGGGATGGGTCACACTGATGAAACAGTCGTGCTTGGGCTCAGGACCTCTTCCCACTGAGGACACGAAGGTCCAGAGGGATCAAGAACACAGGAACCCTCAGCAGCCTAGGGAAGAACCCGAGACCCTGGCTCAGTTCTGCTGACCCACAGTGCCTTGTCTGCTGCCAGAGAGTCACAGTCTAAGGGGAGCCCTGGGCCAACCAGCCTTTATCACCTTTGTCTATGCAGAGGGACGACACAGGGTGCTGGGGCAGGCCTCCGCAAAGGCCTTCAGTCACCTGGGCCTCAACCACCTAAGAAGATGGCTCAGTTAGTGGAGAGCTTATTGTGCAAGCATAGGAACTGAGTTTAATCCCAGCACCCCCACAAAAAGCCAGGTATGGAAAAATAAAGAAGTAAAAAATAAGTTAAAAAAGTGGGGGCGGGGGGTCAGGTGTGACAGCTGATGTTTATCACCCCTGGGCTGAAGAGATGAAAAAGGACGCCCCCTCGTTTGCTGGCTAGACAGCCCGTAGTCGATTTGTGAGCTGCAAGTTCAGTAACAAATGCTGCCCTTAAAATTATGTGAAAGGGCTGGAGAGATGGCTCAGTGGTTAAGAGCACTGGTTCTTGCAGAGGGCCAGGGTTCAGTTCCCAGCACCACATAGAGGCTCACAACCATTCATCACTGCAGTTCCAGGGGATCCAATGCCCTCTTCTGACCCCAAGAGGTACTGCACGCAGATGGTGTACATCCTTACATATAGGCAAAACATACATATCTAATAAAATAAACCTGAAAGTGTGTTGCTTTGTATTTTTGGAACTTGCTCTGTGGATGAGACTGGTCTCAAACCCAAGAGATTTGCCTGCCTCTGCCTCCCAAGTACTAGGATTAAAGATGTGTGACATCACCTCCCGGTCATTAGAAAATAATGTTTAAAATGAAGATTTTAAATTATTTGGAGAAGCAAAGACACTAAACATCCACCTCCAAACAGATACATCTGCACATACACACATTTGTACACCCACGCACATATATATCCATAAACAAATGCACACAAAAAGAACTACCACAGTGGGATCTGTGATGGGGACCATAAAGACGGCCACACTTCCGCCAGCCACACCCCAGCTGGTCTTTAAGTCTTCACACACAGCCTCCCTCGCCCTGTCTGATTTCTGAAGGTATTCCTCCTGTTCTCGCCTGGCTGACCCTGCCAGAAACTTCCTTCTTACTCTCAATTCTGCCCACATGGAAAACACCCATTCTCTCCTCAAAACCTGCTCTGCCATTAACCCTGACTCAACCCCATTGTTGGGGCTCACTGTCTGTGGAGGAGGACTGAACTGCAGGTCCTGCCCTCCCTCAGGTGGGGACAGCCTCAGCAGGCTTCTATTTGTTTTCCTCAAACAACCCAGGCAGGACACAAACCTCACTTACAGCTGAGGATGACTTTGAATTCTTGACCCCAAGCCTCTACCTCCTGAGCGCTTGGCATTACAGATGTGTGCCGCCATGCTAGCAATTTCTACTGTCCCTTGGGATACTTATGTCCTGGTCACCTAAGCTCACCCAAGCTGTAGGTCTGACATGTGGCCCTAGTTAGCATCGGCCCCACCAGTTTGCTTGAGCTGGGGGACCAGGACATGTTGGTCACTCTGAAGGTGAAGTGGTCAGCGATGCGGCACCAGCAGGTGACTCTGGTCCATCTCCACAGAATCACCAGCACTAGCTTCATTTATGCATCTGCAGCTGCTTGAGGGGCCCAGAACTGTGCACTCCTAGGAGCTTTAAGGAACTTGTTCTGCACTTCCATGATTGCCCTGTCTCTGTGTGGGGAGCTGCCCTGAGAAGGTTCTGGTCCTGCCTTCAGATGTTGTCTTAGCTGGGGTTTTACTGCTGTGAACAGACACTGACCAAGGCAAATCTTACACAGGACAACATATATTTGGGGCTGGCTTATAGGTTCAGAGGGTCAGTCCATTATCCTCAAGGTGAGAACATGGCAGCATCCAGGCAGGCATGGTGCAGGAGGAGCTGAGAGTTTGACATCTTCATCTGAAGGCTTCGACTGGAAGGCTCACTCCCAGGCAGCTAGGCTAAGGGTCTTAAGGCCACGCCCACAGTGATACACCCACTCCAATAAGGCCATACCTTCTAATAGTGCCCCTCCCTAGGTTGAGCATATGCAAATCATCACAGGTGGGGACAAGCTCAGCTGGTTCCTCCCTTACTTACTAAGGACAGTCTCCAAGGCAATGGCTCTTGCATCACAAAAGGATGGGCAGTGGCTGGGGGTAAGTGGCCCCTCATGCACAGAGAGAGAGAGAGGCTAGGTCACCACTATGGCTTAAGTTTCTTCTAACCTTAGGCAATGTTAAGGATGGGCCTTGCTCTACAAAGTAAGGTTGGGGCCCCTTACTGGACCATCTTTCATGTAAAAAGACAAGAATCATTACACAGTATACACTCGGGACTTGGAACCACAGCCTAGAACATTCTGGAAACTTCCTGTATGGGCTCCTAGAACAGTGACTGCCAATATGTGCTGAGCAAAACATAACAGGTTCGGCTGCTGGTTACGTGCTCTAAACAATGTGAGAATAACCCTGTAGGCAGTGTGTCAGAATGCCTGATAGTCTCTGACAGGTTCTGCTGAGCCCCATGTGACACAAAGAACGAGGTCTAGTATTGAATCTATTAGAACGATAAGAACCAAAATGTCAGAGAGGTCAGGCCACATGTCCAAGGTCTCTCAGTCAGGCTGGATGTGCAAAACTCTGTTTTTTCCCTTCCTACTGTAGGGAGCTTGTGGCTAGAACCTGGTTTGGGTAGACTGGTGCAAGGTTTTCTGGGAAATGGCTGGGAATGGAGGTAGACTGGGGGACAGTGTTCAGAATAGGCTTCTCTAAGGCTATAAATTCTCCCCAGCCCTACCCCAACCTCCAAAGGCCCCAGATGGCATGCTTGACACCTAGGGCAGGCTCTGAGCTCCTCTCCCTGGGAGAGGCCCACTACCACCTTGTAAAGTGCTGGGCTGTGTGGCCCAGCCAGTCTCCAAGTTTGGAATTCTACTTCAGGCTGGGCATAGCTCAGTGATGCGTAAACCTCTGGGATCTATCTCCTAGCGCTGCAAAATAAAGAGTCTAGTTTTAAAAGGCATCTCCTCAGGCATGCAGCCAACAGGAGAAAGCCATGATCCAACCAGTAGAGTACCTAACCTAGACCAGTCACAATCAGGCAAAGGCTAGGTCCTAGGCCTCCACCAGGCAGTAACCCATGTTTGGAGCAGACCAGGTCATTTGGGAAGCTGTGTCCAGCTAACTCATATAGGGCGAGAGGTAATTCCCAGCCACTGCCTCCTGGATCCACACCTAGCACCTTTCTCTAGTTTGAGCCCCTCAGAGGCACCACACAGCTGCCACCTCTTCCCCCGACCTCACCACAACCCAAGGAAATCCTCAAGCCTGTATTTCAGAGAGTGAGGAAATTTCCCCGAGAACAACAGCTTCACAAAGACCTTTCTGCTGCCTACTAGACAGGCTGGACGTAAAGACCCCATGGGCAGGGTGGTCTCAGACTTCATCCCTGAGGGGCTCTGGACATGGGGACCAAAGAAGAAGGGGTACTCAACTGTGTTAACTAGTTTTATGTCAACTTGACACAAGCTAGCGTTATCTAAGAAAAAGGAACCTCAATTGAGAAAATAACCCCCCTAGATGGGGTTATAGGAATCCTGAAGAACATTTACTTAATTATTGATTGATATGGGTGAGGTCCAGACCATTGTGGGTGGGGTGGGCCATCCCTGGGCTGACAGTCTGGGTTCTATAAGAAAGCAGGCTGAGCAAGCTAGGGGAAGCAAGTCCATAATCAGCACCCTTCCACGGCCTCTGCATCAGGTCCTGCCTCCAAGATCCTGTCCTGCTTGAGTTCCCATCCTGACTCCCTTCAGTGATGGGTTACAATGCAGAAATGTAAGACAAATAAACCCTTTCCTCTCTAAATTGCTTCGGTCACAGTGTTTCATTGCAGCAATGGTAACCCTAACCAACAACTACCAGAGCTGTACCCAAGGTGGGTTCAGTGGATGGACACTGTTGGAGGGAGTGGCAAGGTCTTAAATGCCATCCTGAGACAAGGGTCCTTTATTCCAGGAGCACTGGGGATTAGTGGAATTACACGCCATTCAGGTGCCGTTTTCTAAGGAGTGTTTGTGCGTGGTGGGATGGAGGGCAGGACAGGTGGTGACCTACAGAATGCTTGTCCCAAAGTGCAACAAAGCAAGCTGAAAAGCAGGAGTAGCTAGGTCTATGAAGATAGCAATGTGACTGTTAAAACTCTCTGTAGGAGGGGGAAGGACACAGAACCTTCCACCAGAGAGTCTAACCACTATGTTCTCTTGCCACTCAGCTGCACAGACTCTCAGGAGGTCAGAGCATACAGGAGGCAGAAGGTGTATTTGTGGGTGGGTGTGTGGGTAGGTGGGTGAGGGTAGAGCTGCAGATGTGACTTTCCAAAGGTTGTCACTATCCTAAAGTAAGACCTGGCAGTGACAGAGCTGTTTGGAAGTCCTCACAACCCTACTGAACACTTGGTCATCAGGAAGTGGCACTACTTAAGAGGGATTAGGAGGCGTGGCTTTGTTGGAAGAAGTATGTATGTCACTGAGAATAGGCTTTAGGATTACAAAAGCTCAAGTCAAGCCCAGTGTCTCTTTTTCTCCACCTGTGGATCAAGACATAAAACTCCTGGCTCCTTCAACATCATGTCTGCCTGGATGCTGCCATGCTTCCTGCCATGATGATAAAGACTAAACCTCTGAACTGTAAGCCAGCCCCAATTAAATGCTTTCCTTTGTAAGAGTTGCCACAGTCATGATGTCACTTCATAGCAATAGAACAGTGACTAAGACACCAATAAACTCACTGGTTCGTGAAACTTGACTTGGAAGGAATAGTTTCTTCAGTCTGCAACATTGCCCTATCAAATTCATAGACACCTCTCCCGAGGGAGAGTCACACAATACTGGAACATAGACAGATACAGTGTAAGACCAGGACAGAGAAGGGGAATTGGAACTCAGGAGGGCTTCCTAGTAAACCATGTTGGACCTAAGATACGCATACATCTTGAGCCAGCAAACTGTTGGGGAGCTGGCTGTCACGGGCCTTGGGCTCCCCAGGGCTCCTAGAGTAATTAGCCAGCCTCAGACCAGAACAGTCTCCATTTGCCTTCTCTGCCCTCAACGCACAATAGTCCTCATCACAGGCTCTTTCCCCAGCCTCTGGGGACCCGACATGAGGAGCAGGGAGAAGACAGCTCATCTGGAATTTCTCTGAGGTCACAGCCAGTAGCAAGATTTGATGCTCTGGGCACAGCATCACCTTCAGAAATAAAGGTGGCAAGCTCACAGAAGAGCCACATGACAGAGGGTGAGAGAAACAGGCAGGAGATGACCAGTGGGGACTCAGGCCCTAGCTGGCTCTCCTTATCCAGCCTTGGGAGCCAGGGGTCCAGGCTTCTGAGCCAACAGCCTGGGTCTGAGTTCTGTCTTGCTGTGGCTGCAAGAACTGGACATGTCATTTACCCTCTGTTTTCAGTCTCTTACCTGTAAGATAAAAATGTCTTCCCTGAGCATGCTTCCAGCTAACCATCGGACTGAACACGGGGACCCCAATGAAAGTGCTAAAGAAAGGACTGAAGGAGCTGAAAGGAGTTGCAACCTCATGGAAAGAACAACATTATCAACCAACCAAGCCCTCCACAACTCCCATGGACTAAAATACCAACACTGAGCACACATGGAGAGACCTATGGCTCCAGTTGCATATGTAGCTGAAGACAGCAGTGTCTGGCATCAATGTGAGAAGAGGACTTTGGTCCAGGGAGGGCACGTTTTCCCAATGTAAGGAAATGCCAAGGCAATGGGGTAGAGAGGGTGATTAGAAGCAAGTGAACCTTCATTTAGACAAGTAGAGGGGGGAGGGGGTATGGGAGTGGGATGTGGGAAGGGTATAACATTTCAAATGTAAATAGAGTATCTAATTTTAAAAAATTAAAAAAAAAAAGAATTACCGTGTGTAGAGAGACAGGTGAAAATGATGTACAGTACTCACAAAATTATTGAAGAAATAAAAAAAAGAATAAACATTTTTTTAAAAAAGTCTTCCAACTAGGGCTGTCAGGCTTTGCTGAGACTCTCAAACTAATAGTTCCTGGCGCACACCAAGTACTCAGTGCCTGCTATCCATGTTGTGATGGACCACTCCGACACTGAGAGGGAACTTCTAACAACTCAAACATTGCTCTCCTTCTTCCATCCTTTCTCCCATCACCCCTAACCATGCCAAGATATCTCTAAACTTTCATCCCTCTAAGTGACTAACGGTAACTACAATCCTACTAGAAGCACATTTGGGTCTCTGGTGAAGATGTAAGCACAGTATGTCCAAAGCTGTGCAGCATGTAACAGCCTAGGTGTCTATCAATAGAGCATCAGGGGACACAATCTGCTGTAATCCCAGGGCCCCCCGGGGCCCACTGTAGTTGTAGACAACACACAGTCATGGTGGTCTAGGGTGGAGGAGGAGGAGGATAAAATGTTTTGAGACTGCTAACAGCCTGTGGATACATCTCTTACAGTAACAAAGATTTGGTGGTTTTTGTTTTCCTCCAGACCCGCCCCCACTCCTTCCCTCCGCCCAGCTGGTAGTTGTTCTTGAAGTAGGAGATGAATCATGCCGAACAAGTTCAAGTGATGTTTTAAGGAATCTAAGTCGCCTGGGGTGTGGCTCAGTGCAGAAAGCCGGTTAATATGTTCTAGGTCCCGAGTTACTGCCCCAGATAAATCACAAAATTTGAAAAATATTGTAAAGAGCAGCTGCTCTGTTCTATCAGATTTCCAGCGTGACCCACACCAATTCCTCAAACCTGGGTCCCGCCTCAGGGGCCTTGCAATCTTCCATACCCTTTTCCTAAAAACTATCTTTCCTTTCCGGTGCTGGGGTTGCCCCTCAGCTCTAGTGCACTCAGAGACCTCCATGACCTCTATTCAAGGTAACCAGATGCTTGCACACTAAGGTACATGTAGATATATCCGTTCGCGGACTTCCTTGAGGATTTCGGTGCACTGAAGAACTAAGAAACCCCGGCTCGGCCTGTGAACGGTACACAGGACCAGGCCTGGAGTTCAGTGGATATTCAGCGTGTCCAAACACCAAGCCCACTGCGGTCTCGAGAGCTCAACCCTAGATCCCAGGCGCCGGACCGCGCCGTGCGCACGCGCACAAGTTCCCGGCAAGCGACCTCCCCGGACGTGCGACCCTACACAGGCCGCGACGGAGCCTCGGGACACGCACCTTCGATGTCCGTCAAAAGCGCCGCGTCCAGTTCGCACAACTCGTCCAGCTCCCGTTCCAGAGCCGCCTCCCCGAACGGCAGCTCGTCCATGGCGCCGGCGCCCTCCGGGCTTCCGAGGAGGCCCACGTTAAGGAAAAGTTGCTCGGAAACCCGGTTCCGCAGGCGGAGCCACCTGAGCGGAGGGGCGGGGCTTCCTTAAAGCCCCGCCCACCACCCGGAGTCCAGCCACCTCGCTTAGCGGGTTCAGACTGCCTGCCCCGTGCCCAGGCCTTGGCTTCTTCAGTTCCAGGGCGAGGGGCCGAATGGAAGCCACAGGACTAGACCTGGCCCAAACATCGTCAGACTAAAGGGCCCAGGGAAGAGGTGCCGGCGTGAGGGTGGGAGCAGAGAACAGAAAACTCACTTCCTAGCCTTTTGCTCTTTAGAATCAGACAGACCTGGGTCCGAAATACAGCAGTTTACAGGCCTGGGGTGTGACCCCACCACTATGTGCCTCTGTTTTCCTCATCTGTAGAAAGGGTCCGACTATCTATGCGTCAGCTGAGAGGTTAGGGAAGGATGGCCTGTGAGATCCATCCACCCCTCAACATAGGAGTCTGGAAATGTGCCTCCGGAGAAGGAGAAGGGTTCCCAGGCAGAACCTGCAGGAAGAGGGGGTAGCTGGAACTTCTGACCCTTCAGTCCCACCATTGGTGCAGAGAGGACCTGAAGGGCCAGTGGACCCATACAACTCCTATAGAAAGACTGTGTCTCCAGAAAGACCTAGAAAAAGTGTGGATCCCAAGGCAAGTAGAAATTCTGTAACAGAGGATCTGAGCCCAGCTGCCTGGACCACGCATGACCCGGGGCCTGGCTAGATGCCTGAATGAGGACTGAAAAGGGACCCTGGAGTCTGTGACTTAGGGACAGGTAAAGCAGGGGACAGAGGATAGGTTCCTCTGGGGTAGATTAAAATAGACCATTCTGATCTATAAGTAATGCAGGAGTCAACCAGGGAGGGTCAGGACCCCAGGCCACTGGGAAGCTGCCTTGCTCAGACTGCAGGTGAACCGGCTGGGGACTGCTGTCTGCTCCCAACCAGTAGAATTAGTTATCTTTGGAGCAAGGAGGGGGTGTATGCCTGGGCGTCACCTGGACGAATTTTGTTCCTTTCTCAGAATAGCCGCTAGAAAATTACGTAGGCTAGGGTGCACACATGGAGCTCTTGCTTTGGGGCCACACTGCCATGTCCCACCACCAGAAGACACCCAGTTTCCTGAAAACTCAAACAGCCTGTCCCAGTCAGAGAAGGGTGAGGGTCTTCAGAGGTCAGCTGAACCAGCACCTCACCCACATGTGTAGCTGGGATCACTGGTTTCCCCAGGCAACTTACTAGAGCTGTCTCTGCGGAAAAGGGCAAGGTGTTTGGAGTCATCGTAACAGATCTGCCTCGTTCTGGAATGAAGTGAAGAATGCAGCTCCACAAAGACACATTTCATTGCTGCAGGCTACTGCCCTGCCTCGAAAAGCCAGAAATTAAAAAGGAAAAGCTCCCGTGGAGCAAAGCCCAAGGTGGGAGATCAGACCATCAATACGATTCTCCGCTCCACAGATTGGGTTTACTAGGGCAACAGACAAGGGGCAGCTTTTCCCCATGGGGAAAGCTTGGAAAACTTCAGAGGAAGTTGGTGATCTGTCTCAAAGACCCCAGACCTCCAACCAAAGCCTTGCTGGGATCTCTGGCGCTCAGCACACAAGCTGGTCTGGGGAGCCTGGGAAGGGCGGGGTCTCAGCCTGACCGACAGTTACCTGTGTCAGCAGGCTCAGCATTGTGCAGTCATGGAGCATTCTTGTGACCTGCGGAATACTTTTTAATTGTATTAACTCGTTCAATTCTCCCAGTAAGCCTTAGGAAGGTTTCTGTTCCCTTCCCATTCTACAGATGAGACAACTGAGGCCGGAGGCGAAGGGACCTGCCTAGGACTCCCGAGCGCTGCCTGAGGTCTTGCATTGGGGATATTGTGGCGACCCCGACTCCGGGTGCCAGAGGACAGGCCCTGTTCAGGACGCCTCAGCCAATGAGTGCGGGGCCCCGAGTGGGGTGACGCGGCGTCAGCGCGCGCTCTTGGGACGCGGGCTTTGGTCACGTGCCCAGCTTGCGTTCGACCCGGGGGCGGGGCGGCATGACCTGCGGAAACACAGTCTGCCTGGTGGGACTGTTGTACTGCAAGCGTGGCTTCTAAAGTGCAAATTTCTGTGTCAGCTCCGGCTTCGCTACCTGGGGGACCAGAATCAGTTGGTCCCCACCCTTTAATCACTGCAGACACTGTGAACCTTGAGCCGCAGGACCTCTCCGCTCAGCAGTGCCCTCAACGTTGGGAGTTGGGTGGTGCATGGAATGGCAGGCACTGGGCTGGAAGCTGCTGCCTGACTGCAGGAACTAAGTTTAGGCCTGCTTGGGCGAAGGGGGAGAGAGGAGCAGGACTACTAAGAGTCCAGAACCACCTGGGAGGGCTTAGTCTCCGGACCTCACTTTATACTGGGGGGTGGGGGTGCTGACTGGAGAATTCTGGCCCTAGATGAAGACTGGTCTCATTAGAGTCCACTTCTGGTGTGAGCCGTCCAGGAAGCATCTAGCCCCCTGAGGCTCTGTGTCCAATCCACTGTGATAGTTGCTCGGCATTATCGGTCTGTTGATGAGGGCTGGCTATGTCCAAAGCCTGCGCACAGTGAGGGGTTCAGCCCACAAATGGAGAGTGGAGAATGCTGGCTATTGGGGGATGGTGGGCAGTGACATACACTGAGTCCCAGAGGAGAGGAAAGTACATCAATTGATGGCATCCCCTGCCCCCGTCAAGTCCAGCCTAAGGAAGTTACTGTGGGAGTTCCAGGTCCAAACCCGGGAGCAGAGTCTGATAGGCAGGTGCAGGTTTATTCAAGACCCACCACGAAGAGGAAACAACAGATTCTCATTCTCCTAGGGTTTTTTGGAGGTGTAAAGAGCCCTTGTAGAAAAATAGTATAGGATGAACAGAGGAGGGAAGCCCATGTGCTTAGTGGGGTTTTTTCCAGGCCCCGTGTCTTCTGATACTCTGACCACTGCAACTCACTTTGACCTCAATGAATAGAGAAGGAACTAACCCTCCTACCACCAGATGTTCTGGCAGAGGGGCGGCACCACCCCTGTTGCTACACTGTCAGCAATAAGAAGAACCGAGCAGGAGGTCTGCTTGACACAGCCCGGCCAGCTCCCATATCTTAAGTTTCAACTGGGACTTCTCATCAGAATCTAGAGTGTTAGGTAAAAGGGAAGGGATTCCAGTATCTGCTGAGGGATTCAGAAAGGCCTCAAAAATGGTGGGGGGAGGGGAGGGCACACGAGACAAGCCAAACAATCTGTTGTAAGGACTGTGGCAGGCCAAAATACGGAATGTTTCACCTGAATGTTGGATTTCAGGCCATACCAGACCAACAACTAGCTGTCCTTTCAGACGGCGTGTGGGCTCCTTTTTCCATCCTCTCCTTCCCTGGGATCTTATCCCAACCCATTCCACTCGAAGACTGAGATGCAAAGTTCCCTTGTGTGTCGCCTGCAATCAATCCCATTTCAGCGATGAGGAAAAGGGGCAGAGGGCATGGTGAATTCTCTGGTGTCACTAGTGTGCTGGGACGGACGGGAGACAGCAACAGACAAGAGTCACTGGGCTTCCAGAATCATCTTTCCAGAGCTGCCAGCAGAGACCTGACCTATCAGGATGCTCAGGACATGGCCCTAGAGACCAGAGACCATGAAAGAACAAACTAGTAGCTTCCTTGGATATCACGGCACTTCTTGGGTTTCATGCCTAAGATCTCTGGTTCTGTTCCTGCCCAAGATCCAGAAGACATGTCTTTCTTGGAAAGTGAATAGATGGTAACGCTCCTTTCACACCAAGAGCTCCAGTGGAGACTGCTGTGCGGGGCCATCAATATGGGGTTCCAGAGATAGGAGGGGAGGCAGTGAGACCTAGCAGGAAAAAAGATGAGCCATATGTACCCAAGGTGTTCTCCTTCCTCTAACAGGGTTTTGAAGGTGAGTTCTTGGTATTTTGTGTAGACCATTAGAAAGAGTTATGGCCTGGAGCTGCTGGCAATCTCTAGTCTGTTATAACAGAGCCAACCCTGCGGAAGCAGAGCCAAGACACACAAAGAACAAACAAGCATCTGGCCTAATATATAGGTGTATAGCTGTTCCCGAAACCCGTTCCTCGTTCTGCCTCATTAACCAATTTCTGCCACAACCAACAAGGTAGTATGCACCCTTTAAGTGAGGCGTTTGGGCCACAAACTCCATCCTGATAAAGAGGCCCTGGTACCACTTTTCTCCAACATTTCTCGAATTTGTTTCCTCTCACAGAATCCCTACTCGACAGGAACATCTATTAGTCTATTGGGAAACCGAACGTTGGCAAGTGCCCACCAGGGGTTGCAAAGTCCCTCCTCGGAGAATTGTCAGCCAGATCATAGCCGCATGACCATCCTGCCCTCCCTCCTGGTCTGGCCGGCCTACCCTAACAGTGCCAGAGCCTCCCTCCCTGCAGGCCAGAGTTCTGGGAATTGAACAAGGCTTCAAGTTTCCCAAGGGCAGAGGTTGAGCACTAACCAGGCACAGGCATAAGGAACACTAAGAGGAAAAGGGCGCTTGGGCCTTGTGAGCCCAGAGTAGACTCGGCTGGCCTGCTCTTCAAAGGGTAGAGACCGGCTTCAGGATTCTTTAATGCCATAGTGCCGAGCAGAGAGCGAGGGCACACAACACAACACACTCGGTCTGTGTTGTGTGCTCAGCGGGATCTGAGTTGTGGGCCTCCTTTATTGTAAGGGTACACTCCTCTTTTTTTCCTGCTGAGGGCTTGCAACTCACTCCACCTGATCAGAGTCAGAGCCTCAGCCCCTGAATCCTGGGGTTACAGCGGGTCTTAGGGTGCTGAATGCAGATACCCTGGCCTGGGTTAGTGATTGTAGGGCCCCCATCAGCATGTGTCTCCCGGGCCTTTCATCTGCTGCACATCCAGGAGGCTGGACTCTGGGTCTAAGTGATAGTTACTTTAATCTCTGTGTCCAAAAGCAAGTCTGTGGCTTCTCCCAGTCCCAACTTTTCCAGGACAGTGACAAGCTGGCAGATGTTAGCCAGGGACATACAAGTATGATGCACTTACTACACTGAGTTCCATCTTCAGATCCAGGAGGTGAAGGGCCGGAAGGGCTTCAAGTCCTTAAGCTAAAGGAGACATAGGCACAGGCACCTGTATCCACCTACTCTTGTCTTCCCACTTGGTCCTTTTGCTCAGGGCTGACTAAGGCCAGTTCCTACAGGACAGTATATCAGAACAGTGCCTTAGGGCAGCCTCCTGGAACATCACAGGAGCCTCAAAGGAAGGTGAGGAGGTGGAGAGGGACAGAGAGCTAAGCTGCTTTGGGGGGAGAAGGAGGTTCTAAAATTGTGATGGTCACACAACCGACCCTCTAATTCTTGATTGAAACCATCCAAATGCACATTTAAAGTCTGTAAACTGTATCTGTGGTGTGGACCATAGATTTTAAAGAACAAAGCTGGAGAGAGAAAGGCCAACTCTCTGGGAGCAGAGACTTGCAGAATTGGTGCTTGGCATGGCTTTGTAGAAGATTCTGGTGCTTTTTTTGGCAGAAACCCAGGTGAAGGGGTTTGGGTGCCTCAGGCCTACTTGCTCTGAGCCAGAGTGAGTGGTCTTGCCATACCATGAGAGGAAAATCCATCGTGCCCAGTCCTATGGCTCTTAAGGTAACAAGAGTAGATGTACGCCTGCCCCTTTCCCCAAAGTCTGCTGCTCTGTAGGACTTTCCCTGGGGAAGTAAGGGGGGCAATCTGCAACTGCTCCCTCCATGAAGGTCTATTAAAGAATGCAATGTGATGTGCTGTTGGGCTTGTGGATCAGACCTGTAATCCCAGCACTTAGGAAGCAGAGGCTGGTGGATCTCTGGGTTAGAGGCCAGCCTGGGCTATCTGGTGTGTTACAGGATAGCCAGGACTACATAGTAGGACCCTATCTCAAAACATGAAATAAAATAAAAAAGCAGGTGGGAGCTAGAGAGATGTCTCGCTGGTTAAAGAACACACTGTTTTTGCAGAGAGCTGGAGTTAGGTTCTCAGGGCCCACACAGAGGCTTACAACCACCTTCCAACTTCGGGTCCAGGGAATCTAGTACCTTCTCTTAGTTTCTATAGGCACCTGAACTAGTAAGTGCACATATCCACCTCAGACAACACACATAAACACAGAATTTCAAAAATATAATTTAAAATAAAAAGAGTCAGGTGGGCCAACTTCCAGGCCCTTTGGATGGTCAGGCCAATCAGATATCACACAGAAGGGCTGGTTCAACTATTTATTGTGGAGTACTTTACATGCAAGAACACAACTTAGGGACAGTGTTTGGAAGCAGAGCCAGTGGGGTGGGGGGACACACTAGCTGTCACTCTGAGCCACCCTCCAGAAACAACTCTACCCACAGAAACATAGGACACGGACAAGAATCCGACTTGTGAGACAAAAGGATAACAAACTCAACACCATCTTTTCAGCAGCTCCAAAGATCCTCAGGTCCTCGAAAAGGAAGTGCAAACGTCAGGAAGAAATTCTACCCTAGCTCTCCCAGAGAGCCCGAGGGCGTGAGTGTGGCAGGAGCAGTCAGGACAGAGGATCCGACAGTTGTTCTTGGGAGCCAGGCGAAGCCTAGCTTAGACCCCAGGAACACGAAGGGGTGGGGATGGGCACTGACTGGCTTAAGCAGGTTCCAGAGGGCCACAAAGGGAGGATCTCCAAGTGGAGACATATTCCCCTTCTGGCCTCCTGTGTGGCTGAGCACACAGGGAGACCCCAGGCATCCCAACAGGAGAGCACAGGGAGGCTGCAAACTGGCGGGCAGGGCAAAGGCTTTTATTCTGCCCTCCTAGACACCTAGGGCTGACCTGGCCCCACAGGGCCCATGACCTGTTCTGCACCATCTGAGAAACCATCAGAGGACAGTGGACAGGGAAGCTTTGTGGAGAACAAAGAAGCTCACTGCTCCTGGGCCACGTGGGGCCGGGCCACTGCTTTCCTGGCTGAGCAGTGCAGTGGCAGACAGCATGGGCCAGGTGGGGAGGACAAGGGTAATGAGCCAAGTCACAGTCACTCAAACTGAGGGGCTGACAGAGTAAGTGGAAGCTAGCCCTGGCCACAGCTACCAAGAAGCCCTTTTGGCTCCAAACCCCCATGTCCCATGTCCAGATAAATGAGTTGGTGACTCTCGGCCCAACTCCAGCCTGCCTTCTTGGTACCTGGGCAGAGGTCACTCTAGGGCACCTGGTGACTTTCCTTCACTGCTGCCTGACAGCCAAGAAGGTAGGAAGAAGCAGTCTTCACACTTCAGCACACAATGAACAAGAAAAGGTTAAATACATCCTCAAGAAAATATTTTGACAAAATAAATATTTTAACCTATAATCAGGTGTAATTAGTGCTTATGAGGAGTCCCGGCGATAATTTAGTGTAATTAAGTACACACTCTATCTGTGATTTCTAACACTTGTAGAGGCTGCTGGCTTGAGAGGGCCCAGCTTCTAAGGACCTTGTCCACAGATGGTGGGGAACAGGTAGGAAAGAGTCCTCAGGACAGGGCAGTTCACAAGAGTTGAGCCCCCTTCAGGCCCCTCAGGCCCCCAGGCCCAATCTTGCTTCTGGCCTCAGGCACATGTCACTTCAGCCCACAGATAAGGCAGACTACTTCCAGACATAATGTGGAAAACACAAACCAAGCCACCAGCTGGGCTGTTGCTAGCCAGAAAGGTAGCCTCTTGACAGCTGGTGGAAGTCTTTGAGTACCTGCTGTCCCCACAGCAGCCCAGCCTCAGCAGCTGCAGTCAGGTCAGGGGACAGCTCTGGACACTGGTACTAGAAACAGCCTTGTTGGGGACCCTAAGGTGGGCCCCCACATCAGTCTTTCTCCATGATGGAAGCCTTTCTTTCTGTATCATCCATAAATGGGGCAGCCTCTTAATTCAGAGATTGCTACCGCCTACCCACACAACTCTTGTAGGCTGTGTACAGCTGACCCTCACAGACAACCCTTCTAGAACTGAGCCAAAGGCCAAGCTTCCAAGTATGCTGGGCTCCCCAGCCTCCTCTGGTGTGACAAGCCTTCAGAGGCCTTAGCAAACAGGTTAGCCTTTGAGGGCTCTGCCCTTGAGAAACACTGAGAGGAGCTCTGGTTGGCCAAGGGTCCTGAATGGAGGGTGGAGGTGAGACAGGTGCTCAGAGAGGGCTGGGCACTTAGCAGGTCAGCTGAGCTCCCTGCAGGAGGGGCTTCCTGGATACCTTTTGCAAACCAGAATGACATCCTCCACAGGTCCTGTCAGATGAGGTCTTACCAGACCTTCTGGAGACTGCTGAAGGAGAGGTGCTGGGTTGGGCCTGAGGAAGGCCATTTCTGTTTTCAGCCAGGGCTTCAGCCCCTTCCTCAGAGATGCACAGAACCTGCACACTGGTCTGATTGCCAAGTGCAGCCCCAAAGCACTGAACCCTCCTAACAGTGGGAAAGGCTGACCACACACAGGCGAGGAATGTGTGGTGACCTGCACAGTTTGTAGTAACATAGCTGCAGCAGCAATTTCCTTTTTCAACAGCAGCTAGACCAAGATCCAGGTAGCACTGAGTCATTTGCTCAGAACCAGGAAACAAACCAGCAAAGACAGGACGGGAGCAGGTATCACCAGCAGTCCTTTGCTCAGACCCACGCTGTTAGCAAGCTTCAGAATGAAATTGTTGGCTGGGGGATATGTGAGGTGGAGACAGCCATGAGGCCATATCAGGGAGAGAAATGGGCATGGCTCCCGGTCATCTGGAAACCCAGGCACAGTACACAGCTACCTTCTGCTGGGCCTAGAGATAGCTCGTGGAGGCTGCTGAAGGCAATATCTAGTCACGGGATGCTTAAGAGTAGTGTTGTTTTAGCAAATAATCCTCTGTGGACACCAGGGCCAGGTATGAATGTCATGCCTGGTTTAAGCTGTCTGCCATCTGCAGGACACATGCTACCCTCACAGCTACTGTCACACCAAGAGCTGCAGGTCCCTGTTTGGTCTCTGGCCTGGCAGCTGACTGATGGAGAAGGGGCCAGGGACATGAGGGACCTTCAAGGTCCTAACCCACAGAACCCACTCAAGTACAGACATACTAAGTGCACACAATCCAAGGAGGGAAACCAAGCCTGTAGTTACAAACGCTTGAGCCCTGCATTCCCAGAGTCCTCGATGAAAGAAGGGGGTCCAGTGGAGCACTGTCTCACCTGAAGGAAGCCATGGAGCTAGGCAGAAGCAGGAAGGGGAGATGAGAGGGTCAGTTGAGTAGTTCTGCCCAGAAAGTGTCAAGGGGCTACCCTGCCTGGTACGGTGCCACTGGTTCTTCCTGGGAGGACCGAAGGCCACAAGAGCCCTCGGGGAGAGGGAGGACAGGACCGCTGGTCAGTGCTGCAGTCACCACCCAGAGAGAAGGTGGCCAAGCTGTGACCAGGTGGCCTGGGCACAAACACAGTGGCGTTTCCATGGAGATACAGGTATGCAGGCTGGGGGAGTGGCCAGTGCCCAGTGTCCACTGGGAGAGTCAGCAGTGACCTGCCAGGGCGAGGCAGACCACAGGACATCTCACAGGGCAAAGAGCGCATCCTCGGACCGTTCTGGCTTCTTCCGGTTTGAAGTGTTTGAGGCTGGTGCAGGGGCCTCTGTTGGGGGTGAGGGAAGGTCTGGAACTGTTTCTGCAGCTTTGGCTCTTTCTTCCAGGAACTTATCAAACTCTGCAATACAAACCAAATTGAGGGCCAAGCTTGCTGGACGCCACTTAGCTGGAGCCCCACACCCTGGTCTCCAGTTCCAGCCAGTACAACACTGGCCTGGCTGCCCGCTGGCAGGAGGTATATGAGTACAGGGGAAGGGACGAGAGGGACGCTGGCAGGAGACTGGGCTCTCCCAGTCGGGGGACCAGCCTACGGGAACACACCTATTCCTGACTCTGCACATAGAAGAGGGAAAGCTGGACTAGGGTTAAGTGAGGGGAGGACCCTACATATTGTTGTAGGCCCCCAATGGTGAGGAGTGGGTCCACAGCCCTCAGTCCCTTCATAGAAAGGCCCTAAAAAATGTGTGTGTAGAGTATCCACCCTTCAAGAGCCCAGAGCTCTCTCTCTCAGATCGGCATAGGGTGGAGCTGAGAAAATGGAGCCGAACCCGCTTAGACATCAAAGGCCCACCCTCACTGACCCAGGCAGAGGCCGGAGCACAATGGCAGGTCAAGAACCCAGGGGAGGGGACGGATAGGATGAGGGTTAGAAGGCAAGATGGAAAAGAGGTAAGGTCAGATGGGAAGAGCCTTGGTAGAGAACTAGACCCATGTTCCCACTTAACCATCAACTGAGGCCCAGATGCCCAAGAGGCCCTGCACTGTGTGTCTGGGGGCAATTCAGTCCCCATGAAGGCCAGGGCTCCGGCCCATCGTCACGTGGCTCTAGCAGTTCAGGGTGTGGGGCCGGCCCCTGTGCAGTCCTGAGTCAGGAACCAGAGAGCAGAATGACTGTGAGACCACTGGCCGGGCTTACCTTCACTCGTCACACCCTCTTCTAGGTCGTCACCCTTCTGTGGAAGGAGCAGAGAATGGCATTAGGGCTCATCCCTGTCCTGCCCACCCCCCACCTCTACCCACCCATGGCTACCCAAGTGAAGGTTGACTTTTCCTGCTTCCAGATTTCTCTTCTTTCCTATTAGAGAGGTGGAAAGTAAGTAATCTTGAAAAAAAAAAAGGTTTTCTGTTTGGGTTTTTGTGTGTGTGTGTGTTTTTGGGTTTTGTTTTTGTTTTTAAGCAAAACAATAAAATGATTCTAGGTTTTGATCTCCTAGAAGGACAAGAAAGAAAATTCCAAAATTGGTGCAGGCTGGTCCCTACCTAGCCTGCATCCATCAACACCAGGTTCTGAGGAGAGATGTCATGGTTACTGAGGCTAAGGCACATCAGTGCTGCCAGCCTAGGGTTTCTGGAAAGATGTTATCCACACCAAAAACTAGAAGCTGCTCAGGGTCTGCATGACCTATGCCTGACTCCAGCAGTGAAAGCCAGAGAAGATGGCTATCTAGACACCTGCCCACAGCCTTCACGGAGCTGGGCCAGCCTTCCTCTGAACCCATGCTCCTATTCTTGCTGTCTGAAGAGGCCATGGAGGTACTGTGCACCTCTACACATTTAAGTGGATCACACTTGAACAGAGAGGGCTGAGCTACCTGGGCTTCTTCTGGTATATCACTGCCTCACTGACAGTCTTGATAGCAAATCCTTTCTGAATCTTGTCTCTTTAGGGTCTCCTGGTGACCAGGTTGGCCTTGAACTCACCGAGTAACAGTTCTGATCCTCCTGCCTTCACTGCCCAAATGCTGGTGTGTGACACTATGTCTCGTCTGGGAGAGGGCCCTGAGACTTTCTGTTCCTGCCTCAGTGAGAGACATATTTCTTTCTAGGCACTTCTGCATTTCACAGGAACTTTCAACCTTCTCTGACACCCAGGTGGCCACCTCCTGGGGCTGAATCTTTAGAAGGCCTGCTCTTAGAGAAGAGGCAGTGTTTGCCCCTGACTACAGCTTGCTGTTCTCTGCATGTGGGAGTTACCACAGGAAGCCTGCGGCCACCACTGAATCCCCTACACCCCAGCTGCTGTGAATGAAGAGTTCTGTAAGGAGCAGGGAACTGACTTGAGGCCATCTTCAGACACTTGGTCTTCTCTCCATCCCAGAAGATGGAGAAACATTCATGTGGGACAGAGATTGTAAACAGATATGAGAAGACGGTGGGAATGGGGATGGTGGTGAAATTAAAACCAAGCACATACCTCACTTGAGGGGGAAAAAGAAAGAAACAAAAAAACAAAAAACAAAACAAAACAAACAAACAAACAAACAAAAAAAAAGAGGGCTGGGATGCAGCACCCCTCACATGCACAACACCATGACTCCAATCCCAACTGAGGGGAAAAAAAAGAAAAGAAACAAAAACCAAAACACAAAAATATCCTCCTCCTTCAGAACAAAAAGCAGCACGAAACAAAAAAGAACCAAGCAGAGGAACCACTCAAACACACACCTCTGCCATTCAAGAGAAACTGGAGAGGATTCAGTGTGTGTTACAAGTGGTTAGAGCTGGGCTCTGCAGTGTCCACAAGTGTGAGACACTGAAGGGCCCTGCCCACATCCGTATGGAGCAGTGTGGCTGAGAGGCTGTGCCCAGAGCCAATCCCACCAGACTCCACGAGTTGGAAAGGAAGGTGAGCTTTGCTGAGCTGCCCTTGCCTCCCTCCTCCAACCTGCCATTGTGGAGGTGGTGCCCATGCCACAAGCCCCAAGGCCTGTCCTCAGAAGGACACCTGCCTTGTCACAACCCACACACCAAATGTAGAAGTCAAGTCTCACCAGGTCTGTCCTGAGCCACACCTCAATGTCGTCCATGACAGAGGGCTGCGCAACGGGAATCTATGAAGGCAGAGGTGACAAGCGGCGGGGTCAGGCAGCCCCCACACAGCCAGGCAAAAGAAGACAGAACACCAAAACAAAGTAAATCATCAAAAGTAACCCCCAAACAAAACCAAAATGTACACAGAGCAAATCAACTACACGCACAGGCAGCGCAGGCAGCTACGTGTGAAATGGCAGGTGAGGAGAGCAATGACGTGGTAAGTTGTAAGTGGGGCTGGCCAGCACGGCTGGTGACAACAAAGTACGTGTTCTTGATATGGATAACTTTTTGCTTATGCGAGTTTGCCTTTTCAGGCCAGGGCTGTGAACACCTTTTAATCTCAGAAAGGACTAGTTGTGTAGAAGCCATGAATCAGCTGCTCACAGGATTCACCCCAGGCCAAGGGGCTTTTGGACCTGAGGGGAACAGAGGGGAACCAGGGTAGCAACAAGCCTAGGCAGGGTACAGGGCTCCCTGGAGGGTGGGGCAGCGCATTCCTGGGGCCCTGTCTGCTCCTGAGGTGACTTTGTGAGGGGGAGAAGGAGCTGAGGCACACGTTCCCTTGGTCTGGGAGTGCCTGCTTCCATAAATCGGGCCCACTCTACCTTGAAGGGGGATGCAGCTAAAATGAGGGCTTTGATGACAAGAAAGGACAGAGCGCTTTAGTCTTCTTTCTCTCCTTTGAGGAAAAAATACCACTCAGTAGCCTCAAACGCCTCAGCTTGCTTTAGTCTCAGCCTTTTCTCCTATCTAAGCTTCAGTGGTTGAGAAAAATAGTCCACTGTGAGCTGTGAGCAGAACACCTAGGGTGCGGCAAAACTCCCCCTCAAGCCTGGTCTGGGAGAAGGGGTCATGCCTTGGCCTGAGCCACGGGCCCCAGAGCAGAGATTCTGGAATACGCGAGCAACTAAAGTCATTTAAGTTGCTGTCAGATTCGACAGGATAATAAGTGAAGGCCTTTAGACCTCTACAGCCACGCTAAAGAAGGTTGGCTTCCAGCCTAGACAATGAGGTGATGGCCTTTAGTCGGGGCAACCTGCCTCTTTACCTACCCCGGGACTGAGAGGTGCCTCACCTGGGAGCCGTGTTTATTATTAGCTCAGTATTTCTATAAGAAGAAAAAAGGAAAGGAAGACGGTGCTGTGTCCATAGCTGGCTTCATTCTAATGCCAAAAGCTAGGGTAGAAATAAACTTTAAATAGGCAATAAGAAGACTTAGTGTAAGTAATTCTTAAGGACAGTAAAAATAATACCAAACTCGAACCTGAAAAGGAAGAGAACAAAGAGCTCACATGGCCAGCTCCTGCTCTGCAGGTTGAAATCTGTGGCCAAAAGGCGTGGCCCCTGCACATGCTGAGCAGAGGCTTGCAGCCACCCCTCAGCAAGCTGGTGACCCCCCCTGCCCCCCCCCCCCCCCCCCCCCGCTCTGAGAACGTGCTCTGTGCCCAAGCTTCCCCCTGCTGTGGGCAAACACAAGCATTTTCAAAACAGCTCACTAATCACTAGACAGTGTCTCTCTGTGCTGCCATTTTAAGCCCACCCCCCCCACACACTTCAAACTGTTGAACTGGATATTTCAGGGAGTCCTGGTGACAAAGCAGATGATTACTTGGGGTGAGAACAAAAGGATGCTCAATAGCTGTACCTGCGGTGCCCAAGGCGAACGCTTGCCTTCCTCACCAGAGGACATCAGGACACAGTGGGTGTGGTCTGATATCTCATGATTGCAGGGGTAGGTGGGGTGACAGGGGGCTTTCTACCTTGACACACTCCTGGAACAGGATGTGCTGTTTTCATGATCTTGGTATCTGTAAACCACAATGTCTGACTTGCACAGGACATGCGCCAGGCCTAGTCTGCTGCTCAGTCAACAATTTCTCCAACAAGAAATGCCAGCCATGGCAGCTGCTAGAGTGCACATGGGCCCTTTTTGCCTTACCCATCTCAGTCCACCTAAAAAAACCCGAGACACCGCATCTGCGAGCTTTCTTTGGTGTGGGGCAGAACATAGGATCTCCTGCAGGAGGGCTGGACACTTTCACTGTGTTGCTAGTTCTAAAGGGTCACAGGCCTAAAACCTTCAGGCTTTTCTTATAATTTTTTTTTGTTGTTGTTGTTAAAAAGTAGAGAGGTGGGGCTGGAGAGATGGCTCAGTGGTTAAGAGCACTGACTGCTCTTCCAGAGGTCATGAGTTCAATTCCCAGCAACCACATGATGACTCACAACCATCTGTAATGGGATCCGACACCCTCTTCTGGTGTGTCTGGAGACAGCTACAGTGTACTCACATACATTAAATAAATTAACAAATCTTAAAAAAAAAAAGTAGAGGGGCAAGACTGGGCCTGGTGGCTGGTGCTTACCTTTGATCTCAGAGCTTGGGAGGCAGAGACAGGCAGATCTCTGTGAGTTCAAGGCCAGTCTGGTCTACATAGTGAGTTCCAGGACAGCCAGCACTATGTAGAGACCCTGCCTCAAAAATATAAAAAGTAGAGGGCTGGGGAGTAATTCAGCAGGGAACTTGCCTACCATGCATGGGTTTAATTCGCATCATAAAAGCCACAAGGAGCTGAACACAGCCATGCAATGGCTGCACACTAGAGCTGCGTTCCACCTGGGCTATAGTGCTGGTCTGTAGGCTGGGAGCAAGTCGTTGCTCTTTTAGCCATTTCTTCAACACTTCTGTTTTAGAGGCCTCAGTTGTATGGATAGAGGTGGAGGAGTTGGCCGGGCCCTTCCACAGGGCTAAGCCTCCACTTCCTCCTCGATGAACCAGGTGACTGCAATGTGGCATTCTGAGTCTAACACTCCTAAGTCAGGATCCCTCACCTTCCAGGTTTGTGTTTGTGTTCTAATGTAGAAACTCAAGGGAGTCTCTCGGGCCTCAGGGCGTGTTCTGAGGAGGTGGGTGCTGTTTATCAGCTAGGATAACAGGAAGCAGAGGGCTGATACAGAACAGGGATATGAATCTGCTCTGGGAAGCAGGCAGGTGATGAGAGAGACCGACAGGAGGAAATGAAGAGAAATGACTCTACCAGAATACCCTCCCATAAGGCCAAGGCCAAATACTGGCCCAAGTGAACATGGCAGTCACCCTGGAAACAACACCCAGCCCATCTTATGGAGTCCAAAGAGATTCAAGCATCTCTGATGCCAGGGTGGCAGTTAGGTTCTGGGGTGGGCAGAAGTCGGGAGCTTCAGGCAGGGCCGCTCCACGTCAGGAACAGAGGAGAGGAGCTGCCACTGGATCCAGCCAGTTTTTGGCTTTCTGGTTTTGGGTTTTTGTTTGTTTCTCTAGTTTTGGTCTTTCTTTTGGTTTGCCATGTCTGGGTGTCTGCCAGGTTATAGAGTGGAGATAGCCAGCGTTAGCCTCTCACAGCAGTGGGTTCTCATTATCATTTTTGTTTTCAATTGTGTGTGCATGTGCACATTTCTGACTGTCTGTGTGGGGGTGTGCTCATGTGTAAGTATGTGCACATGCTTATGGAGGCCAGAAGAGGACATCAGGTTCTCTGAAGCTGTGGTTATAGGCCATTGTGAGTGGCCCAATGTGGATGCTGGGAACTGAACTTGGGTTCTCTGCAGAAGCCTTTAGCTGCGGAGCCACCTCTCCAACTACTTTTAAAACCCACTGTTGCTGTTCTTCCTTGCCCTGCCCCTTTGGTGTTAGGGAGTGACACAGGAGCATGAATGAGCTTGGGGGAGTAGTCTACTACTTCTGTTCTTGCTTTGACATTATTATTGTTGTTGTCAGGGCTACTTCTACTTGTGTGAGTGTGTATATGACAAGGTCCCATTATTTAGCTTAGACTGGTCTCTGTGTAGCCCAAGCTGGCTCACACCATGAGCCTCCTGTCTCACTCTGCCCAGTGCTGGGACCAGAGGCATGCTTTACCATACTACCTTTCATGCTCTGAATTTCCCTGCTTGTACCCTGGAAGTGGGAGATGATCCTAAGTGATCACTAGCTAGAAGTAGCAAAAAAGATCCAAGGGTTAAGAAGGGAGGAGAGGGAAGGCCACCAACCCTGGGCTCAAGTCAGATCTTGCCTATCTTCACCTGCCAACACACCTGTGCAAGCTGCACTCACACTTGAAGTTCCAGGAGAGGACAGAACTCTTCCACAGTTGTTCCCAGCTCCCAGCATAAAAGAACCCCTACCTCCCCAATGGTGCCAGTCTGTATTTGGAGTTATCTCTAGAGGAGTCATGAACCTTTGTGACACTCCACCCCAACCCAAAGGAAGGGACGTTCTAAAGCTCCTGGTCTCACTAAGCAGTACACAAAGTTTCCATATGAAGAATTTGTACTCGAGAGGTTTGCAAAGGTAGGATTTTTATATTACAGGAAATAAGACAGAGCAATTAACACACACTGTTTTAACAGGGGAAAACTGTAGGCAGGAAGGTAAGACACTAAGTTAGCTGTTAGTTGGGTTTGTTTCTGGGCAGTTGAAGGCTGGGGCTCTATACAGGTAGGGAAGGGTAGAGATGGCTCGTGTGGACAAAGACAGGCACCATCACCAGCTGCCCAGGTCACACCGGGTAGTTTGCAGGGCAGTATCCTTTTTTGCAGGGCTAACAGGCACAAGGGCACATAGTTAGATCTTCTCAATTTGGACAATTGAGATACAGTTTAAGAAGCCCGCTCTAAGGCTAGGGCCCAGCCTGACCACACTTGTAGGGATAGCCCTTCAATTGAAGACACAACTGCTTTCTTACTCAGGGTGAGTTTGTGCGGCCATGGGAGCGGGAGAGATCAGGTACCACCAGACTAGTCTGCAGACCCTGTTTGTGACTGTGACCTAATCCTTTCTTAAGCAGGTGGCTCCTGTGATGCAAGCAGCCTATCACTTAAAAGTCCTACATGGACACCCACCCACCTGGGTCCCTCCTGGCCCCACACCAAGGCCTAGATCTATATCTGACTTACCACATTTGTCTGGAGGACAGAGGTCCACATGCCTATTTCTGTCACCAGCTTATTTCTTTGTATCTTCACCTGCTCCAGCCCTAGCACATGTACATAGAGATTTGATTCTGTACTTGGAGATAAAGTGCTCAACCTGAGGCAAACAGCCTGGGACCCAGTTCAGGGCCATTTGCACAGATAAGGTGGGAATGACCCTCCCAAGCCTCTGTCACAAAAGCTCTATAAGAGAGTATACTGTGTAATAAAAGCTCTCCCGGCTTTATCTTTTTTTCTCTTTCTATCATCTATACATTTATGCAAGAGATCTCCAGTCTATATGTGAGATTCTATCATACTATAGAAGCCCACCAAACCTAGGCTTGCCGAATTTCCAGGCACAGGGCAAGAGGGAGCTTCTCTGACCACATGCGGAGCCCTCTTATAACAGCCCCTCCCATTGGGCACAAGCCTTGATTATTTGTGCTCATCCTGGAAAAACGAATACTGCCAAGGATTCCAGCTCTGCTGGAGAGGGAAAGGCCTCCCTCACACCTGCAAACCTAGCCCACGAAGACCCAGGGGCATAGGCTCAGCAAAATGCCAGGGAAGGTGTTTCTGGAGCTGGAAGTCTGGGGCCTTATGGAGATTCCACATAGACACAGGGAGATTTGGCACCCAGAACAAGTGAGCGTTCTGTGTCCTGTCTGGTCACAAGGACTGGGCAGGTGGCAAGAGGAAGGTGCCGACTTGCATGGTGAGAGGCTGGGTTGGGCAGCGAGCTCACTCTGCTCTGGCTCCTCACCATTCCTTGGGTCATGAGCCAGCTGTCTATGGGCTGCAGGTCACAGTCCCCACCTCTCCCTCTCTGTTGGGCCAAGGACAGAAAAGCCCCCAAAAGAAAAGTCATACCACATATTGTAAAATAGAAAAGTCATTGTTCATATTTGATCATCTGTCACACACAGAAATGTGATCTGATGCTTTCCACCCCTGCCCTAGCACGCACCCTGCCTACACTCCTGGAAAAGAGAAAGAAAAGTCAATCACCGTACCCCCTAGGCTGGATAGCAAAATGTTAACGCTGACTATTCTCCAACTCCTGGAGGCTTCCAAACAGCCTGGGAGGTTGGCTTGCCAGGCCTGATTCTCTTGATAGAAATCCTCTTTATCTTTTCTTTTTTTCTTTTTTCTTTTTTCGTACCCTAGGCTGACCTGGCTTTCCCAAACCCTCTGTCTCAGTCCTCTGGAAGTATGGTTGTTGCTATTATGCTTGGCTGAAGGTGTTGACTTTCGGAGAACTAGCCTTTTCTAATTCACTCTTCTTTGTTCTTTTCTTTTCTCCATCTTAGTTGCCCAAATATTTTTTTTCTTAAATTCTTGACTTGAATGCTGAGTTCAGCCTTCCTTGCTTTCTTATGTTTATGTGTTTGTTTATTTGTGGTGCTGCTGCTGATCCCAGAGCATTGTACACACTAGATAAGTGAGCTATACCCACAGACCTCCTGATTCAAAAAACAAAACAAAAAACTATTCATGAGCTGGAGAGATGGTTCAGCAGTTAGGAGCACTGACTGCTGTTCCAGAGGTTCCTGAGTTCAATTCCCAGCAACCACATGGTGGCTCACAACCATCTGTAATGAGATCTGATGCTCTCTTCTGGTGTGTCTGAAGACTACTACAGTGTTCTTACATATATAAAGCAAATAAATAATGCTTAGAAAAACTATTCATTTTATATGTGCTCATGAACATGCATGTCTGTGCATGTATGCCACTCTGCGGGTGGAGGTCAGCGGGTACCTTGTAGGAGTCAGTTGCCTGTTCCCTTGTGGTTCTGAGGATGTAAGTCAAGGATAAGGCTGGCAATAACTGTCTTTACCTGCTGAGTCATCTCGCCAGCCCTCCCTGCTTCTTTATAAACGATGTAACCAGAGGTGGGATCTTACTTGCAGAGGTGTGGCTACACAACCTTCTCTTCTCTGCTTTGTTCTTGTTCATCCCTCCAGCATGGCCTAGGAAGGGTCAAGGCAGCCTGCAGATATGTTTACACACGGATACACACATGACTATCCCATGTCCTGCTAGTCTTTCTTGCTGAGGCCAGTTCTTGCCCCAGTAACAGCAATCTGCCTTCTATCATTGGTAAATCTGCTGAAATCAGCAAGACCTTTGCAAACAGGGAGCCAGGCCAAGCCACGCATTCAAAGGGTGATGGGTGAGAAAAACAGACACGTCTTCTGGACTTGGACCCAGGCCTGGGCACTGATAATGGCCTGGGTCGGAGCAGGACATGCGCTAACATGGTGGGGTGGAGAGCAAAGAGCCTGCTGGGGGACAGGCTGCTCCAGAGTGAGGTGAGCCAGGAGGAGGGTCATCCTCATCTTCACTAGGCAGGCCCCTGGCCTGGCTCTCTAATTCTCTTGCTAGGTTCAGTGCAGAGATGGTCTGAGTAATGGGAGGAAGAGCCAAGACTACTGTGTAACCTGGTCAGTGTTACAGTAGGCCACCACTGTGCCACGGCAGGATTCTGAGATCAAAGCAGTGGGTGGGCTCTTCTGCACCTCCTGGCAGCCACTATAGAGTTACACATGCCAGTTCAAAAGGGGGTCCTCACCCTCAAGACCAAGCCTCTCCATTATGCCAGGTCCCTTTACACAGGGACCACAGGAGCCTGAGGGCCCTGCCTTGCCCAGTGAATGGGTGGGCACATTCCCCTTTCACTCCAGCCCATGGGGTCCTGGGAACCCTCTTCTTTCTTGCCAGGCAGAAAGGCATGCATTTCTGTACATTTCATGGGTGGACTCAACAGAGAAATAACTACAAAATATCAACTGCACAAGGCCTTGTCCCCTGGGAGCCTTCTCTCCTGGGATCTGACTGCTCACACAAACTGGCTGTGGTTTGGGGCTAGCACAAATTTCATCCTTTATTTCAAAACCTTCTGACTCTTGGCTTGACTCTTTCCAGGCCCAGAGTGTGACAGGCCACTGTGTAAGCCACCTCACAGACAAGTGCTGACCCTCAACTGCCTTCTCCGGGAATCGGCTCTACTTTGATAGGCTATAGTGAGGTGGTAGCTCAGATCAGCATTCACTTTCCTTGTGAGGATTAATATTGTACCAGTGCACTTCCCCCACCCAGAGGTGCTCTGTGGTGTCTTCCCTAAGCTGTCTCTGCCATCTTCTGCTTGATTATCCAGCCAACTTTCCCAAACTGCCTGTCTATCGCCAG
Source organism: Micromys minutus (assembly GCF_963924665.1). Taxonomy (NCBI): domain Eukaryota; kingdom Metazoa; phylum Chordata; class Mammalia; order Rodentia; family Muridae; genus Micromys; species Micromys minutus. Next base: position 12,697,334 of record NC_137979.1, read on the forward strand.
AAGACTGTGGGAAAACACACGCTTGAAGACCTACCATTTCTGAGCTCTGTTTCCGATTGTCTAGTGCAGAAGCGAGTCCTCCAACAGTCTGGGGATCCTCATAGGTGACCCTGAAGAAAAGCAGTGAAATGAATTCTCTCCCAGTGGGTGCAGAGGTGTGCTGTGACCTGTGATCTTTTCCTATTTCATGGTGCTTGTCTCAAGTGTGATCTTGGCATGGGGCAGAGGCTAAGGACCCCTGTTGTCTGCCTCTTAGCAGATGAGGTGTAGAGCTAAGTTTTGGCACCAGCTCATGCCTAGAGTCAGTCCTCTAAGACCTGGGACACCATACTTTTCAAACATCCCTGTCTTGAGTAACAAACAATACTGAAGCTCAAGAGAAAGATGTCAAAAGTGTTCTGAAGTCCTCAAAGGAAGAGGCTTCAGAAGGCAAAGTAATTCTGTCACAAGCACCAGCCCCCATTGGGCTGAGTGGATTGTGTGCTACTTCCGGATGCAGGGGGCTGTCCACCATGGAATCAGTGTCCTGTTTGTGTATGGTGCGCCTTGCCTAAACTGCCTGGAGAAGCCTCTGCCCTGAACTCTTGTTTTTTTGTTTTTCCTTCAAATGTTTGTCTTCTGGGAGTGGGCCTGGTTGCCTGCTTTGGGGAAAGGCACTGAATGAGGCAGCATAATAGGGAAGTAGGATTTCTCCTCAGCCCTGGGAGGGCGATAGAGGAGAAAACAACCTGACTACCCCATAGAAAAGGGGAGATGGGGCTGGCACTCACTCAGTCTGAGTAGTTAACCAAGTCATCACTGTGATATTTTTAAGTTTTAGCAGTCTTAAGTCTGCTTTAAGGAGAAAGGGCTGCTTCTCCTTTTAATGTGACGAGCCTGGGACAACACCCCTCACCCTAGTATCTGCAGAAAGTCACTAGAAAGAGCCCCACATACGTCTTTCGCTGTTCAGCCAAGGAGTTTCCTCTGGTCTGGGCAAACATGTCAAAACCATCTTGTGGCTTGCACTGCTGAAGTGAACTGAGGGTGCCACTGACACTTTCTGTCCCCAAGTCTGTGACAACAAAACAAGAAGCAGATGACAACAAATGCAAGTTGTATGAAAAGCTGGTTTAAAATGTCTTATTATTGTATCATTATCACTGTCTCTGTCCGTCTCTGAGTGTCTGTGTCTACATGCATGCAACCCAGGTATGAGACTTGCGTGCCAAGTATCTTTATCCACTGAGCCATCACCTTGTTGGCCCCAAAATACAAGTTTTTGATGGAGTGCCCCAAAAGTCAGGATGATAGTCTAGAAGTTATGACACTGTGGGTGAGAAGGTGTCCTCAGTGCTCCCAATACAACACACACAAGAACCAGGGTAGGCGAGGTGGGAAACAGGCTTTTTCCTGAATCTGAAACTGCTCAAGGAGGGAAAGATGCATCCTGGACAGAGAAGAGACTGCTGGTGGTGAGAAGATGGAGGCAGGGTGAGCACGCCTGCAGTTTCCTCAGGCACTCCCACCAGTCCACTCACACACAAAGTCTAAGAGTCTGGGCCACTCATTTAACTTGGAAGCTACACCCTAGGCACTCAGAGCACTAATACAGCAGGTGAAACCAACATGGTCCTTGGCCTCAGGAGCTCATGTATAACTGAGCAGTTAGGAGGATCAAACTGCAGTGTTTGGCTTCAGATGTTAGGAGAGGCTCAGGGGGGTCCTTCAAGATTCGTGGAGGCATGCTGCAGGACAAGGGGAAAAAGATGGACAGACAACAGGGCTTGGACAGCCAGGCATGGAAAGTGTTAGCCCTTGAGAGAGATGTATGAAAGGCATGACTAAAGAGAGCGATAAGAGCTGACCACTAAGGTAAAGCAGGTATTAAATGTGGTGGCTTACACTTGAGCCCCGGCCCTTGAGAGGCCGAGACAGGAGGCTTGCTGTGTACTCAATACCAGCCTGGGTAAATATTGAGTTCCAGGCAGGCTATTCAAAAGGCCAAGCCAAATAGGGCCAGTGAGATGGCTCAGCAAATAAAGGGGCTTGTCACCAAGGTAGATGTTCTGCATTTAATCCTTAAAACCTACATGGTAGAAAGGAAGAAAAAACCAATTCCCATAAGGTGTCCTTTCCCGCTCCCCCCACTAAATAAATAAATCATTATAATTTAAACTTAAAGCTACATATATGTATATGTGACACACATAAATATATGTCAGCTACATAGACTGATGGGACGGACATCCATTCTACCTTAGATAAATGGCTACCGAGAAAACTGAAACACCAGAATTGTAACAACTGACAAGCAATGAAATGAATATAGAATTATTAGAAAAAAGAAGACATAAAATCAAAGTAGAGGAAAGAATTTTGAAGGTCATGGCTGTTTCACCAATATTAGAATGTAATTTTATATAACTTGGTATAAATGAAACATACTGAGGCATTCACACACTTTCATTGTGGAAAATTGAGGAGTTTCTCCTAAATTTCATACAATAGAACACTTTAGGTTGATGGTATAGTTTGAGGTAGGCCAAACAAAACAAAACAAAACAAAACAAAAAAACAAAACAAAAAAACCCAAAACCTTTCTGTTTCCTAGCCCTGTGCAGACATTGCCAATCCATCTCAGATTCATCTTTTAGGAATTGGTGTATAATAGTTACCTTTAATGGTCAACTTCATAGAATCTAAAATCACCTGAGAACAGAATCTCACTGAGGGGCTCTCTAAATCAAGTTGGGATGTGGGCACATTTTGGGGGGGGGTTGCTTTGATTGCATTAACGGAAGTGGGAGGATCCATTCATTGTGAACAGTAAGATTCCCTGGGTTTGGCCTCTGGACTGTAAAATGTAGAGGTGGGGACTAAGCACAAACAAGCGTGTATGCTGTGACTAGCTGCTTTGAGTCCCTGCCTTGACCTTCCTACAATAGACTGCACCTTGGAATTGTAAACCATATAAATGTCCCCTAGGTTGCTTTTTTTTCTTTGGCCGGGGTAATCATTACAGTTACAGAAATGAAACTAGAACAATGTGACTGTAGTTGCCCTTCAAACCTATGTTCTGAGCAGCCAGTAAGATAAGATACTCGCCACCTTTAGCCTAGTTAACAGTAAAAAAGCAAATCATTTCAAGCACAAAGAATACTCCAGATAAAACACAGCAGGCTATATTTGAAAGAAGAGGTCTTTTGAAAAGAAAACAATTTCTACATCATCAGAATTTCCTCCACCTCTACTTTCCAACAAAGACTTAAACTTCAAGTTTCAGGAAGCAAGTTATAAAATGCAGCTGGTACTGTCTAGGACTCAGGAGCACCTCCACGTGGACCATTCCAAAGGCCCGGTATGACCTCCCAACAGTGAAAGATATCTAGGGAAGGAGGGAGGGAAGAATGAGGCACTCACCCAAGCCTGCGAGCTGGGAAGAGAGAGAAGATGGGGGTGCTGTGCTCCCCACCATGGGGCTCACCACAGCAGGAGAGCCCGGGCCCAGGTCTATTAAGTTGTCTTCAGTAACTTCACTTAGTACCTAAAAGGACATGAGATTGACAGTGAGGTCAGCCCTTGGGTTAAGCTCCAGCAACCCCATACAGATCTGCATGCACTCACGAGGAAGGGCACCAAAGCTGTCCAGCTAATGGAGGATAGGTCTCCTTACCTACCTGAAGGGTACACGGTGGACTCAGGTTAGCAGTGAGCCCCATGCCCTGCCTCTTTTCCCTTTTCACAGAAGGTATACTGAGTCACTAGAATGCTGCCTCACTAATGCTGTGGATTGTCTTCCTTCTGCCTTTCCCATCAGGAGTCCTGCTAGCTCTCTAGCTTCCTTTCAGACAGAGCTTGCTCTGTGGTTACCCAAGTATTTGTATTTGGTCTCAGTTAGAAAACCAGAAATGAGGCAGAGTAGGCCAAGCTTTACTAGCTCTATGTGTATGGGTAGGTGCCGACCTCAGAAGACAAGGAAGCTTCAGAGAACACTTACTCCATTGCTGGCATTCTGAGCGGATCGGCCGGACCTGTACCTCTCGAACCTAACAGGAAGGAGAGCAGACATAAGGAGGATGTGAGTGAGGCCCAAAGGGCTGTGCTCATAGTCCTAAGAACACTGGGACCCAGCAGAGGCAGGAGACTGGCCAATACTGTTAGTGGAGGAGACCTCACACGTTCAATGTGTCATGCTTTCCTTGACACAGGACTCCTGTCTTACAGGTTCAGCTCTTCTGTCTCCTGTAAGCACCCTGAGCTGGCATCAGGAACAGGGTATTTATTAGCTGATTCTAGAAGACCACCAGAAGCATCCCTAGCCATCTCCTCGCACATCTGGCCCCAATGCTCCTCCACTCTCTGAAGGTGTGACTGAGTCACCAGTTCTCCACCCAGTCATTTGTGAAGGTAAGTGCAGAGCTCCCTCTACTCCACAGAAGTCTGTTTGGGGGTCATCAGCTTGTGGCTAAAAATACCCCCAGCCCAACCTCAGGAAGAGAAGGGGGAACCTGGAGAATGGCCTTGCCAGAAACCATAAGATGTTTTGTGCCACCTACCTAAGGGCTGCCAGGAAGGCAAGATGGAGCAGGCCCTGCCAAGGACACTCCCTTCACAGCCTGGCACCAAATGGCTACAAAGGGAGTGTAGCTGAGAGCAACTGAAGGAAAACAGCCCCTCTGCCAGAAGCCATCCTTACACCTGGTAGAAGCTGTGAGGTGTCCATACAGGCCAACAGATGCTGCTCTGCGTATGCATTGTGTTTAAAAGCCACACACAAATGACACCGGCAAAGGGGAAGCCAACCACCTCACTCCAGCCATGCCCTGGAAACTAGAGACCAGAGAGGCACTGCTCTATGCTGACAGCCCTAGTAGGTGTGATTAGCATCTGGGAAGAGAGACCAGAAGAAACAGTGTGACTAGGTGTACACTGTGGAGCTCATTTGGTTTGAGTTTTAGAGGGTTGTGGTGGTTTGCATTTGCTTGGCCCAGGGAGTGGCACTATTAGAAGGTGTGGCCTTGTTGGAGGAAGTGTGTCACTCTGAAGGTGGGCTTGGAGACACTCCTTCTAGCTGCCTGAGGTTGCTTAGTCTGTTCCTGGGTTCCTTTGGATGAAGATGGAGAACTCTCAGCTCCTCCTGCACCATGCCTGCCTGGATGCTGCCATGTTCCCACCTTGATGATAATGGACTGAACCTCTGAACCTGTAAGCCAGCCCCAATTAAATGTTGTCTTTATAAGACTTGCCTTGGTCATGGTGTCTGTTCACAGCAATAAAACCCTAACTAAAGCAATGGTTTACTGTAGATGCACAGGTGGGGCTTAAGAGAGCAAAGAGTTGTGTGGCAAAGAGGGGTGCTTTAGATAAGAGTGGAAAACACCAGTATACCAGAGAAAGCATGCTTAGACTCTGGCCAGCATCTGAAAGAAAAAGACAGGAAAGAAGAAAGGCTTGACTCAGAAAGGTAGGCAGGCCTAAGTGAACCAGTACAGCTCAGACTCTGTGCCCTTATTTATTTGTTTATTTGTTTGTTTGTTTTTATAGGCCAGGAAAGGTAGCCCAAGCCTTTGATTCCAGCAGGCATAGGCAGCAGATCTCTGTGAGTTCAAGTCCAGCCTGTTTTACAAAGTTAGTGCCAGGACAGGCAGGACTACATAGAGAAACCCTGTCTCAAAAACAAAAATAAAAAAAACTAAACAAACAAACAAACAACAAAATTTGTAGCAGCCAGAGAAGTCAAGAATCAAATTCCATAGAATAAACTAGACAGGACTCATAGGGCACAGGGAGTGAAACGGCAATCATGGAGCCTGTAAAAGTCTGTGCTGGGTCCTCTGCGTGGGTCTGTGCTGGGTCCTCTGTGTGGGTCTGTGCTAGCTCCTCTGTGTGGGTCTGTGCTGGGTCCTCTGTGTGGGTCTGTGCTGGGTCCTCTGCGTGGGTCTGTGCTGGGTCCTCTGTGTGGGTCTGTGCTGGGTCCTCTGTGTGGGTCTGTGCTAGCTCCTCTACGTGGGTCTGTGCTGGGTCCTCTGTGTGGGTCTGTGCTAGCTCCTCTGTGTGGGTCTGTGCTGGGTCCTCTGCGTGGGTCTGTGCTGGGTCCTCTACGTGGTTCTGTGCTAGCTCCTCTACGTGGGTCTGTGCTGGGTCCTCTGTGTGGGTCTGTGCTGAGTCCTCTGCGTGGGTCTGTGCTGGGTCCTCTGTGTGGGTCTGTGCTAGCTCCTCTGTGTGGGTCTGTGCTGGGTCCTCTATGTGGTTCTGTGCTGGTTCCTCTGTGTGGGTCTGTGCTGGGTCCTCTGCGTGGGTCTGTGCTAGCTCCTCTGTGTGGGTCTGTGCTGGGTCCTCTGTGTGGGTCTGTGCTGGGTCCTCTGCGTGGGTCTGTGCTGGGTCCTCTGTGTGGGTCTGTGCTGGGTCCTCTGCGTGGGTCTGTGCTGGGTCCTCTGTGTGGGTCTGTGCTGGGTCCTCTGTGTGGGTCTGTGCTGGGTCCTCTGTGTGGGTCTGTGCTAGCTCCTCTACGTGGGTCTGTGCTGGATCTTCTACGTGGGTCTGTGCTAGCTCCTCTGTGTGGGTCTGTGCTGGGTCCTCTGTGTGGGTCTGTGCTGGGTCCTCTGTGTGGGTCTGTGCTGGGTCCTCTGCATGTATGTTACGGCTGTTAACTTGGTGTTTTAGCTGGACTCCTAACAGTGGGAGTGGGGGCGTCTCTAACTCTTTGGCCTGCTCTTGGAACACTTTTTCTCCTATTTGCCTTAGTATGAAGGTTTGTGTCTAGTCTTATTGTACCTTGTTATGCCAAACTCAGTTGATATCCCTGCTCTCCTCTAAAGGGAAACAGAGGAGGAAGGAATGGGACTGAGGGAGAAGAGGTAAGGACTGGGAGGAGTGAAAGGAGGGGTATATTGAAAACAAAAAATAAAATAAAAACAAAAAGTACGATAACTAGAAAGGCCACATGGGCATGGTGGTGGGTAACTGTAATCTGAGCATTTGGGGAGAGACTGGGGCAGAAAGGTCAAGAGTTCAAATATAAATATGTATGTGTGAGTGTGTGCACATGTGTGTATAGAGAGAGATAGAAAGACAGAGAGACACATAGAGAGATATCCTGTTCTCTATACCCCTCAAAAAACCAAAAATCTCATTAAAATAAATTAAATAATAAACCAAGAAAGCAGAAAGATGTGTGGTTCTTCAACAGCTGTCTCTAACACTGCAGAGGTGCTTCTGAGGTCTCTGTAAGTGCACACCAATCACATATCAGCTCCTGCTGTACAGGAAAGGGGTAAATAGACCTACCGGGCTGTGAGAGCTTCCAGAGCACAGAAACAGTGTCCGTGTTCTGTTCTTACTTATTTCAGACCATTGTTCCCTCACAGACATACAGAAAGCTGCCAGTCAGCAGAGTGAGTAGCCACAAGCCTCCAAGGGGCTCACGCGGTTGTCAGGCTCTTTTAATGGAGAAGGCTGGCCTAGCGTCAAGGCAAGCCACAACCCTGGGCCAATTGGGAAGGGCCCAAATCTGTACAGATGGAAGCTGTTCTCGACACTACCCACTTAAAGCTGGGTCCAGAAGAGACTTAAACCAACAACAAAAACTCTGTCCTGTGGGAGGCTCTGGAAAGAAAAAGGAGGGTTCAAGTTTGTCACTTTAAGTGGTTTGGCTGCAGGAAGAACTGAAGAAAAGTGTGTTTCCCCAGAGAAACAGTGCTCACACCCAGCCTACTTCACTCAATACCCCAGAAGTACTGACATTTACAAAGGGAATGGTCTTTTTTTCAAGACTAGAAATAGAGGAAATCCTGTTCTTTAGTGAAGGTTCCCCTCCTCCAATCCTTTTCAAATTCAAAGGATCATCAAAGGAGCAGGTGCAAACCCGCCTCAGCCCTCCCTGGGACTCACAGGGAGCAGAGGTTGGATCCTGCAGTCAGCTGCCTGCTGCTCTGTTCTCTGGAGAACAAGAAGCACTTTTTCTGTCATGCAAGAGCAAATGAGCATTTCTGCTGACTACTCCCCACCTCTAACACCTCCCAGGCTCTCCCAGCCTCCATCCCCCTGCTTTGTTTATGAATGAAATTTCTCTAATATACCAATCATCTTTTCAAGGAAAAAGACCCCCAGGACTCTGCCCCACCTCTCATAGCGCAGGAAGACGTTGTTGAGGTCATCGTTGACGTGCAGCAGCTCCTCGGTGACCTCCTCATTGGACACTCTGGAGATGAGCTCCACGATGCGGTGCTGCATGGCTCGGCAGGTCCTGTTCAACTCCTAGGAAACACAGGCACTTCTGGCAGAGCCTGCTGGGAATGCTTTTCTCACGTTCTACTGCCTTTGAAAGGATCTGCACTGTTTCTTGAAAGTCACGGAAGGAGTACATGCTTGTTCATAAAACCAGACGTGTGCAGAATGTGAAGTGACAGCTCCCTCCTCTCCTGCCTCAGAGGAAGGGAGTACTTCTGTAGGGTTGTGAGCATGTGCAAACACACACACACACACACACACAATGATGCACACACATACACATACAATGATATGCACACACATGTGCAAAGATACACAGACACACAGAAATCTACAAACAAGTGTGAGCACACACACACGCACACATATACACACCACTGTATGTTCACAAGTATATGCCAGTACAAGTCATTTTTAAAAAGAATATTTAATGCAAATAAATTTGAAAATCAATATGGACTTTCTATAAACATACAATTTAATAAAGTTATTTAAGCAGATATATGACTATAATTCCACTAAAACAAAACAAGTAATCAAACCATCACACACAGGAAAAGGCTTCGGTGCAGTTTTCTGAGGATGGTCACTACCTGAACCGTATCTGGAGTGCTGAGATAATGCCGTGACAATCATTCTGCTTTGTCTTTGTCACTGTTTGACCTTGTTCTAAAGTTAAACCAGCACTCTCCAGTGCTAAGGCTGTACCAAGGATGAATCCAGGCATCTCAAGTGTGCAGCCAGTCTGCTACTTTGTGGGTTCTTTATCCCTCCAGTTACACCCCCATCACTAGACAGGATGGGGTGACGAGAGAGAGAGAGAGAGAGAGAGAGAGAGAGATCCCTGAATCTAATTTCTTTCTTCTTGGTTTTCTTGAGGACAACTATTAGCAAACTGCAGCCAATCCTCCTGAATGACCAACACTCACCAACGACATCTCAGGGCCCTCTCATTTATAAACCCTCTGAAAAGTTACCACAGATCCAAACATCACACAGTCACAGAAACCATCTGCAGCTAGTAAAACTGCCTCTGCTAGCACACAAGGCAAATCATAGTCAGCTGCTATGGTCACTTTGGAACAGCCTCATATCCCACACCTGGGATTGAAACGAAAATACTCACTTATAATATTTCTGTTTTTAAAGAAACCAAAATTCCAGAACTGTCACTACAAAGGTGTTACATGACTTCAACAACCAGCTACAAATCATTTTAAAAGTGTTTGTTTTATGGGTGTGTGCCTGAGAGTACGCTTGTGCACCACCGGACTGCAGGTGCTGGTGGAAGCTAGAATGCTGTGTCAGATGCCTGGGAACTGGAGTCACAGGCGGTTGTAAACTGCACAGTGTGAATGCTGGCAATCAAACCTGAGTCGTCTGTAAGGGCAGCCGGTGCTCCTAACTGCTCAGCCATCTCTCAGGCCCAGGCACAAATTATTTTTAAGACAGAAAAACATGATTCTTTGTACTTGCTTCTCTTAGGCACAGCCTGTCTCACTTCTCCACATGTATGTCACACGTTACGGAGCTCACTATCCTGCTACTGTTGGGTATGTGGCTTGGGGTAATCTTTTTCTTTGGCCAATCCAAACAATGTAGCAGTTAATACGCATGCCAATTCTTACATATCTGGGCAAACACTTGCATAGCCTGAGTTCCTCAGAAATAGAATCTCTCCAGTGAAAGTATTACATTTAGAACACAGACTGGTGGTCAGAGTAAAAGGCCCTCCCTCCACGAATGGGGCCAGTTTACTTGCATTGCCAGCAAAGGCATGACTGTATGTTAAGACAGCATCATGTAATTTACAGTGGCATGTCTGTTAAGTTGCTGGGATCTCAGAAACACCAGTTCTCATAGAGTTCTGCTGGCCAAAGAAGCACCTGCAACCCTCAGCCATCACAGAAGCTCTTTCAGCCTTTCAGAGCAGCATCCCCTTAAGACAGACCCTGAACCTCACGGGCTGGTTTATAGGAGAGGAGCCCCCTTGCCCCAGAGCAAGCTCCTAGCTAGGCTCTTGTTTGTAGAGAGCCTTAAGCACCTGCTAGGGCCCTGCCCTCTTGTATGTCAAACTGAAGGCTAGTCAGGCATCAGCCTTCCTGTGGGCCATCAGGGTCAAGGCAGAAGTGAAATTCTGTTTCTGGACACTGGGGGGAGCTAAAAATTCAGTTAGATGTGGGAACAGACACTAAAGCCGGCCAAACCTTCTCATAGCTCCACCTCAGTCTAAAGATGAGTCTTACAGGCTACCAGATCTAGTCACAGCAAGAACAGGCAATTTAGCCTCTTTTTCTCTCATCATTCTCCTCCCACTTCCCCACCACGAAGGATGACACAGCAGTACTTTCCGGTGTCCCCAAGAGAGTGAATAGACAAGGCAGGTGGCCCTCTACCCACCTAGTGCTTCAGCTCTCAATGCTGAGGCCTGACTGTGCTCTCTCCTCCCACAGTGCTCAGCCTCAGGGTTCCATAGCGCCTACTAGGGACCAAAGCCTGGCCCCAGTGAATCATCCTGGAAGCACTCAAACACAGCTGTACTTATCAGAGGAGATCTGCACTTAGCTGAGAGTCTGCTGTTTACTCGAACCAAGAGATTCTTTGGGACTCCCTCCACCCTGGATCTGACCACCTTCCGAGGCCCATCATCCTCTCTGTCCAGCCAGAGCAGCACTATCTTCTCAAGGAAGAAACTGGACCTTCCAGATGTTTCTCTTAACAGACCAGACCCCTCCTCTTGGCTCTCCAAAGATTCCTACCCTAGGTTTGGAGAAGGACGTATGATCTTTGGAAGAGGATCTCCAACAAAGGCAGACTCCACCACAGAGGCCCAAGGCAGGAAAGCAAGATCCTGTCTAGTGCTTATGGCTAAGCAGCAATCCTTGGGGCCTTGGTTGGGGAAAGAGAAGGAAAAAGTCAGTCAGTTCTCATTCCAACTGTAGGCCAATGGCAAGGTGAAGGACCTGCAGGTCAGAGGGCACATGGCATGCTACTGCAAACAGTTCCAAGGCTCTCTGGAGCATTGGGCATCACCTTCTAGAGCCCACAGGTCATCTCCAAACATGTCTTAGACTTTCAAGATGAGAGGTGGCCTTATGAGCTCATCACACTGCCCAGGGAAAGTGCGGTGCTGGCCTTCTGCCAACAACGTCCTTTCCTAGGGATCCTTCCTGACCTCAGGATGTTTCTCCACCCAAGTATGTTATCATATAAATTGTCAAAAATAGAGCAAAGTGCCAGGCAGGGCACATACCTTTACGTCACTCTGGAGGCAAAGGTGGGCAGATCTCTCTGAGTTTGAGGCCAGCAAGCTTTCTATTTAGCATGCTCCAGGACAGCTAGGGATAGAGACCCTATCTCACAAACAACAAACAAACAATGCAGGTGCTGGAGAGGGGAATCAGCAGTTAAGAGCACTTGCTGTTCTTGTAGAGGACCCAAGTTCAGTTCTCAAGATCCTTAGTCATCCATATGGTATACATAAATACACACAGACAAAATACCCTTATACCTAAATTAAAATAGATATATTTAAAATATATATACATATGTGTGTGAATATATATAATAAAAGTACAACCACTTATATTTTTATAGTGTCAGCTTTGCCATGTAACTCCCACATATTCACCTCCCTGGCTACTCAGAATGTTTCTAGAGATTCTGGCAGGTCTTCCCTGAGCAGGGCTCACACAGCGATGCAGGACTCGACTGTGACTGCTGCCCCACATTGCCAGTACAGCTCTTAGAGCAGAGCCTCCAAGTAACAATTAGCTTGCTCCGCTGCAAAGAGTGGACATCAGATTCAGACCCGGGATTCACAGGAGAGTCATGCAGCACACTGCAGGAGTGTCTTAGACACTGCAAAGTTAGGCATGGTGGCACATACTTACAATCTCAGGAGGCTGAGGCAGGTGGGTTGCAAGTGAGAGGCCATACAGGACAACATAATTCAATACTGTCCCTCAGCAAAACCAAAATCAAGCAACTAACCAAAACTCATGGCTGCAGCTCTCAAAGCACCAGGGTCCTACAAAGGAGGAGAGCAAGGTGCCTTCACCACAGAGCCCTCCGCAGAATGGATGCTGGGGACTCAGCTGCAGGAGCAAGCAGGTATGGCTAGATTATTCCCCACACTCATGGCTCTGATCCCAGACTTCTGCAGAGTTCCATTGAGGCATCTCGGTGACATCTAAGGACTGGCTACACTGCCAGACTACAGAATTCAGTTTGGAGAATGATTTGCATTAATTTCAAAGCCCATTAGGAAAGTGCTAGAGGACTTCTGACCAATAGACAGACATAGACAAGTGAGCTCAGACTTGCTGAACCTCTCCACTCCTCCTGCCAGGGTGACAGGAAGAAAAACACTCTCTTTTCAGTCTCACAGGCCACATTGTGGAAGATGCCTCGAGGGCTGTCACAAGGACTCTGCCCAGAGACAGGCTCACACATCCCAGCCTTCTGACTCAAAGTCTCTGCACAACTCCTGACTTCAAACCAGTGTCTCAAAAAAGGGTGGGAGGAAAAAGGATGAAATCTCAAATATGCAAAATGAAATTATTACAAAGGATATATCAGCAATCTAAAATCCATGTGCCATGGATCAGTGGTGGATCTTCCTAATTCTAAAGTACAGCACACATTTACTTATGGCTCCCAATTGCCTGTAACCCCAGTTCCAGGGGATGTGACACCCTCTCCTGACCTCTGCTGGCATCAGGCACACACATGAGACACAAACAGACATGCAGGCAAAACACTTATCCACATAACGTAAAATAATACATCTTTAGAGATGGGAGGATTAGGAAGATGTCTCAGTGGTTAATATGTGCACTGCTAATACAGGGGTCCCGAGTTCCGTTCCTGAGACACAAAGGGTGGCTCACAACTACATGACTCCCAACTCCAGAAGATATGACATCCTCTCCTGGTCTTCACAGGTCCCTGTACTCACATGCACATATCTTCACATAGGCACATAATTAAAAGTTTTTAAAAATCATGCTTAAAAAGAAAAAAAAGAGATGGTGCAGAACCTTGGGATTTGTGCTGCCCTGTGCCAGCCAACTATCCTGTAGTCTCTCTGATGGCATCTATACCAACACAGTAGGCTCAGTTGAAGATACCTCACTCCCCCTCTATTCCTAATCATGAGGAGAATGACTGATTCTCGTCTGGGCCAGAGGCCAGCAGCTTGTGCAGGTCTCCCTTTCCACCACGCAGACTCTGGGCCAGGAATTCCTTCAGTGCCAAGGACTTCCGCTTTGGCATCCTCCTATCTCTGGTTCTCAGCAGCCAGTCACTTCTGCAAATGCCTGCCGTCAGTCAGAACACTGGATCAAATACCCTCTTTGCTGCCTAGTTAACCCTGATGCTGTTATCTTCCCTTCAGGAGACAGTTTCATCCCTACCTCACAAAATAATCTTTTTATCCTCTAAACCCTTTTCAAGGCAAAGGAATGGAGAATTCAGTCCTGAAGACTCATCCTGTTGCAGCGGCAAAGGGGATGGGGAGGAGGGAAGGGTCATTGACGAGAAGGGAGCGCACGAGGCGTGGGATACATTAGATTTTTCCTGAGAAGGGCATCTTGGCCACTCTGTTGAAACGAGATGCACAAAGCAGGCAGGGATGGCCACAAGCTACTTAAAAAAATAGCAAAAAGGGGGGGGGGTCTTTTTTCATCTAATAGAGACCTATACAATATCCACTACTGCATAGGTTATTATTAATTGAAGACAACTTCAAAGGGTCAGTTAGATCCCAGTAAAGCATAGTTAGTTTCGGCCGAGGCATATACTTTAGGGGAAAAAAAAAAGACAGTTTTGCACCTCAGGGCTCAACCATGTGTATGTGGGATGAAGGAGGCACAGCATGCCAGGCGTGGGGCCCACCTTAATACTAAGACTCGGGAGGCAGAGTCAGGCATGTCTCTGAATTTGAGGCCCGCCTATTCAACATAGAATACATACCTTCCAGGGCAGCCATGATTGTACGGTAAGGCTGACTCAAAAGTAAACTAAACTAAAGGTGCAAGGTGACAGACTGGGTTTGACAATACCTGCCTCCTGTGGTGGGCTGCCTGCTCCTGTACAAGAGAAATGTCAGCAGCATGGGCGCTGGCCAATAGGTAGGTCTTACAGCAGCCCTTGTATACCCAAGGCTCTACCCACGTGGGTAACGGATTTTCTTTTTGCTTCTGTCTAGCACAGACCACGTTAAAGCTACAGGGTACAGGCTTGAGTTCAGGCACAGAAAGGATTTTCAACAATGGTTAAGAAGCTAAGATTCACAGAGGACATGAGCTGTGACAGTCATGTTCACAGAGAAAACAATCATTCCAGGCACCAAGGAAGAAGATATAGGCTCAGGAAGGGCCATGTCTTACCCTTCCAGATATGCATCTGGCCTTTTGTAAGCTGTCTGCCCTGCTGTGCTCAGAGGCTAACCAAGAAGCCTGCTGGAAACAAATAGTGCTTTTATGACAGCCAGAACAGCCTGTCACTGGGATGTGAGAAAAAAAAAAAAAAAAAAAAAAACTGATCCAAGACTCTGGAGTGGAAATCTGGGGACAGGTGTTGAGTTGGAATAGCTGTCTGGAAGATATCACTCAACTCTGAGTAGAGAATCTGACACCCACCCTAGGAGGTGCTAAGAGTCCCCTCCCACCATCTTACCTCCTTAGGGCCTCCAGCAAAGCCAACAGCACTAGGTGTTACTGGTCCTGGACTTTCCTCAAAGACAAGTCACTTTTGAAATCCCCAAACAAGTAGCTCACAAGTTTCCCTGTTATTCTCAAGGCTGCGGGAACACACCTGGAAGAGCTTTGCCATAAGCAGGAAGCAACTGGGATGCCAACTGCCCATGAGTACAACTAGTCACAGGTACATCCTAAGGTTGGCACCTCCAATCACCTCTCCTCCAAGTCTCTGCACCTTCTAGTCATCAACTTACACTTGTGTCAAGAGCAGCTTGGGTCTGTTGGTGGGGACATTTGGGCTGGTGACAAATATGCTCGCTTCCAGGGCCCTGGCCAGCATTCTGAGCTCTGAACTGCTTCTGCCCTGAGTAGTCTGGCTGTCTTCCATATTGCCCAAGGAATGCTAGGGGCAGATTTTGACCCCACCATGCTCCAAGAGGACAGTGGCATTTTCCCATATGGAAGGCTCACTATTCTGTGAGAGCCACTGCCTGCTGGTTGCTGACTGCTGGGGCAGAAGAAGGGTGACATAAGGCAGTGGCCTCCAGCCAGGAAAAGTGAGTCTGTTCACACAGCTCTCCGTTTCTGCCTCTTCTACACTGAAATGACAGCCTCCTGCAGGCTTCCAGACACGGTCTTTTTCTGTTTGATTTATATGACAGCAGTGGGGGCCAGTAGGCTCCGAGTTGGAACAAAGCAGAGTGAGGGAAAATGTCACTGGAAGCAACCTGTTTTTGAAAACTGAGCTGATGCCAGGAGACTAGGTTCTGTTATTCTTGGCTGATGAGCTTGTTTAAACAAACAAACAAAATGCCCTACAACCACATGTGTGTACAACACGAAAGTGCACTCTAGCACACATGTAAGTATGCACATGCACACACACATGTGTGCATACACATGCATGCATGCACATAGGCAATGTGCACATACAAAGATCATCTCTGCTGTCTGGTCTGGAGGTCTGGAACCATCTTGTTGTTGTTCAACCCACCTTCTACTGTTCTGCCCAGAGCAACAGTCCCCACCCCATAAAAGGAATTCCAACACTGATACAACACAGCGTCACTATATCATACTGGACTGGCCTCAGATGCTTATGCAGCATGGGATGCCTAGCCAAGCCCTCCTGCAGGCTAGGTTAGGGGCCAGTGACGGTATATTAGAGGTAGGTAGGTCCACAGAGTATGGCACAGTCACCACCTGAGAACCAGGGTCCTGGTTTGATGCAGGTATCAGGAGTGAAGTCTGGGAACCAGAGAGGGGATGCTCAGTGCTCCACACTGACCTACGTCAAGGGTACTCATCTCAATTTCAAAAGTGGTCTGATGTCCAGGTCCTTTGAAGGTTAGCAGTTTCCTTGTCTGTCTCCTGTACTTAGATGGGAGCTCCCTAGAGCAGGAGGAGGCTCTACCAAGCCTTGCCCCATAGGAACTAAGGGCTTGGAGTGGGGAGAGGAAACTCCGAGTAGCAGAAGTACTGGGCATGTATATTACCAAAGTGCAGGACCATCATAGCCAAGTTTCCACAGTGACCAGTGTGTGTATACAGCAAAGTGGGAGATGCAGTACTCGGGTGTGTAAGACTGCCAGACAGAAATAGCAACAGCAGGAACAGAGATATTGTGAGGCACTCAGACCAGGTCATCAAGCCAGCATGATTCTTGATCTGCCCACTCACATACCTTACCTACTGGACAAGGGATCGGATACGTGAAGTTCACAGCATCCTCTTTCTACTTTCCCAGGTCACTGCCACTTTCTGTACAGGAGTGGCTGCATGCTAATACAATAGAGCTCTCTGCCTCTGCCTCTGGGCCTCACGGGCTCTCAACTAATTGAAGAGTGAAGCTGCAGCCTGGCTTCCTTCTGTCTCCATTTCCTATACCATGTTCAAGATCTGAAGGGCGGGCTCAGGGTATGGTTCAACTGTGGAGTAACTTGCCTAGTGAGCAGCGCCCTGTGTCCCAACTCCAGCATCACCATCTATACTGTTCAGAGGCAGAGGCGGGGCAGCAGCTTCTGAGGAACCACAGTGCTCAGCCCAAGCCTGAGTGTCCCGCAGTGAGGACGAGAAGAAGGGCTTTGAATTTACCTCAGAGTCTCCTGCCTAGGTGAGAGACTAGCAGGGCTTCTCCAGTCACCACGGCCCAAGAACTCTTATTCCAGAGCATTTATGACGCAGCAACAAGGGGGCAAAGCCACAGACAAGACTGTACACACAGCATGATTCCAACCCAATGTAAAGTGCACGGACATGACAGAGTCTAACTGAAAATACGTCAAAATATAAACTCTACTTACTGCAGGTTGCTGAAAACTAAGGAAAATACTTTTCATTTTGCTAGGTGCATATTCTACAACTGGTACTTAGAGTTGGGAAAAAGTTATTAAATAAAAAATGTAAAGCACGGAGAGTAACATTGGCTTCTGCCCATCTCCAAGTAGCAAGGCTGAATGTCCACCGACATGGACGTGGACCCTCGCCACCATGGTACCACCAGACTTGTCAACATGATTGTGTGTCCAGGTAGGATCCTGCCACAGTACGCAGCACTGCCCCTAAGGGCCCAGCCAGGCACTCAGCCCACACCTCCTAAGCTAAGGCTATTATCCTCACCTGTAGTAGTTCCAGATCAGAAGAATCCTCCTGCCCAGGGACCATTTCTGTTAACATCTCAGACATGACTTTTGTGTTTCCCCGAACAATATCCAGCTCACTGCGCAGCCTGGCGATCTGTGGGCCAAGGAGAAGGTAGGAAGAAGGTCAGTGAGCCACAGGACCAGAACCAGCCAGCCCTCGGCCTGAGACGATCCTGCCACTGTGAGATTACCCAATCGGAACCATGGGAGTGGCCTTTACCCATCTTGTTCTGCCTACCAAGAGCTGGGGTATGGCAAGAACCACATGGAGGAGGCAGGGACCCCTGGCACTAAGTCTTTTGTTTTTACCTTGCTGTAAGCAACACAGAGCAGAAGGGAGCTGAGCACTCGCAGCCCCCCCCCTCCCCCGCCCCAGGACTCTGCAGAGGCCTTTAGCTGACTAGGCTTCTGTTTCTTCTCTCTAAAATCAGTGGGTGATAGTGCAGTTGCTCTGAGATCCCTTTAGCGTGGAGTCCCTATTCTATGTGACCCTCATGCACATAGACTCTGTCCCTTCTAGTGTCATACTCTAACAGAGGCTGGCCAGAGCTCATAGTGTTCTTCTGATAAGAAAACAATAGGCGAGGAGTGGGAGTAGACTTAAAAGCAGCCCACCCTGCCCAGCCATCAGCATTCCCAAACCCTGAGCCTTCTCTCCTGAAGTCGGCATACTGTATATTGTCTCCCTTTGTCTTCCAGTCCTGAGCTTTGGGTTACCTCCTGGATCTCTAATCCTTTCAACACACCAGTGGAAGCCACAAGTACATTCTCTGTACACAGTGAGACTCACAAAAGTTATACAGGAAGGCCATCATCTTATAGGAGACCAATGCACACCAGACAGAGCTACATCTGCTTTGAGATATGCATAGAGCCCTAGAAGACTTGGTGAGTAGAGGATGCTACAGCACCAGTGTCCACAGACGGACCAGCCTCTTCCAATCCTGTCTGCTCACCTCTGGGAAAGGAGTGATAACCCCATACCTCACAGGTTGCTGTGGGCCTGCCTTGTGTGTGGTATACCTAGTACAATGCACACTGCCAATCATAGGCTTGCCTGTTCCTATAGTGTCCCAGAGCTGGATGGAGCGAGTACTTTTCCTGCAAGAGACCTGTTCCAGACCCACACCTGTCTCTCCGAGCAAGGCGTTTCCATTTCACCTGGCTAGCCTAAGTACAAGCATCTTCTACCAGCCTCCCTCAGCCTCTCTCACGCTATGGGAGTCTCTTGGCAAACTCTTAACTCTTCAGGGAAGAGACAGAAAAGAAACCTGCCTCAACAGTCACATGAAAGATGGACTGGGCTCTAAAAGGCCAGCGTCTTCCTTACTTCAGGGGTAGCCCCAGAGCTTCCTTCCCATCTTGGGCAAGGAGATCCTACCACTGATGGGTTCTGAAGCAGCCCAGGCCAGACAATGGCCTGTATGCTTCAGTTTCCACTTTCCCTTGGGGTAGGAGCCACAGTTGTTAGGTTCCTACACTTAGCACTCAGGTCCCCTCCTCTTGAATGCACCACTGCTGATGGCCCTTAGCACCCACTACACTGCAGTGAGCCAATGCAAGGGCTCCACTGCCGTCCACCTTGAAATCCATTCTGCTTCCTCTCAGGGCAAGCCTGGAGCTCTGCCCAAGGAATCGGGGCACAGCTCCCCTACAAAGGCTCTGGCTCTGCAAGTGAAGAGGAGGCATTCAGTGACCCAGGCCCGACTAAGAGCATTCACTTCACATTTCGGCAGTGGGATTAGACCAAGCATCAGTATTTAGTATCGACATGGGAACATCTTCCTTCTGTGGAGGATCAGGGCCTGGCTTCCTGCTCAGGCTGCAGTTAGCTAGTCTACTGAAGCCTTACATGGAGCAAAAGAATGTGGCTCACACCCAGGCTGTGCGCCTCCTTGCTTGCATTCTGGTTTCTCCACATGTTCTCCTTTGGCATTGGCAGAAGGACAGAGCTCTAACACAACAGTACTGTTACCTATAAACAATTTCCTTAAACCCCATTTTACCAACATTCCATAGTAACGGCCCTATAACAAATGGGAACTGCAAACACCAAGTAAGTTTTTCCCCAAGTCTCACCCATTCTAAAATCTCAACTAATAGAAATTCTATAGTTCAACTAAAAATAGTCTCCATAAAGTCTCTAAAAATACAATTTGGTAAAATCATCAGTATATCAGGAAGTAACCTTCAGACAGAGGTGGAAGAGGTTTCTGGAAGCCTCCACCATCTTAGCTGTTGCCTCCAGGGTACCTCATTGATTAAATATGAGCTGTGATGGCTGGCGCCTCTCGTGGGATCCATGCTCTCCCCAAAGGTAAGTGCCCACTCACAGCTCAGCTATGCGCCTTTGCTTTAGACCTTGCTTTCTGTCACTTAGCTTCCCACTCAGCCTATATGTTAACCCACTCTGCAGATAGACTGGATGTTCCCTGCTATGCTACTATTCTGTGCTGTGACTACTGTCTGCATAGGCCTCAGCTGACAAAGCCCCAGGCCCACTCCAGAGCCCTCAGTGCCATAGCTTCTAGCTGCCTTCCACGCCCTGCTCAGCCCTGGCTCATAGAATCTTCAGCTCTGCTTCCTACCACAGCAGACCACATATTACTGCAATGATCTGCAATCTGTCTCCTCCAGACACCAGGCTCTTCTATCTTTGTGTCCCTACACCTGCATAGCACCTGAATGTCCAGGGAGACTTCTGTCCCCTGGAGAGGAACAAGAGAGCAGTTAGCTTGTTTGCTTATGGACTAGAAGCACATGAATACCTGTTCTGAATTGGCTGTGATGGGACCCGTCACACTCAAAGCCGGGGCCTGCA
Source organism: Micromys minutus (assembly GCF_963924665.1). Lineage (NCBI taxonomy): Eukaryota > Metazoa > Chordata > Mammalia > Rodentia > Muridae > Micromys > Micromys minutus. Next base: position 12,717,712 of record NC_137979.1, read on the forward strand.
GAGTAGAGTAGGAAGCTGGAGGAGGTGAGGAATAGGTGCCGGCAGTTGTCCTGGGCTGGACCTGGGACCTGGGAATGGTGGCAGCTGGATCCATTTCTGGGACACTCTGGCATGACAACAGTATTTTGATTCACTTGGGTGCCTAAATGCCTTAGCATGGCACTCCCCCAACATAGATGGCGCTTTCAGTTACAATCCAAAGAACCCAGGTAAGTGTCTTCATCAGGGCAGCAGAGCCACCATTGTTTCGTCCCTCCCTCTCTCCCTCCCTCCCTCCCTCACTCCCTCCCTCTCTCCCTCCCTCACTCCCTCACTCCCTCCCAAACAATGTGCTACAGACAAGCAATGCAACCCAAAAGTCATTTACTAATCATGAATCCTTACTTGGTACCACAAGATGACATTTGGCCTTTACAAGACTAATATAAATAGCAATCAGGCAATTTACTGATTGTTCTTTGTAATTATTAGAACAGCAACACTGTTCCTTCTGTGTGATTAACAGCAGAATAAAACAGGTTATGTTTATACAACAAAGCATAGGTAACTGGTTTAGAGGGATCATAATAAGAATAATGCTTTGGAAAGTGTGATTCTTTGTGCCCTCTGCCCACTTAGGTATCTTAGGTATCTTCGCCAACATCAGTACACATGTTCACACAAGTGTGTAAGGCATACTGCCGTTCTTGAGCTCCCCATGTGAGAGACAGGCAGATGGAGACCAGTAGGGCCATGTGAGCCATTGCTGGTGCCTCTTCAAACTGGGCTGTCCTGGCTCTGCCCCGGGACTGGGAGCTGCTTCACTGCCAGTACAGAGGAACTACCGGAGGAGCCATGATTGGTACTGCCAGCATCCATTTAATTCTGAAACCCATGGCAACTCTGGTCACTGTCAGCACTGAGAAAGGTTCTTCAAGATGCTTTAAAACATGCCTTTTCTGGGTTCCAAGTCCCACAGCTAACAGAACTCAAAAATGCCTGAACTGATGTTGAATGACCATACTCAAAATACATTTTAGATTCACTGATTGGGCTGGAATGTGGCTAAGTAATGGAATGTGTTCTTAGCATGCATGAGGCCCTGGGTCCTATCTCCAGCACCCATTAAAAGTAAAGAAGTTATTCATGTGATATACACCCTGTATTGTATGCTAAGAGCTGCTCCTTGTCTCTGATGAGCAATTGCGCCCCTTGGTACCACAGGAAATAAGGACAGATTCCCTCACATCCTCTGTAGTGTTCTGTAAAGGAGGTGCTAGTGACCCTCACAGGAAGGCTCAGACAAAGCAGCCATTCCCATGAAGAAGGCTGGACTGAACTGAACTTGCACTGTAGTCCTCCACTGTCTGTGAAACTGGGAGAGGCACTGCTGCTACTTAATCACCAGTCACTCAGCTGTCTCCCTCTCCATACCCCTTGTTAGTAAAAAGAAATGCCCTGGAGCTTTAAGAACACATGACAAGCTGAATAATGCAAAGGCATCAGCAAAAGGCTGGTACAACGCTTGGCTGTTCTACAGACAGTCTTTCTAGAAAATACTAGCTGGAAGCTTACCCGCTGGGGCGTGTGGATAGGAGACAGAGCGTCCAAGTCTGCCATGGGGAACTCAATCCCCTTCCTCTTCAGTTCTTCATATATGTGTACAACACCAGTGAGGTCAGGACTGCTCCTAAAGGCGTCCGCCCATGCCTGGGAGGGGAGAGGAAGGCCTGTCAGGAGGTACAAGTGGCAAGGGGCTGGAAAGTCAGCTCAGCTCTCCCTGAGGCCACGGCTTCCACACATGCCCTCACAAGGCACACTGGCAAATCCTGTTCTGCTCCTCTCCTGCAGTCAGTGCCGAGGCCCAGCTGCTGAAGCCCTGGATTTCAATGATGCTATTGAATGTGAACAAACTCATAAAACTTAATTCAGCATGTATTTCCTTAGGGAAGCGGCAGAGGAACAGCACTAAGTCCCTTGCACACACTATGATGCAGGCACTTGCCGCATCTCAAGGAACTCAGATACCAGAGCTGTTGAAGGAAGTGAAGACTTGTCACCCCCCCCCCCACACCCGTGGAGGCAAGAGAAGAAAAAATTGATGCATGTTGAAAAGCCAAGGCTGACTCTAGTTTTTCTCAGCAGATCAGTCAGTGCTAAAACTTGCCCAGCCTGGTCGGTCACTGACAGGTGACATGATTTCAGCCCAGGGGCACAAGAGTCCATTGGGAGCCAGACCACCCACAGCCAGTGGCTGGGGCCCACTCCACCTCCCTGGAGTCCTGTATGAACCTGGTGTTTTTCTATTACACTGTGCAGCTGACAGTTTCAGCATACATCTGCCCAAATACAGAAATGAAACGGAAAGTTCCAACAGCAGATTTTTCTCGTATGAAGAAAGAACAAAAAGGAGCAAGAAAATAGTGAGCAGATTACCATTTCTGGTGATGTGCAAACTTCTTAACAATTAAAAAACAATCCTGTTCTTTGGGAGTCGCAGAGGAATCAAATCCAGAAATGATTCAGCAGGCTCTTCAGAAACAGTCCTCTGTGCCACTCCTTTATTACAATATGCATCCAACGGAGGAGATGCGACGTTTTAGAGATGTCACCATCACAGCATTTAATGGCCTACACCCATGGGCTCTAGTCAATCCAGAGGCAGCTACAGAAATTCTATCTCTAACCACCAGAGCCACTAGAAGTTAAAAGGCCATTTCCCCAAAAGCTTCCTTAATTATATCCAATGTATCTAAAAAACTACAAACAACACTGTCAGCCTGGCTTCCTCTCCTTGATGCATTTATTTAATATGCATACTCGGGGATTTCGCGTCACCACGGCACCAGGACAGCCTATCTCTGCCAATCCTTTCTTCTGCATCTGAAGGTACCTACAGAAGCCGCTGGCAAAACCCCAGGTGGAGACCCATGCAGCCTCACAACCTTAGCCTTGCCTATTCTTCCAGCATCCTGAAGTCTGTTCCTACTCAAAATCCAGCCCAGTCTTGCAATTCTAGGCTTTCAGTTTAAGGAGCAAACTTGAGAGCCTGTGGGCTAGTGGCACAGCATTTGCCTGGCATGCATCAGCCCCAGGTTCTACGCCTAGTCCTATAAAAAGAAATAATAAAGATGAACTTATGGAGTCTAAATGCGTTCCCATCAGGAAAGGTTGGGGAAAGCATGGTAGTCTTTCCTGGTGCCACTTCCTGCCTCTGTTTTCTTGGAGAAACAAATGGCTCTGGGGACCTTCTTACTGTTTTCTTGCTTCATGCTCTCCTCTCTAGGTACACAGTGCCTAGGACTCCTCCTCATATTCAAATACTTAGGTGCTGTACCTGCCCTAGGGAACTGAGACATGCCCCAAGGTGGGATTAGCCTCCTGCCAAGAGCTCAGCCCTGGACATTACAGAGAACTGGACCCTTCTCTTCAAAGACAATCGTCCTCTGAACGCCTAAGCCTGACAAGTGGCTCAGCACCGGAGATGGCTTTATTCTAGAGAACAGTTGCTCTGCTGAGTGCTGTGCAGAGAGAAGACCTGAAGGTCTCCTGACCCCTTTTGTCACTTCCCAGGTCCAATCATACTCTGGCTAGGGTGACTAGGGGTTCTGGAAGGTCCTGTTTTGTCAAGACAAACTCTCCTCTTTAGCTAGGCAAGCAGAGTTGGCTTTAATTTCTAGACAAGAAGTCTTAGTTAATATACCCTAAACCCCACTTGCCATGGTGCCAGCTCCTGTCTAGGACCCCTGGGCAGCCTGGGCCAGACTGCTGAAAACAAAACATATGCTCACAACAGTAATCTCCCCTGAATAAGCATCTGATGCCAACAGAGGGACAAACAGTGGGAGGAGGGAGGAGGGGGAGGGAGGAGAGACTCATTTTAAAGGAACAGTATATGCGAGGACATGGAGGTGGGATAAATTATAGCTGTCACGTGTTCTAGCACCTTCTAGGGACATGCCTAGGTAGCTTCTCTTGTCTCCCCAACCAGGTCAGGCATCTTTGAAGGTGCACTCAGGTCTCTTGCTGTTGTACTGGGAAGGCAGTCAGTCAATAACTGTCAGACTAAATTTAATTACGTTCTCACAGTTACTAAGCATCTTTATTTTCCTACTTCAGAGAATAGAGGAGATGGCCATGGAGGCTGTCAGCAACTCATATGAGCATGATGAAGTAGGCACCTGCTGCAGGCCGTGCCAGAGAAGAATCCTCTTTAGGGTAGCTGAGTCTAGTTCTGGGAGGTCCTGGTCATCCTGAGCCCTGAGCTGAGGCCTAGCATCAGTAGAGAGGGAAGTGGCAGGATGCTTCCCAAGTAACCACCTTATCGGGATGCAGGCTCCAGGTAGTGCAGTGCCGACATGTTTGGCAAATGACATGGTGGCCATCTCACTAGACGCCAAGATCTTTATGTAATTCCTACTTTTCCTATTTGTGGTTTCAGTATTTGGAGACTGAAGGACCCAGGGGCAGGACTAATGGGAGGACAATGGTCAATTAGTGCTTTAGCTTTGTGTGCCAAACTGTAGACACAGCTTAACTATACTTTGTCCATTTCTATAGTCCTCAAGGCTTTGAGTAGCACCTTTCGGAACAAGAGCTAAGTGCTCATTTGAATTATGAGGGTCTTAGGATACCTCTGGGTGAAAGGAGGCTCTGACCTCTTCTGCTCATGCTCCAGTATAGGCTTTCTTCCTCTAGAGGGCAAAGCACCCAGAAATTGCCAGAGGCTTCCACCTGAAGCAGTGTAGTCAGCATGCTTCTCAGGGATGAGGCTCAGGTGCCACCAGACATCTGACACTATCAAAGAATACAATCTCTCAGGCCTTTCCAGCCTCCCTCTCTATCCCAACCCTCATCCAATGGGGACAAGCATACATCCTGACATATTTCCTATCTACATGCCATCAAGCACATCCTGTGCAGTTGGGACAACCAAACTTGTTTACAGAAGTGAAAACGCATGCTTGTTATCTTACATGAGCAACAGCCCCGGGTGTTCCAGAAAGTTATCTGTTCTTGGGCAAGTAGTGCTCACAGGTTAGAGGCATTTTGTTATATTAATTTTTTTCTCCCTCAGGCACTGGGACCAGCAATCACCAGCTGCTGAAGTACCAAAAAAATTATGCTTCCAAAGTCTCTTGATTGTTTTATAGATCTCTTAAGCCCAATAATGTAAACATAAAACATAACATTAGCTTTCACATTAGAAGGCACAGAAAGCCTCACTGAGGGTCAGAATGGAGAACAGGAGGAAGGCATCAGAGTGTGCTTGAGTATGTGTGTGTCTTGCTAGAGATGGAACCGAGGATCTTCCACATGCCTAGCAAGTGCTCTGCACTAAGCTATACCCAGTGGTAGATTCTGTTCACAGTTGGCTCAGGGGGCTGCTGATAGTAAACGTGTGCTACAGAAAATGCCACTCCTATGGCCAATTCTAAGCCAGCCATACCTGTGACTCCAACTGAATGAGGGTTGGGAAATGATGGGTTGGAGCAGGCAGACACAAGAGAACACGTTCTCTCACCTACTCCACCACAGGAACAAGAGACTTCAGAAAATCTGTCCCATCCCCCTGTACAGCAGTAACTGTGCTTCCATCTTTGAGGTCAAGTAAGAGGCAGTTGGCTCAGGCTGGCAGCTGGGACTGTTCCCTCTTCACCCCAATCCCACCCCAAAAGCCTGAAGCATGTTTCATGGGTAGGAATCTAGTGGGGCTTGTCTGTGTAGCTTCTTACTTCCAGCTTCTCAAGTACTTATACATTCCGCCGGCTTCTCTGAAATGGGAAACTTAGGGCAAGGCTCACCCCAGCACTCCCAATGGTCAAGGGCTAGCCCCAATCTTTCAATCTAGTTGACTGCAAACCCCAGTCTCTCTTCTTAACTTGCTGTCTTCCTGAGGGCAGGGCAGGACTAACCTGCAGGATTTTCCTTAAAGGCTACTACCTACTCACAGCTGTAAAGAAAAGCAATAATCGCTACCACGCTAATTTATTCTATTCTCTTTTTTTGAGGCAGGGTCTCATATAGCTCAGGCTAGCCTCAAACTTACAATGTAGCCAAGGTTAGCCTTGACCTTGAATGCCTCCTCCCAATTGCCTTCTCCCAATTGGGATTGACGGGGTATACCACCACACCTGGCTTGCTGGTTCAGTTTTAAAAGGACAGTTGTCCCTAGTATCCACAAGGGGACTGGTTCCAGAATCTGTTAGGATACCAAAGTCTGTGGTTAATCTGGCCCTTGTATTTGCTGGCTCAGTGTTGTCTCGATTTTTAGTTTAGGGATTTATTCAGACTACCAGTGAATGTCAGTGTTACATAAATAGCTAGAGGAGTGATAACAAGGGAGGACCCGTACATGCTCAGTACAGATGCTATCTTTTCTTCCATAGTTTCCAGCTAAGGCTGGTTGAGATCACAGCTGCGGAACCCATGAACACTGACAATCGCTTATATAGTCAATAAAGTGGTTAAATACAATGTGGTAAAGCGCCGCCCCCAAGTGCATCGCTCAGGCTGCAATGACAGAAAGTGGCATGTTGGTGAGGGTCCTGGTACCTCCTGGCACTGAAGTGAAGCTGCCCACTTCATATACTCAATACCTGCCTAGTAAAAAAGAAAAAGAAAAATGGATGTGCTCCCCACGAACATACACTGGAGGCTGTGCAGCAACTCCAAACAAAAAGCACCCATGTCCACTAGGAAGGCTAATAAACTATAGCTCACTCACACCATCAGACTAAGGCTAGTGTACACTGCTGCTACTCAGCCAGTGGGAGGAGAGCTGAGGAGACAGATGTAGGTAGATGCTACATGGTCAAGGGTGTAAGGGCAAAAACCCAGCCTTAATTTTAAAGAGAAGGGAGATGCCCAGAAGTTACAGCATCAGTCAAGGTTAGAAGTGTTGTGGGAGGACCTGGGAGGAGCTAGACTTAGAGAAGTAGAGACCAGATGAGAAAGTTGTAAGGTCAGAGCAGGCAAGAAACAGGCACCTCTGGGGCAGAGCACTGTGGGACCCAGCCAGTGAAGGGGCCTTGTCTTCTCTCGGCAGATCACACCATTAAGTTAGCTGTGTTTACCCAGGAGCCTGGGGAGGCCTCAGGCGAGAAGCCCTCAAGGAATGTCTCTTTCCAGTTCTGTCGATAGTGTGGACCTTGTAGAGACCTGGCCCCGAATAGAGTTTAAGCTCGATGTCCCACCTTTTGTGAGAGAAAGCTACTATTCATCTCCCTGGAAGTAATCTCAGGAGAGGCTATGGGAGTATGTGGAACTGGGAAAGTACACTCCAGGATTGAGGGAGGGGTTCAAAATGACAGCAGGGCATGAGAGAGGGCTCTGTCACCCCTGCCCTTCCTCTCAGCCTCAATGAGCTACATTCATCCACTAATCTAAAAAATACTATTTAATACTGACAACCAACTACTTGAGACCCTAGGGACATAGCACTCCAGGGCGCTCAGGGAACCAATTGAGTTGAACAGAAAAGACAGCAAAGCTGCACTTGAAGATCACGAAAAGGGGGGGGTGATTAAGAAAGCCAGACGTGTGCTTCAGGGTGGGAGTTCTCTGAAGCAAGCACATCTGAACAACCAGAAGTGCTCCAGGAGCTGGGATAACGCTAGACAGAGCTGCAGGCTCCTCCCCACTCTCACATACAATGACCCTCTCACATACAATAATTCTCTGTGCCTGTCACTCTTTTTAAGCCAGGCCACCAGACACTGTCCCTGCTGGCGTTACGCTCACATTCTGACTTGGTCTCCCTCTCATCTTGGCTCTTGCACGGGCATTACTCATCCATACTGGGTGTGCTTATGGATTCAGATGCCAGTCAGTCAGGAGCTCTGTCAAAATCTGTGTACAACCCAGATCAGAAATGTTTAATGGTTCCTCCATTACCTCTACAGGTCCAAGACCAAGGCCCTCAACACACACACCCATAAGCCTTACTCATCTTTGGCCTCCCCTCCTACCCACCGTGCTCCCCACCCCAAGCACAGTCCTGGCTTCTATACTCTGCTCTCCAAAGACAGTTTTCAAAGCATGCTCACATAGTCACCACATCTCTTAATTCCAAACTCTTGAAACTTAACCTGGCAACTCCTGTCTAACAAACAGAACGACAGAAAAGGTGTGACTTCCTCGATGTCTGTGTGCTGAGAAACACAGGTCTCTTGTCACATTATCAAGGAAATGAAGCTTCCCCACCAGTCATGTTGGGGCACCATCTTGGTAATGGAATATTGAGGTAGTGCCTAATTTCCCAATCATACTGCACCCCAGTGTCTGCTCTACAGAAACCAGGAAAAAGGTAACATTGTTGCTGTAAGGAACTAGACTTGGGGTTACTTGTTATTATTGAATAACAGGTATAGCTCAAGTATGGATAACTGTTCTCTGGTGCTTCTGGGCGTTTGCACAGGCACCTTCTTCCTGAGATACCTCTTATATTTGGCCCTTATGCTAAACTCGTCACCACTTTTCAGCGTCCAACAGAAATGTCACCTCTTTAATGAAACATCCCATATCATTTGCACTCTAGAGCTGGCCCTTGCTCTGTGACCGCACCCGCCTGGTACAGGATGCTCATATGGTGTTTTCTACTCACTGACCTCCACTATACTCTGCTGTCTCACTGGCCGGCTGGAGCCCCTTCTGTTGCCCACTTGTCTGGGCAGCAGAAGGCTAGACACTCAAAACCTTCCTGGAGGTTCTGCCAACCAGCAAGAGGCCACCACTTAGGAGTTCTAGTGAGGTAAGTATGAAAAAATAAGTATTTTGTAACAAATATTTAATCCCCCTCCTATATCTTTTTCTCCTAAATAATGGGAAAGCATGAGTTTGTATTACAGTGACCATCTTACATACCTGAAGGAAGCCAGCTCACCTGAATTAGAGCAAGCACTTTGTCCTGGACAATGGTGGGAGGGTTATTCTTGGGAGAGATAATTTTGACCAGAACGCTGTCGATGAAGTCTCGGTTGGCCACAAGCAGGTGAAAGCGATGGCCACAGTTCTTCACACAAGTCTCCAGCACCTGAAGTTGTGGGGGAGGGGAGGGTTGGGGGAAGGTCATCACACTGGAAACAGGAGAGGAGGGTAGCTGAGTTCCTCAGCTGTTCAGTCATGCTTCCAGATCATCCTCCTGTTACATCTCCCCCCTCCCAAAGCCAACCCTCACACATCCCACACTAATACAGTCATCCCTCTTCCTTGGGAATGTCAATCCTATGTTGACTGGAGGTCTTGGCCCTGCACAGTAACCAGGCAATTAGGTTGGTAATTGAGACATAGGTTTTTCATCATCTTGTAACAGTGTCAAAATGACTGAGAGGCTCCTGGAAATTAACATTTTAATTCTTTTCTCTAGGTCTGGATGTGAGATCTTAGCCAATGGGACCCAGGCTCTGTCACAAGAGGAGGCTACTGGGTGAATTACTGACCCTTGTGTGTGAGAAAGCAAATACAGAGCCCCAGCATACTCCTGCTCTGCAAATAAAATCAGCAACAACAATATACTGCAACCTTTGACCAATGGTGTATGGGCCCCAGCTGCCAGTTAGTCTTAGGTTCCACTCTCTTCTTTAGAAAGACCTTGCTCACTCCTGTCCTATCTGGGGAGGTCCTAGGCCTCAGTAGCTTTGAAAGGCTGGCTGACAGGTTCTGATCAGGTGGCAGTGGGAGACAGACTCAGCTTTGCTAATCCCTCCCTGATGGCTCAGGACAAGTTTCATTCATCCTCTGTGTCTTCATCTGGAAAGTGGGAACAAGAAGCTCTCCCTTGCAGGGAGAATTAGAGAGGACACAGGAACTATTTCTGCAGGCTGTACAGGGTAGACAACCATTAGGACTGCTTCAGAAGGCTGCTGCATCCATGGCTTCTCACATTTTCCCAGGTAAGGTACTGGGAGGACTGGGAGGGCCTCTCCAGCTTCAAACACAGTTTTCTGACTCTGTTCCTCCTTATAGCCCACAGGATCACCCAACCCTTCCCAAGCCACCTCTTTGAGAGCTTTCTAATGAATGCCCATAACAAGAATAGTGCCAGCAGCAGAGGACACTTAAAACCACCTCATTGTCCTGTGTGACCAAGAATTAGCTTATAGTTACTCCCTAAGTGGTTCCTGCCACAGGCTTTTGCCTTGACAATGTGTAGAGAAAAAAAGGTCCACAATTATGAATGTCAGCTACATACCAGGGACAGTGAGACCCCTCCATATTACATCTAATTTCATTCTACTTTCATAGCTACTATGGTCTCTTCAAGTATACCTTGGCACCTTATTTTTCAAAGCTAAGAGGCTTAGAAAGGAAAAACTGACCCAAAGAAGGATGGAGACCCTTTTTTCCTTCTCTCTGAAGAGCTAGGGATTGACCCCATACTTTGTACATGGTAGGCAAGCACTCTACCATTAAGTTCCTTCCCCAACCAGGGTCACGGACTCTGACTGACATTCTCAAGCGCCCTGACCTCCTGACCTACCTGAGGACCAAGTCATCCCTCTTTGAGCTTTCCTCCAAGCAGCCACATCAGCTGTGAGGCCTCAGAAACAGCAACTGTGTCATGGATTATTTGTCCTTCTCTTGTTCTTTGAGCTAGCTCTGAAGGCATTAAACTGTTTCAGATGTTAAAGCTGATGCTCAACAGTGTTATGGAACTTTCCCTAGGAGACCCAGCAGCCCTGCAGTTCCCCAAGCCACCCTTTTCTTCTTCCTCTTGCTGTACTTCTGGAGGCTCTGCACATTACTTGGTGTACCCAGGAAGCGCTGTAAACTCGTTATCTTTGGGGATTCTGCACAACTGCAATTTATTTTGAAAAAGATTTATTTATTTTTATTTCATGTGTATGAGTGTTTTGCTTGCACGTGTGTCTGTGCACCAAGTATGTACAGTGCTTGTGAAGGGCAGAAGAAGGCACTGGATTCTCTGCAATTGGTTGTGAGCCGTTATGTAGGTGCTGGGAACCAAATCCAGGTTCCCCCCAAGAGCAGCCAGTGCTCTTAACTGCTGAGCCATCTCTCCAGGCCCATAACCACAAATTTTATTCAGCTAAGGGGAATTTCCCTTTTTAAATCTTTGTATCTGATTCCGAGTGACCCTAAGTTCTCTGAATAAAAGTTCTCACTCTCAGGGAACCATGGGGCTGCCGAGAGGAAGCAGAGAGGTCCTTTCTGTTCTCAAGCTGCAGGCCCCTTATCTTCTAGGATTCCTTGTTCATTCTCTAGTCTCTGACAATTGCTGCTGAGCCCTTCTTTCCTGAGGGGCAGGAGAGGATCAGCAGAGTAGAAGGATCAGGAAGTTGGCCTGAGTGAAAATAACTAAAAACAGGAGTAGGGTGGGGTCAACCCCCCCCCCCCCCCCCGCTCTGCTTCTATTTCTAGGGCAACCACGGGCAGGATGCTATTCTTTCCTTCGGTTTTCCTATACAGCAGACTTTAAGGTCAGCATGGCCTGTCACATATGGGCCTGGAAAATACCCTGTGTACATGTGCTTGCAGCTGCTCAAAGCCTCTGTATGTAGGAGGCACAGGAAGTCTTCTCTATCAAAGCCACTTTAGTCCACCCTGGGCAAACCTGACTTTGTGGGTTTTAGGGAACACAATACAGTGGCAACTTTCTGAAATACAGCCAAAACCCATGGAATAAACAAAGGGGGCCTCTAGGCAATGAGAAGCAGATGTTAGAAACACACATGTGAAGGCTCAGGCAGAGAAGTCCTCAGGATCTCTAGCTCCACTGGATAAATACTAACTGCCTAGGCAGGGACAGATGTGCAGCAGGGAAGGGCCACCAGGAAGGACAGAGCTGACAGAGACTAACAAGTGAAGCCATCATGGCAGACATAGACCATGCCAACTGTGCCAGGCAGGGAGCTAGCTGCAATGACAACAGGTCTGCATGTCTACAAGCCTCCCAAGGTTTGCAGAAAAGCCTTGGCCATAAGGAAGATCAAATGAGGGCTGCCAAGGGAAGCTGTAGGGAGGCAAGGAAATGCAGTCAATTTAGAAAACTTCCCACATACAGTGGTTACCATGAAACTGGCGTGAAGAGGAATAAATGTCAGAGCCGGCTCCCCAGTGACGCATGTCACTAAACAAGACAATTTGCACTTCATCCTGGGCTCTACCAATGTTGAGGCTAAAAAAATTAAAGCCTTTACCTATTTCTCAACTGAATTTTCTCCTCTGCCGTGTAAATCCCAAGGCCCTGGCTGAGGTAGCTCTCCTATTAAGTTTTGGATTCCATTCTGGGGGTGGGGGGAAGGGAGCTCACAACAGCTCCTCTGCTTTACAAGAAAATATGTTGTGGCATTTAGAGATAAATAACCCACTTTTCCCCACCTACAGAAGTTGACATGGTGACTTGTTACAGTTTCTATTAAAAAGCCACTGTGGCCCAGATTTTACAACATCTGAAAAACTGTTAGCTTTTAAGTCAGAAATAGCACCTGAAAGACCCTTTTTAGTTCTCTATGTCTTAAGGAAGGGCACAATTCTTATCTATTTGCCCTAAAAGGAGTCATTTGGCCGACTTTTTCAAGAACCTTTGTATTATTTTCATTTTTATCTCAAACAAAAGAGCATTCTACGGTGGCATACCACAGCTTGGTACTTCCCTGGCTGTGACCATAAAGCTCCAAGGCTTCTCAGAGCCCAAAAGAAGAGCAATCAACCCACTTTAGGGTGGCTGTAAACATCTCATCAACATCTGAAATTCTCCATCCTGGGAAGACACCGGGACACATAAAAGCGAACACCTGTATAAACAGGAAACTGACTCCCAGCATCTCAAAGGGCTGGAAGCAGGAGGAGATCTGTCCTGGCCTCTGGATCTTCAATCCTGAGTGTCAGCCCACTGCTACAGGGTTCAACACTGGCATCCACGTTTTATGTTCTCCCGGTATACAGCAACTCAGTTAAGCTCACCTTCTGCATCAGAGGTGGGCAGGGGATCCTAAGTGTCCCCTAGAAGCTGCTGCTGAACCATGACAACATAGGCTACATGTCGGAGGCCCATTTGAGTGGGCAGAGGGTTCCTTGTGTGTAGCTGTCCTAGGCTTTCCCTCCCAGGAAACAGTACTCACTGTCAGGGCCAACATCACTTCTCTGTAGTTCCGGTTCCCGCTGAGCCGCTTCTTTAGAGCTCGAATGGCGTCCTTTGGCCTGGCAAAAGGACAGATAAACTATGATCCTCACAAGCCTCATGGGGCACTAGCCCAATGCTAACTAGTGTAGGATCAAGGCTGTTCACTTCAGCAAATGTAAATGTAAACCACTTGGGGGAGGGATGTCTACAAGAGGAAACAGGGATAATTACATCATGGCCTTTATGCAGCTGCAAAAAGAGAACAAAACTCTTTGTACATTTTTATAAACCAAACTCAAAAGACATATGCATAAGAATAAATAGAATCAAGTATAAAAATCACATGATTATCTCAATAGATGGAAAAAAGGGGGGCTGTGACAGAATTCAACATCTTTTCATGAAAACATCCTGAATAAACAAGAAATAGAGAGATCAAAGGTTGTATGTGTGATAAGTCTCTACACAATACCATACTGAACCAGAAAGCATTTCCTCTAAAATCAGTATTGAATCAGGATGCCTACCATCTGGAGTCATTCAGTATAGCACTTGGATTCTCAGACATCTACCTGCCTCTGCTTCCCAAGTGCTGAGACTAAAGGTGTGCCTGGCAAGGCTCAAGGGTTCTACAGATGAGCAATTTCTAACAGGAATGCAGATTTTGTAAATACAGCATTTTGGCAGCTATATGCTTGGATGGTATGGGCTAAAGAAAATAGGCAACTTAATGGCTAGAGAAGACTGATTTCCTGTCTGCAGGCTCGGCTTACCACAGTCACCCCAGACTGACAGGCTGCACCATCCCTCTATGACCTCTCTTTCATCTCCTCTTGAATTTCCGTGATGAGAAAAACAGGCACCACCCTGGACGACTGTGTCTTTCTGGCTGACACTATGTCAGCATGCCCAGATTGTGGGTGGAACCATCAGATAGCAGGCAGACTCTGGTTATGTTTAAGCTGAAAATCCTTTCCCAAGTGCTAGGCTTCAGGAAGTGCTACCTGAGAGTGAAAAGAAAAGCAATTCCTTCTGCTGATCTGAGGGGGAAGTGTCAGTCAGAGCAGAGCATCACAGTCGGGCTGGAAGAACCATAATATTTAAAACAATACCGAAGGCTGAAGGAACGTAATATTAAAGGCTGAAGGAACAACTGCTGAGTAAAGCCACCATTGGGCAGGCAGGCAGGATCAAAGGAGATATGGACTGTGTGAGAAGGCCAAGCCTAGGAGCTCTCAGTAGAGCTCTCTGGGTGGGGGCCCCACAGGGCAGCCCTTCAGGGCCTCAAGACCAGTCTCTGGCCACCCGCACCCTTCTCAGAATCCTGCAAGCCCTCCTGTCCGGCAGTGGGAAGCTCTTCACTGGCTCACAAACAATTGCAAGCAATGTCTCCAGTCACAGGTTTTCTCTTGAGCCCCCATCCCCACCCAGCAACCATCCTCTCTACTGCGTTTACTGGGTCTCCCATGTTACTGTAGGATAAAGGCTGTAAAATAAAGTCTCAGTTAGGAAGAGTCAAATAAAAATAGTCATAAAATTATCTAGATCATTGGCTCCTTGTCAGAGCCTCCTTAGTATCTGATTGTTCTACACTACACCCAGGGTGTGTGTGTGTGTGTGTGTGTGTGTGTGTGTGTGTGTGTGTGTGTATGTAGGTGTGTGTGTGTGTGTGTGTGTGTGTGTGTACACACGTGTGTTTATTCCTCTAATTTTTACTATAACTAACTCTGTGACATGGGCACTATTGGTAAGTCACTTATCTGTGATGAAACTGAGGCACAGGGAGATGGGTTGCAGAAGGTGAGTGGTGACACAGCTTCTAGCCCAGTTAGATGGCTCCAGGCTCCACATCCCTTAATCCACTCTACCATGCTTCTGTGCACCTGATGTACACACTGCTTTCCAGCCTGGAGGTTCCACCTCTCTCCCTGTCACCCACCTGTCTTGTCCTGCTAATATCCTGGTACCCTATAAGAGTCTACTGAAGTGTCATCTCCTTCAAAAGGGCTTTGCTGCTGACAGCGCCCAGGCTGAGAGTGACAGCACGTGCCTGTTTCTGTAGCTATATGCTGCTTTTCTTGCTGTTTCTTTGTCTCTGTCTCAACTCCTGTCATGCTGTGATAGGATTGTATTTACATGCTTGCATTTCTCATCAGACTGCCTTAGGGACTTCATTCATTCTTTACACACTTTAAAATATTTATTAAGAGCTGATTTTGGAGCTGAGATGCGGCTCCGTGGAGTGCCCTGGGTTTGATCCCTGGCACTGAATAAACCAGGTGTGATGGCGCACACCTGTAATCCCGGTGGTTAGCAGATAATGCAGGAGGCTCAGAAATTCAAGGTCATCCTTCTCTATATAGCAAGTTTGAGGTCAGCCTCTGATATATGAAACCTGCTCCCACAACACATACACAGAGAGACACAAGCTGATGATGTGTCAGCCGCACTGTGGCAGAGATAAAATGCTGAGTGTAACAGAGGGGATTCTTGCTCTCATGACAGAATGGTAGCTGTGGGACAGGACAGATACTAAGAGACATCACAAAGATGTGAAGCTCAAGTACAGCACCACATAGTACGGCAAGAGGGAAGGGGCCAGAGGAGTGAGATTTATGTTGAGATCTGGTAGCTGATGGGAACTACTTAGTGACAGGGAGACAGGCTCGGAGAAACACGAAGAAGAACATTCAGAAGACCTCAGCCAGGAGCAGGAGAGAAAGAGTTTTGTTTTCTTGTTCCCCGTGTGGGAGGGATTTCAGCAGACACATTACACAGAGGCAAACACAGCAACTCTTTAAGAATCACCACGCAGTCATCCCAACACACGTGAACAGGAGGTTAAGGCAGTAGAAAAACACAAGCAACCCTTTTTAGAGCAGTGACTGAGAAAGCAGGTCAGGTTACCCACGCTTTGAAAGGGACTTAAGTCGTTTAGATGGAAGAAGATCCCAGGGTTCTTGGATTTCTGCCCTCAATGCTTAAGATATCTGACTGGAGACAAAAAAATGTGGAGAATTCAAGGTGCTAAAAAAAAAAAAAAAAAAAAAAAAAGAGTGAGGCTAAAGAGCCTGAAGAAGGGCTGCAGAGGTGTGTGATCAAAGGTTTCATGGTAAGAACTTAATGCTCTGGAAGGCGTGCTAGTGACCAAGTCACTGGCTGGAACCAGCATCAGGAACTGATGGGAGCTGGGGGAAGAAGCAAGTGTGTTCTTCAGGGAAAGGGGCAGATGAGAGGCTGATCTCAGCCACACTTCCAGCCTGCTTCCTGATACTCCCTTGCCAAGTGACCCCAGACCACCTGTACCCACTTCTTATATTACCTTGAGGACAAGTCACACCATCCCAGAAGCCAAGCTCAAAGCCCTTCTAGAAGGCATCTCCGTGCTTCTCCTGTGGAGACAGCCATCATGGGCACAGGCTGAACCACGGGCCCCCAGCACCCCTAGGCAAGCCCCAGTGGGTGGGCCACACATTGACCTTAATCAGATCTAGATCTGTTCTCTGCCTGTTCCACCTCAGCACTAGCAGCTCCATCCTGTTGTTTGTAGGTCCAAACTTTGGTGTTATCCTTGGCATTTTCCTCGTATTCCACACCAGCAAATTCCATTAGCTTTAATTTCTGAATCTCACCAGAATCTAATGATACTTTTTGCATCCTTACTACCATTCTGGTCCAGATTACTGCCATCAGTTCACAACGGGGTGAGTGCAATAAACCCCTACTTGTTTACCTGCTCTGTCTTTGTCCTGCCCTGGCGAACCCATTCTGAACATGAGATGACCAAAATTAAAGCCAGACCATACCAGTTCATCTGCCCAGATCCCTCCAAGAGCTCCCTATAGGGCTCAGCCCACTTGACCAGCTTATGTGGTTTGTCTTGTTCACAGTTTACCTCCCTGCTCAAATCTGGCAGCTCTCCAAGAGGTAGAAAAGTGTCCTTCTCACTGCTGTGCCCTTCATGTTTACAACAACAGTGTCTGCAAACAGCAGGCGCTTTGTTAAGTCTCTGTCGAATGAACGCAGGACTGGCTTGAGGAGACTAGTAAGTAGATAAAGCCACCAGTCTACGAGCCAGGATGCCCGAGTCCCAACTGCTCCCCTTGACACTCTGGAGTTGAAAGGAACACAGGAAAAGTAAAGGGGGTGTTTATGGATAAACCTGCTAATCAGACTCGTCATATGTATAGACAGTGAAGATACAGAGGAGAGGACAGAGAGCTCAGTAACACCAAGAACTGACTAAAGCAATGCAGAAAGGCTAGAGGGCGCGGTGTACACTCAGTCTACCCACGCCAACCATGTTCAGATGCTCTGAGCCATGGTGCCCCTCCACCACTCCTTTATCTGACTGTGCTCTGGGCCTACTTCCAGGGTACCCTAGAAAGCAACCCACAGCACAGACAGCCCCTTTGTCTGCAACATGGAAGCAGGGTCTGAGGAGGGATGGGAAGAGGGAAACAATTAGTACAGGAAGTCAAGCAGCTCCATTTCTGCCCATGGTTCACAGCAGAGGATGGAGGGGCATCGCTTCTCTAACTGAGGCACT
This sequence comes from Micromys minutus, assembly GCF_963924665.1. Classification (NCBI taxonomy): domain Eukaryota; kingdom Metazoa; phylum Chordata; class Mammalia; order Rodentia; family Muridae; genus Micromys; species Micromys minutus. The sequence goes on from NC_137979.1 coordinate 12,735,324, forward strand.
GCCATGGGGGTGTGAGGAGGATGGGGTGGTGAAAGACAGATTATTAATGCCAAAGCAAACAGACCGAGAACAGTAATAATTTGAAAAACAAACAAGCGCCAGAGTTGAACCCACGACACCGACAGGCTGTGCATGTACCCAAGCCGAGACGAGGCACTTCCCAGGAAACATACCCTTCTTCTGTCTCGTTGATGATGTCGCAGATCTCCATGTTCAGTGTCCAGTCCTCGCTCTGCAGGGAACCATCCGTTGCCTTCTCTGTGAAATCACAAAGAAACTGTTTTATATTTTTCCTGGAATATGGGGCTTTGGAAGGAAATAGAAAGAGGCCAGAACTACGGCTGGGGCTACTACCGTCACAAGAGAACATCAAGGAATGGTCAGCCTAAGGGACAAGGTTGACTCGTCTCCATATCTAAGAGGCCTGCAGATTTCAAAGCCAAGCGGCCAAGCTAGAGAGATGGAGAGATGGTGGTTAAGAGCACTGGCTGCTCTTCCAGAGAACCATCACCCACATGCTGGATCCCAATCATCTGTTACTCTAGTTCCAGAGAATCATGTCTGGGCATGAGGCATGAACATGGTACACAGACATATATGCAGGCAAAGCATAATGAAGTAATTGTTTTAAAAATAACTTTTCATATGCAAAAAAGATAATTGGTCCACCACTTACAAGTTAGTACTATAGCATACATCTCATCAGAAAAGCTAAATGGCTTAATCGGTGTAATTCCCTAGGAAGCAGGCTGGCACACAGATATCTGCTATCATAATCATGGCAAAGCATCTGCAGTGGTTAAAACCGCGCCCCAGAAGAGAAGAAGGGAAAACTCAGTGAACTGCAGGAGGTATGACATCATAGTTTAGATCTTATTCCCACCCTGCCTGACAAACATCTAAGGCTAAGAGCTTATTTGACCATCTCTGGTGTCACTGAGAGGTGGTGGAGCCTCCTAGAGAGGATTTGGGGAACTCTTTGCTTCCTAGATAATGGAGGGAGCTGTATGGCTCACCCACATATTTCCCACCAGCAGAGCCAACTGACCTTGAACTGACACCATTTCCTAATGACGTAAAGCTCACTAAATGAATCATATGGTGCTAAATCCCTGGCATATGACAACCTGCTGAGCATTTAATGGAGAAGAAAGGACAGTCCTGGCATAGGGGGGAAAAAAAGGTTCCTGGGGCTGGAGAAATGGTGGTTAAGAGCACTGGCTGCTCTTCCAGAGAACCATCACCCACATGCTGGATCCCAATCATCTGTTACTCCAGTTCCAGAGAATCATGTCTGGGCATGAGGCATGAACATGGTACACAGACATATATGCAGGCAAAGCATAATGAAGTAATTGTTTTAAAAATAACTTTTCATATGCAAAAAAGATAATTGTATGCTTTTCTTACACTATATTAACTCAATTTGTTAAAGATGTGAACACAGTGTTGAAAACTATAAAACTCTTAGAAGAAAGTAGGGAGAAAGTTCCATGACACATGATTTGACAATAATTTCACGAACCTAACACTAATGGCATAGGCAATCATTATGAGAAAATACAGACACTGGATAATCAAAATTAAAAGCCTTTGAGGCTCAGTGGCAGAGCTGAGTGGCAGGTAACTACCTTCCACAAGCCCTGGCTTTGCTCTCAGCACCACCAAACTCTGCCCACATCATACATTAAAGACACAAACAACAGAATAAAAAGGCAACCTATAGAATGGGAGAAAGCCTTTGAAAAATCATACATGTAACAAAATATAAATGTCCAGAATATAAAGGACCCTGAAACTCAACAACAAAACTATGTATCAAAATAAAATAATTGTTTTTAAAATGGCTTTCCCGGGCTGGAGGGGTAGCTCAGTGGTTAGAGCACTGGTTGCTCTTCCAGAGGTCCTGAGTTCAGTTCCCAGCAACCACATGGTGGCTCACAACCATCTGCAGTGGGATCCGATGCCCTCTTCTGGTGTGTCTGAAGAAAGCTACAGTGTACTAACATGCATATATATATAAATAAATCTTCAAAAAATGGCTTTTCATCGACAAAAAGTTTTCAACACTTGTGTTCACACCTTTAATAGATTTAGAGTTAATATAGTGTAAGAGCCCCATGATATACACATGAATGAGAGAGAAAGGGCACCAGACATGACGGTATTTGCCTATAACCCTAAGGAGGCTGAGGGGAGAGGATGACGAGTGTGAAGCCAGCTTGAGCTATAGAATCTCAAACAAAGAACAATAACAAAAGTGGAATAAAGACTCCTGGTTGGCACTTCTACCAAAAAGAAATATAAATTTATATTATTATATAGTATTACATAAATGATCATATAAGAGATATGTGATCAAAAGTATTTCCTTTAGGGAAATACAAATAAGAACTTCAATAAGCTAGCTATGATAAATACTGACAAAGACAAGACAAAAAGTATATGAATTAGAGGCTATCCTGGGCTGTATATATAGCTATCTTCGGATAGAGGTGTAGTTCAGTGGTAAAATGCTTGCTAACATCTGTGAAGCTCTGAGTGTAGTTCCTAGCATTATAATAATAACACCCCTCACAGTATGTATGCATCTGTACACATACACATTTAATTTTATTTTTTGTTTCTGAGTGCTTTGCCTGCATGTATGTATGTGTACCATATCTATGCAATGCCCGTGGAGGCCAGAAGAAGGCATCAGATCCCCTGAAACTACAGTTACAGATATTTGTTAGATGCTATGTGGGTGCTGGAAACTGAACTCTGATCCTTTGGAAGGGCATCCAGTGCTCTTAATAACCTCTGGGTCATCTCTCTATTAGCTATTATCCTAAAAACATAAGATAATAAGTGTTGGAAAAGACTGGAAAAACTGGAACCCTTCTCTATTGAGAATGTGAAACAGTACAGATGTTATAGAAACAGTATTGTGGATCCTCAAACAACTAAGCATAGAACCCACAACTTACGTTTGGGTATTTCCTGTCATAGAGGCATGTGTGTATTCATGCTCACAGCAGAACTGCCCGCAATGTTCTAAGGGTGAAAGGTGACTGCCCACCATAAGTTAATGGATACATACACAATGGACTCGTCAGCCTCACAAAGGAAGGGAATTCTGGTGCCTGCTGTATCAGTGAACCCTGAAGACAGTGTTCTGGGTGGACAAATGCTGTACAGCCCCACTTCTGTGAGGAATCTAGAGTAGTCACAGGAGTCACAAAGTAGGATTGCTAGGGACTGAGGAAGAATGGAAGCTGTGCTCAGGAAATACAGAGTTGTTTCGGGGATGGATGGTGGTGATAGTTGCACAACAATGGGAATATACTTAATGCTACAGTACTATATGCTCAAAAGTGGCTAGAGTAGGCTGAACAGTGATATCAGGAGCCTTTAATTCCAGCACTCAGGAGCCAGAAGCAGGCGGAGCTCTGTGAGTTCAAGACCAGCCTGATCTATATAGAGAGTTACAGGACAGCCAGGTCTACATGGAGAAACCCTGTCTTGAAAAACAAAACAAAGCAAAAAATCAAAATACAATAAAAATGGCTAGAATGATAATTTTTATTACGCACACAGAGAACAACTTTAAAAGAATCATCTACGTGGAGCAGTGGTGGCACACACCTTTAGCTCCAGCGCTCTGAAGGCAGAGGCAAGTGGATTTCTGAGTCTGAGGCCAGTCTGGTTTACAGAGCAAGTTCCAGGACAGCCAGTGTTATGCAGAGAAACCCTGTCTCAAAAACAGCAAAGCAAAGCAAAGCAAAACAAACAAACAAACAAACAAAAAGCATCAAGGGCTGGAGAAAGGGTTCAGAGCATATGGTACTTTGAACTAGGATGATCCCCATAGCGCATATATTTGAACGCTTAGTCACTGGGGTGGCACTATTTGAGAAGAATCAGGATTAGGATGTATGATCTTGTTGGAGAAGTGTGTCACTGGGAGTGGGCTTTTAGGTTTCAAAAGCCCATGCCAGCCAGGATCTCTCTCTTGGCCTGTGGATCAGAATGAAGATCTTTGCCATGGCCCCAGCAATATGTGAACCACCAAGCTGTACACCACTGGTAACAGACTAAACCTCCAGGGCTGTAAGCAAGCCCCTAGTTAAATGCTTTCTTTAGTAAGAGTTGACTTGGTCATGGCATTGCTACACAGCAACAGAACAGTAATGAAGACAGAACATTTGCTGTTCTTCCAGAGACCCAAGTTTGATCCCCAATACCCAGGTCAGGCAGCTCACAACTCCTACGTCGGATCCAACACCACCTTTTTCTGTCCTCCATGGGCATTTACACTCATACACACATTGATTCTCTCTCTCTCTCTCTCTCTCTCTCTCTCTCTCTCTCTCTCTCACACACACACACACACACACTTTAAATTGCCTAGAAAGGAAGAAAAAGTACAACTAGATCAATGAACTGGCTGGAAAGTGGGGGCTGACAAAAGGCTAAGCCATCCTTTTATTATTTACTGCAACAGGAAAGGACAGAGAAGTGAAGGCCACCGGGGTCTGTTGACAGGGAACATAACACTCAGAGAAGAAATGGGCTCAGAATCAGAACTAGACCCTGGGTCACTTGATGCCTCTTCTTTCTGGGCTGTGAGCCCCACAATGGCAAGGACTACATCTCTTACACCTTTTCCTAATGAAAGACCGGGAGTTAAACGGACTCCTTAGTAGGCAGACAGATGGGGAGGTGGGCCATGCCAAGGTAATAAAGATGGTGAATTTCCAAGATGGCCAGCTTCTCACCCTCCTGACTTGACATAAAAACCTGAGCTTTTATGTCTCACTAGCAGAACCCCTGTTGATAGACTGGCTCAACAAGTTCAAGGCCATATCAGGATATGTCACACAATTCGGGGCCCCATCAGGCCATGTCGCTCAACAATTGCAGACCAATCAACCATCCTATTTGTCTTCAAACTGACCAACCCTAAAGTAGGGGAGGAAAACTCTTCAGAAGCTTAAAAAAACAAAACAAAACCCAAAAAACCACACCAAGCCTCAAGAAGAGATTGGCCTTTGGCTCTCTGAGTCTCTCCTCTGTTGCAGAGGTCTTTTCTCTGCACTGCATGTCTGTTTCCTCACTGACAATAATTGCTGATTCTGCTTGCGGTGCTTGAGATTTCTCTGCTGCTATCTGTTGCATTTCAGGTCTTTCCTGCTTCTTAATTTTCTGGCAGAGAAAACAAACCCAAAGAAGATGCCTGGACTGTACCAATTCAAGACCCCCAGAGCCTGTAACATCACCGCATCACTTGGGAGTCATGCAACACATTTATGTCTGACGAAGGCCTAGGTTCAAGCTAGTAGTCCTCAGCATTGTTTACACACATGGCCTTTCTGAGGAATACTTACAATATGCATACCTAGAGATTCTGATCTGATTAAAGGAGGTACTAAGCCACCACTCTGGGAAGCCTCATGGTAATGCAGATGTGTGGCCAAAATTAAGGACTGCACCTTGTATGGTAGACTGCACCTTCTGCTCATGCTCTATAGACATGCAGTAAGAGGCAGACAGGGCGCTTTGAGTTTAGTCTTACTGCCCTGTATGTAGTCTGTCAATGTGGTAAGGAACATACACACCCTCCTGCAAAGCTCCTTAGGACTAGGGCACAGGTATCAACCCACCCAGTGTGTGGCATCTTCTGTTAGCACCCAGGCTGAACTATCAATGTGGGTGTCTTCATCATCTCTTTCTCCTTCCAAAATGGTGTGCAGCACATCTCAGGCTTTCGTCAAACTTGGCATTTGGACCACGTGGCTTAACTTTGCTTTCAAGTTGCGGACAGAACTGCACTGAAGTCTGCAGCCTGGTCAGAGGGTACTTTGTGAACCTTCTTCTGCCTCTGTTACCTTCCTTTTAAGGGAAGGGCATAGACGGGTTGTACAAGAGGATAGCCCATAAAGCAGGGCTAAGAAAGTAAAGTTTGTCTTCTTGGCTCTTCAATGGACATGGAACTTGTGCTGTGAACATTCACGAAGGATGTCAGGAAGATGAAGCATAGACAACAATGGTTGTGAGGAACACCTGCTGCATAGGGGCTACTGCTGCCTCACTGATAGTAACAATAATCCAAAAACTTCATCGCAGATTATTGACCCATTACCCAATGAGCTTTCTCCCCATCAAAACCCCATTTTCTTCTTTCTCCAGCTTGGCCTGTGGTACCCTGAATGTGATTTCTTTGTTCTGATAACTCTGGGCTACTGCCCACACTTGCTGACTGGGGAGATAATTTGGCTGTTTTCTTCTCTAGACTCACCAAAAGAATGTCACTGAACGCAAAATGCTAAACCAGTGCTCTTTTGCCTTTTAGTGCTGGCGCCTCTCAAGTCTGTATATTTAGCATCCAAGTGTAGACATGGCAGCCAAGAAACCAACCCACTGAAGCTCCTCTCGGCAGGCTGCCTGAGGACTGAGGCATTGGGAGGCTTGGGTAGGCAAGAAAACCATGCTCCAGAGAGTAGGGACACTTCTGTCAGGGTCAAGGCTTGAGGTGTTTCTGGCCCAACACCAGGCTGGAGGTAGTCTTTTCTGAGTGAAGCAAACGCTATGGCAGCAATGTTAGGATGATACGGTGGGATGTATATCTGATGGCTTTATTCTGCTTACTCTAGCTCCTGGCCATTAGCATAGCCTCAGGAAGTTCGACATTTCGCAACCAGGGTCACTGTTGTATAGTCTTTATCCATCCCAGCTCATGGCTGGCAGGAAGGATTTGCTACTGCTCCCTGGAGCACTGGCTTCTACCATTATACCAGGTTTTATTTTGGGATTTGACAATTTACGTGTCAAAAGAAATGAACTTTGCTCTCCTTTAGCCTGGAGACCAGGCTAAACAAGGGAGGCCTCAATCCAGAATCAATCAGATGCTCTGACAGCCCTGCTTCCCTCCTCTGGCTTCAGCAGGCGTGGCTCTCCAATGAGGCGAGAATAAGGTAGTACTCTTTTTGGGCTGGTTCCTTATAATCAAAGTGAGTATCATTTAGCTGGAAAACTCAAAACCCCAGTAATTGAAATAAACGTGCTGACCCCAAGAATAAGTTGCCATGCCTTTGAACCCCTTGCTGGCTCTATTAAAGGAAGGAAGGGCCGAGTATAAGGTTAATAGATTCTGTTGCTAAACCAAACTTAGAAATGACGTTTCATTGATTTAGTATCTATAAAGCCTCCCAAGTCTGTGTCCCTAGTGGCTTTACCAAAGGGCAGCCTTGGTGAGTATAGCCCAAGTTCTGTGAAGTACTGAAGTGCCCTGCCCAGGTGGCCTCTCTCCTGGCTGGGCTGCCTTGAAAGGTCAGAAGAACAGGCTCACAGTCAGGCCTCCTTGCTTCAAGATGAGCCTCCTGCTGAGACAGCTGCTGGAGCAAAGCCACAGAACCTCTTCTGTGTGTGACAGAGTGAGGTACTGAGATGCCTCTTCTGGGAAAGGACACCTTCAAGGAAGGGGTGTTCAGAGTCAGCCAGTGTGGCAGGAAGAGCAGGGACTAGTAGGTCAAATCATTTTGTGGTGAGGCTTTGTGAACTGATCTTATGTGCCTTTGCGGAGCCCTGGGCTGCAGACTACTCTGCTGTCCCAGAGCTACACCGGGGCAGAGACCTCTACCTCTTCAGAGCTTCGGGCCTCACTATCTTCTCTCCTAGCTCACATGATGGGGGCCTTGTACCATCCCTTCTGGTGCCATTTCTGTCTTTACCAGCTTGCTTCTTACCAGCTGCCCTCTTACAATGATCTGGTTTCCTTAATAGCCCCAAAGCTACTAGTTCCTGGACTTGAACTGTCTGTCTTTCTTACATACATGACATGGGAGGGGCAGGGTAGACAGGGCACCACAGGGGCCGATCTGGCTCTTAATCTTTCTGATGCTAAAGTTCTTCATCTACTCATCATCTTATATACAAGGATCCAACACTGCCTGCCTCTGTGCCAGCCACCCTGGTGCCCTCTGTGGACCCTGGTTAAGACCACCCCAAGCTCCTGTGTGGTTCTGCACTCATCAGAAGGGCAGAGTCCCACTATTGGTGAGTGACTCTGCTTTGTCTGGTGGGAAAGGGTCTATTGATACCACGTGTGATGTAAAAAAAAGATGAAAAGATGGAGATATTCTTTTGGGGGAAAAAAGTGATAACTAAAATAATTGCTCTTGGTAGCCCAGAGACTGTAGCTGTGCAAATGTATAGGAACTAGCTATATGTCCTTGAAGTATGCTTTCAATGCTTGTAAGCACAGGTTTCATTTGGATGTGTGAGTCCTAATGCTAGGTAAAACACAAGTGTCACTATGTAGGAAATAAGGATATGTCCCACTTATACAGAAGCCATTTGTCTATCATTTGTACGTGCCTTAGTTAGGTTTCTATTGCTGTGATAAAACAGTGTCCAAAGCACCTTGGGGAGGAAAGGGTTTATTTTAGCTTACACTTCCGGGCCACACGCCATCACTGAGGGAAGTCAGGACAGAAACTCAAGGCAGGAATTCGGAGGAAGGAACAGACACAGAAGCCATGAAAGAACACTGGTTATTAGCTTGCTCCCCTTGGCTTGCTCAGCCTGCTTTCTTATAGCCAGGGCCACCTGCCCGGGGGTGGAAGCATTCACAGTGACCTGGCAGGCCCTCATCAATCCTCAGTCAAGAAGATGCCTGATCCTATGGGTTCCCTCTCCTCAGATCACTCTAGTTTGTGTCAAGCACAGTATACGTATGGATTATTGAAACTTTTATGTAAAAGGTGGTCGATGGACCCTCTTTTATAAACGAAGGTAGAATGGTAGACTCTCAGATGAAGAACAGCACATTCAAACTTGGGTTTTGTTACCAGATGGGATAACATAGAGTAAATATCCAGGCCTTTGAAGCAGAACTGAGATCAATCATGTAATCCTGGCCTAGCAAATGTGAAGTAGAAGCTTGTGTTTAGATTTGCATTTCCCTGGTGACTGTGATCCTGAACATCTGTTCATGTAAACACACAGTTACCAGACATTTGTGCATCTTCTTTGGAGACCTGTCTATTAACATTCTTTGCCCATTTTTTAAATTGGGTAGTTTCGTTTTATTCTGTGGTTCAGTTTTGGAGTCTCTTTACATATTCTAAATATTAATTCATTATCTGACATAGTCCTTGAAAATATTTCCTCTAATTTTGTAGGTTAGCTCTTAATTCTCTTAAAAATATTCTCTAACACATAAAGGGGTTGTTTTCATCTTTTGAAAGAAGATCTCACTGTACAGCACAGGTTGGCGTAGAACTCAGGATCCCTACTCCTATTTGAACGCTAGGAGTATAAAACTGCACACACCACACTGTTACAGAACTGCACACACCACACTGTTATAGAACTGCACACACCACACTGTTATAGAACTTCACACACCACACTGTTACAGAACTGCACACACCACACTGTTATAGAACTGCACACACCACACTGTTATAGAACTGCACACACCACACTGTTATAGAACTGCACACACCACACTGTTACAGAACTGCACACACCACACTGTTATAGAACTGCACACACCACACTCAACTATAGAACTGCACACACCACACTGTTATAGAACTGCACACACCACACTCAGCTATAGAACTGCACACACCACACTCAGCTATAGAACTGCATACACCACACTGTTATAGAACTGCACACACCACACTCAACAGACACGTCATCTCCATAAGGTCACACTTATTTTTTTCTTTTGTTGTTTTTATTTTTTTGGTGTCACACCCAAGAAATTGTTAAATAAATATGATTTTTTTTCCTCCCCTTTTCTTCTAAGACTTACCGTTTAAGCATTTTTGCTTAGGAATTTGATCAATCTGGAGTTAATTTCCGTATATGGTATAAGATAAAGGCCCAACTTTATGATTATGGGTGTGTATTTATTTTTCCCAAAACCACTGGTAAAAATTATGATTCTTCCTCCACTAAAAGATTTTGGCACCTTGTTGAAAACATACTGAGCATATATGAGAGGCCTATTCCTGGGCTCCTTGCTTTACTCTGCTATTGGTCTATATCTCAGCCTTTAGGTCAGGACTATTCTGTTTTGATTATCTAGTTCACAGTAATTGTGAATCCAGGAAGTATGCATCTTCCAGCTTTGCTCTTCTCCGGGTTGTGTTGGCTATCTGCAGGTTCCCTCAGAGTTCATGGGATTTCTACATCAGATTTTTTTAAACTTTAAAATAAACTGTGAGTGGCATTTTGATAGACTTTCCCACATCTATAGATCATTTTAGGCAGCACTAATATATTTTTTAAATTTAATTTTTGTGGCATTGGTGTTTCATCTACATCATGTATGCTTGCGTCAGGGTGTCAGATACTCTGGAACTGGTTTTATAGACAGTTGTTAGCTGCCTGCCATGTGGTTGCTGGGAACTGAACCCAGGATCTCTGGTAGAGCAGCCAGTGCTCTTAAACACTGAGCCATCTCTCTAGACACCCCCCCAAGCATTAATATCTTAATACTGTCTTCTCTTCCATGTAATAAAAATTGTCTGTACACGTACTTGTCTTTAATTTCTTTCAGCAGTGGGTGTCTATGTTGATGTATATATTGCTGGTTGGTTTGTCTGGTATTCTAAGGCAGTCTTGATATCCAGGCAACTCCACAAAGAGCTCAGCAGGAAGAAGCCCCTAAACTTGGCTTGGTTCATCTTTAAGGTAAAGGAGCCCCAATGGCACATTTTTTTCTTATGAATCTAAATATTTAAACTCCTAAAGTGTTTAGAACCAGCTAAGGAAAGAGCTGCACCTCCTGCCCTTGGCAGGGGCAGGAGGAGGTGCAGTGTTGTTGCTGTTCCCACAGCAGCCCCTCGCTCTCAAAGCTACTGGTCTAAATCTTCAAGGATGTACATTCATCCTCTCAAACAGAAAAACAACTGAGGATGAAAATTACTGCTTACTAAGCACACAACTCCAGCTCCAGCAATCCTCCATAGCCTCTTGAGTATTTGTGCAAACAACCGTACCTGGCTTCTTGCAACAATATTCTGCAGTTCATAGTATACAACCCCCGAGGCCTCCACAAAGTATCATTGCAGGGCTAGCATTCCTGCAGCGGGACAAGGGTAGAGACAGAATTGCCTGAAGCTCAGAAACCTTAGACCAGCTAGTCTCCAGTATTCACCATGACAGAAATGAGAGAAACTAGGCCTCAGCAAGACGGCAGAAAAAAACCCAACTCCTGAGCTCTGTATGCACAGTGTGACATCTGCATGCCCATCTCTCCCTCTCCCTCTCCCTCCCTCTCTCTCTCTCTCTCTCTCTCTCTCTCTCTCTCTCTCTCTCTCTCTCTCACACACACACACACAAGCACACACACATGATTGTTTTATTCTTTATTGGTAAAAACACTAATGTTCAAATAAATCACACTTCAAAAACTCTATTTATAAGAAATAGCCCCTGAGAATACTGAAGCTGCTATTGGAGGGAGAAGAAATATTTAACACTGTACTTGTCTTAAGTATGTGTGACAGAGGGCTGGCAAGATGACTCACTGCTTGCTACCAAGCTTAAAGACCTAAATTTGATCCACAGGACCCAGATGCTAAGAAAAAACACACTCCTACAAGTTATCCTTTGCCCTGTCCCACAAATAAATAAATAAATGTGATAAAATACATTTTAAAAATATGTGACAGAATAAAAATCCAACTTATTAGCTATAACAATTCAAAACATTTTTCAGTATTTTCTTGAGATATAAACATTCTCTGCTGAGGTGTTTTCAATCAAGCAATACTTGGCTAAAAGTCCACGTGTAGAAAGAACCCCCACTGCTGGAAAAATTCCATTCTCTCCCAAGAAAAGAATTTGAAGGCGAGGCTGCAGCTCTTCACAATTCATATTCCTCCAATTGTCAACTTCCACAGTAATGTCCTGTCCCTGTCATCCTCGGGCTCTCTGATAGAGATGACAGCAACGGCCCCATCTCCCATGGATGCTCTGGGCCACTCTGAAGGACAGTCTCCTTGGAAACTCATTAATGCCTTGCTTACAAAAAGACCCTTTGAGAGGAGCAGATTTGGTCTTTTGTGCTTTGATGGCTGCCATGGCAGGGTTTCTTCAACATCTGTTAACCTAGCATTTACTGCTCCCTTTCCCACTGGACGTCTTCTGTTTCCTTCTCTTAACTGGCCTGGCTACCATTTCCAGTTCTCTGTTGAACAGAAGTAGCAAGAACGACCCTTTGCCTACACAGACCTGACAAGGCACAGCTACAGCATGAGCACAGGCACGTCAGAAGGCTCAGCTCAGCTCAGCTCTAGTCCACAGAATAGCAGAGTGTCTGCTGGAGGTGAAAGCAGAAACGAACTGAGGGCCCGGGGTCACCTGTGACCTTACTCCAGCCTAGCCACTATAGAGCCACCACCTCACCGGATGCCTTCTGATGGACCACAGGACCTCAAGGGACAGCCATGGAGCTTTCCAGGCAATTCTGTGTTCTGAGGAGTTCTATCTCTTTTAGTGGCTTCAGGGGGCTCATTTTGCCCCCTACCTAGACTTGAAGTTGAGTGTCTTTTAAGTGGCTGACCTTGCAGGACATGATGGCACATACCTATAATCCTTGCACTGGAGGGCTGAGGCAGGAGGATCACAAGTTCAAGATCAGCTTGGGCTACATAGAGAGCCTGTTTCAGATTCCCATCCCAGCCTCTGTCCTGCATAAAAAAGAAGCTGGCCTTGTACTGCCAGACAGGGCCTTGAAAGTGAAGTGTTGACTGAAATTTTTGCAGAGGCCCCAGGTGGCAGGCCCATGGGTACTAGACTTCAGCACATATGAAATGCACTTTATTTGTACATCCCAGTGGCAGCTTTGCATTGCAGTGAACTCAGACTTTCGCTGTCTTGGTCCTTCTGGTGATTGGGGTACCCCAGGGTACCAGACCTTTCCCACATTTGTAAGATACAGTAACGGCAGATTTCTTTTACACAGCTGCCTTACAGGATACTAAATACTATAGAGAAAACACCTGCTGGAGCCTCCCAAAGAACTACTCCTCCACAGCCATACTAGGAGCTGATACTTGTTACTATTGTTATGGGAGGGTTCTCCTTGCCGGCGCCATTCCCTCCAGACCAACTGGAGCACTCGCGTATCACCACTGCCACCTACAGGAAAACAGTTCACCAGATTCAAGCGCCCAGGCGCTCCCAGATGTCCTTTAACCCTCTCGTATTTCTGGGTTTCTGAGTCATGATGGAAGACATAAAGAGCTCCCTTAGCAGGAAGAAGCCTCAAAACTTGGCTTGGTTCATCTTTAGGGTGAAGGAGCAACAACAGCACATTTTAAACAAATGAGAATTAAACCTTAGGAGATTCAGAACCAGCTAGGAAAGAGGCCCTTGGCAGGGGCAGGAGGTGCAGTGCTGGTGCCCCCACAGCAGCCCCTCGCTCACAAAGCTGCTGGTCTAAATCTTCAAGGAACTCACTCATCCCTTCCATAGAAAAACAGCAGAGGATGAAAGCTGCTGCTTACCAAGCACAGTCTTCAGTCTGAGCCACGGGGGTGGAGCCTGGTACCTGGCGATGAGCAACCGTCTGACCACTGCGTGAACCCTCAGTCCTATCAGCTTCCCACCCTCCCTTTCCTTTCCAGTCAGGTTTGCAGTTTCTGACAAGTGAAGAAAGCCTAAGTCACCAGTCCCTTGATGCGGAGCAGGAGGTAGGAGCTTCCAGTAACCACGTGACCCTCGTCCTCCAGCTGGACCTGGTCTTGTAACCTAACCTGTTCCCAAACAAAGAGCAGCAGGGACAAAAGGAGCAGACTGCCTGGAGCAAAGAAGCCTAGGCAGCCTTCCAGCAGGTGAGGGCTCCCAGACAAGGGTTAGAGAGGCAGCAGGGCGGGTGGCTGACCTGGTCCTTTCTTCCTTCTTCATTAAGAACCTTTCTGTTTTGAGGTGATTTTACATTGACTAAGAAGTTGCACCAACAGTCCTGAATCCCCATCTCAGTTTCCTCCCACGTTAGCATGTTATATAACCAGTGTGCATCTGTCAAAACTTAAACATGGAACACAGTGTAGTACTATTAGCTAAACTCCAGACACTACTCACATTCCTTCAGCCTTTGCTCTGTATTTTTGTGCTGAGACCAGTTAGTTTTCACCCCCTTAACTCTGTTCTGTGTTCTTTAAAATCTGACAAACCCACAAACTCACCAACTTGCTTTCCTGCCTGGAGAGTTCCACCCTGCAGGCTTCTGTGTCTGAGCCAGGATTCCACAGGGCCTCATTAGGGCATCACATCCATCCCTACCCCAAACAAAGAAGCCCTTCAGGCCAGCCCAACAACAGAGAAAATAGGAGCTTGTTAGCCACACAGGCCCAAGGCTGCTGACCCAAGTTCTTTTTTAACTGGAATTCCCTTAAGGGGAATCCGCAGATTTAAAATGCATGTGGGATATGTTCTCCGGGTGCAGAGTCACTAGTCTGATGTGTTCCTTTCTTTGTACTCAATGGAATACAATATGTGTGGAGTAAATGAGTAAAGAAAGGAGCTAGGGAGGGCTGTGATGGAAACATACCGTGGTCACCATCACAGCCACCAGCTACCACCAGGAGAAGGGGCCCCTGAAGAAGCCAGCAGGCCGGAGAAGGTTGAAGGCTTGTCCTAGCCAAACAGGCTGCTCTCTCTTATTGACTGATAAAAATAAAAGTCTTCTGGGACTCAGTGCTCAGGTAGAGCTCTGGCTGAAGCCTAGCAGACACCGTAGTATGGGAGTGGGGAACATCCCACTGTGGGTCATATGTTAGGCTGTGATGGGAATAGCAAGACAGACCTACAAGCCGAGAGCTAGGATTCCAGGGACAAATGTTAGCATGGGGTATGCACTTAGGTTGACAGTCCAAAGATGATTAGCAATGATGACAGAAGGAAAGGAGGTATAAACAAGGTGGAACCGGGCGGGAGGAATAATGGAGAAGTAGGGGTGGGGTAGGAGGAACAGAGCTGTTATAGAGCAGAAGAGTGAAAGCCAACTTTTAAGAGTCCTCTTTCTGCAGTCTGGGGCTTTTCAGATAGGAGTGCCTATGAGCAATCACTCTGGGAACAAACAGCTTAGGGCTGTACTAAAATACCAGCTGTGAGCAGAAGTGTTGTTACTGGAGTTAAGGTCAGAGCTGGGCCTCAGTGGCTCTATCAAGCCCAGCTCCTCTAGGGACCCATTACAGAGATAAATACTAGGGGAAAACAGTGAAAGGAGATTTATTCTGTGTGGCCACACTGACAAGAGGAACCATAAGAAGTCCAGTGCTGCCCCTCCAGCCCATCCCACAGTCCTAACATGAGTTCAGGTACAATTAGAGAGCAGAAGGTATGCCTAGCTAAGCACTCCTTACCAAGGTGTGAGCTTGCCCATTGTGTCTTGGTTTATTTTCTGCAGAGTGGTCTGACAAGTTATCAGAGCTGTGTGAAATCTATTCCTGAGTGCCAAGTTCTTCTTCCAACTGACAAAGGAAGCCTTTTCTTTCTCCAGCTTGGCATTCCTGATTGTCAAAGGGGGAGGGATACAAATGCCTCTTGACAATACTTTTGTTCCTTTCAGGACAGGTATAGAAGCCAGGACAGGTCATCAGCACTGCTTAATGAAGTGAGGACCCAGGACAGCACACTGATCAAAGGCATGGTTTTTAATCTGATAGACATGGAAGCAGCTGAGCTCACTGTGATGCAGAGATCATTTCACACACTCACTACCTCAGTTTAATTGCTGAAAGGTGGGCATAACAGAAAAACCTCCTCAGACTACATTAACTCTAGTGATGCAAACATGACACAAGGAATATGGCAGAGTGTAATAATAATAATAAATAATAAATAGGGTAAGCCACATGTTCTCTCTCTCTCTCTCTCTCTCTCTCTCTGTGTGTGTGTGTGTGTGTGTGTGTGTGTGTGTGTGTGTGTGTGTCAGTGCTAAAGATTCACACAAGCCAGTCAAGCACACTACCATTGAGCCTTTACCCCAAATATTCCATCTTATGGAGATATATCAACTTTTGGGCTATTACAGATTTTTATGGATACAAGTTGATCTGGAGGGGGGAGGATTAAAGCCAAGGCACTGAGTGTTTTAGACAAGTGCCTGGCAACTAAGATCCTATGAACCACCACACGTTACGTGTATTTAGGGACTGGATTTGAGAAAAGATGAATTCAAGACAAAAAGGCCTTGATGTCTCTACAGCTCCCCGTATAGCCTCCAGTGGAAAAGCATGGTAGCTGCCCGGACTCCCACTGAGGGAGCAGGCAAAGAAGCCTTAACTGTGCTCTGTTGGTCAAGGACCAACCAACTCCATGAGGGAGCCAGGGACCACAGCATCACCATGAACGAAACTGAAAAGGAAGATTTACTTTCTGCCTCAAAGAACCACTATGAAATTCCAAGCCAGAAGAAGCCTTCCAGAAGTTACAGGTTCATGCCTGCTGTGCTCACTTGTGACAGACTGCTTCAACTAGCGCCCACAAAGGGCTGTTCTTCAGAACTGGGTGCAGAAAGCTCTCGCTACTACCACAGCATCTGCAGTACTAAAGGCTCCCATGACATCGTCAAAAGCCACCCACTGGGGTAGGACTCAGATAGTAGCTCAAACGTTATTCATTCACAGGCCTCATCTACAGGGTGAGATGTCAATAATAAAAGACATCCAAGTCAAAACACTGAAATTAAACATGTATCCTGAACAGAACACTGCCCAGTTTCAGAAAAGGCCGTAGTGAACCGTGTCATGTTTTGTAAAGGTAGCATGCATTTCATAACCCTGGAAAAACAGTCTGGGGAACAGGTATGAAAGGATATCCCAGAAAAGGAGGTGCGTTTTTTAAAAAAATTAATACATAAAAATATTTCTGAGGCCATAAAAGGCTCTTATTCTTTGACCTAATAATCTCTTTAAGACTCAAAACAGAAACAAATACACTAAAGGAAAAAGCAATGCACAATTCTGCAATCCTATTTGTAATAGTGTACCCAAGGGAAATGAAGGCATTTTCCATACATAAACTTGCTCATCGGTGATGAGGGTGGCTAATGTTATGTCATCTGAGAGAAGGAAACCCAACTGAGAGAATGCTTCCATCTGATCCTGCCTGAGAGCATTTTCTTAATTAGTGATTGATGGGGGAGGGCACAGCCCTTTGTGGGCGGGGGCCAGCCCCGGGCGGGTGGTCCTGGGTTCCATAAGAAAGCAGGCTGAGGAAGCCATGGGGAGCAAGCCAGTAAGCAGCACCCCTCCATGACTTACCTCAGCTGCTGCTTCTAGGTTTCTGCCCTGCTTGAATTCCTGCCCTGACATCCTTTGATAAACACTGATGTGGAACCATAAGTTCTAAATAAACTCTTTCTTTCCCCCATCTTGCTTTGGGTCATGGTATTTCATCACTGCAATAGTTAAGTCTAACAAAGACAGTTGCATTAGTCACAATTGCCAGAAAGTATAAACTCAGATGGTCATAACACGGGCAGAACAGAGACAAATATGGTATATCCATGCAGAAGAACCTCATTCAGCACTAAAAAGACATGGAAGCTAGGTGTGACGGTGCAGACCTGTAATCCTGGCACTCAGAGGCACGGGAAGACTAAGAGCTTCAGACCATCCTGCCCCCAAAAGGAATAGCATTCTGATTTGTGTTACAACATGTAGAACCTTGAGGATGACATAAAAAAACAAAGTTTTTAGGGGCTCTGAGACTTTTCAAAACACCCCATTCTTAGAATGTGAGACCATAAAGACACAGAGATTTTCCAGTCATCCCAAGGCTATCAGATCCTGCCTGTGCCTGACAAATAAAAACAATGGCCCAGAGTAATTCTCAGAAAGAAACACAGAATGCACTGACTGATAGCCACCTGGCCCTCTAAAAAGCCCTAGATAGGATCCTGACGCATGTCATAGTTAACTCATGCTCCAATCACCCAATTCTGAAAAACAAAACATAGACAAGGTCCTGAAAATATAAAAACAAAGTTTTAGTGGACAGGTCAAGCTATACTGACCAAGCTGAGTTAAGACAAAACAGAAATGACTGCTTTAGGAACAGCTCCCCTACCCCTCCCTGTACTGAATTTCAAGGAGAATGCAAATTGTCAACAACCTTACTGCCAGAGTTTCTCCCCCCTTTCCTCCCCCTTCCTCTCCTCTTTCTAAAAATTATACTACTGACCAATGGTAAAATAGTAGCTCACCCCACTCCCAAAAATGTGTAAAAGATGTGTGCTTTTTAAGTTCGGGGTTGACTCTCCCTGCGAGGCCGAGCAACCCCAAGTATGTGGAATAAAAACCTTGTTATTACAACAGTCTATCGTCTAATTGTGTTCTGTGGGTCGCACTCCTGAGCTAAGACTCCTCGGGGTCTTACAACAAGGACATTGTGCTAAGTGAAATAAACCAGTCACACAGAGACAAGTATTGTGTGAATGCATCTGTGAGGAGTAGGTAGGGTTGTCAGACACAGAGGAACAGGGAATGCTGGTCACTGGGACCCTGGAGAGGAAGGAGGAGACAGTAAATTAAGAAAGACGGAGGAGTTATAAAACTATGGTGGTAGTGGTTGCTCAAGAATATAAATTTCTTAATGCCACAAAAATGGCTAAAATGGGGCTCAGCGGTTCAGATCGTTTCTGTGCTGGCAGAGGACTTGGAGTCAGTTCCCAGTACCACGGCAGGAGGTTCACCACCACTTATAGCTCTAGTTCCAGGGTCTCTAGCTCCTCTTCTGGTCCCCACAAGCACTGTTATCCTCCTGAGTGCTAGGATTAAAGGCATGCGGCACCACACCCAGCTTCAGCTTAAATTCCATAATCACAGGAGGAGAGCAGTCACCTAGGACTGTGAGCTGGGCAGAGTGGGGAGCGGTGCTAACAGCTGTGGAATGATGAACCCGTTCTCACTGCCATAGTAATGACTGCACAACTCGGGTGACAGAGACTCACTGACTTGTATACTTTAAGTAAGCGAGTAAGAATTATATTTTAATATAAAGCTACTGAAAAGAAAACAAAAACTACCAGGGACATAATTAAAGGATTATTATTTAAAATTCTCAAAATTCCTTTGAGGACCTTGGTTTGATTCCCAGCACCCATATTGGGTGGCTTACAACCATGTGCAACTCCAGGTCCAGGGAATCCAATCCCCTCTTCTGGCCTCTGAGGGCACTGCACTCATGTAATTCACATAAATACACTCAAGTACACACACATACACATAAAATAATATCTATTATATATATTAATATATATGAAAACTGATGGTTACATAAATTATGTATGGGGGCTCAGTTGGATACTACACAGCCATTATAAGAGAGAAATATTATATAATAATGTAAAGAAACACAGTCTAAACTAACTTTTAAAGGATGTATATGAAAAATGTCTAGCTAGTACTATTGGGGGAATGAGGGGTGGACAATTTACATATTTGGTAGTGACCTAGGGCTTCATTTGAAAAACATTCATTTTTTTAAAAAAAAAGATTTATTTATTATATACACTGTAGCTGTCCTCAGACACACCAGAAGAGGGCATCAGATCTCATTACGGATGGTTGTGAGCCATCACGTGGTTGCTGAGATTTGAACTCATGACCTCTGGAAGAGCAGACTGTGCTCTTAGCCATTGCACCATCTCGCCAGCCCGAAAAACATTCATTTAATCTTTCTATCAGAAATAGCAAGGCAGATGAAGGAACGAAAACCTAATTTATACCGATGATTTAGAATGGTAGTAGCAGTACCTTCTTACATTCGTGATGTTCCTGGAAGTTGAACTGTTTTATTGATTCTTATGCATTGAAAGAATATAAAGTCCTTGAAGGAAGAAGAAGAAAGAAGAAAGAAACAGCAAGGTACAGGCTCTCCGCTGACCTGAGCACAAGCAGTTTTACTGGATGTATTGACTCTTCTTTAAGGAGAGCTGCCAACCTCAGTCTTTCAAAGGCACAGCATCCTGACCAGCCCTCCTGCTAACACTCCTAGTCCCAGAGGATGCCACCCAGGACCCTGGCTAATTACTGGTTAATCTAAGAGGCCCAAACTGAGAATCAGTCTGAGATGGCAAATACAACAGGGTTGTGAATTATTTAGAAAGCTGTTCCTATCCATCATCACAAACAAACAAACAAACAAACAAAACAAAAAAACCAAAACCAAAACCAAACCAAACCAGAAATATCAACATAGAATAAATAGGAGAGATTATAATGTGATCACCTTAAAATATTAAGACACCCCATGCACTTCCTTGTACAATATGCAGAGCTGGTAGACTTAACCCCACACAGGCTGTGTAACTTACAAGGCCAGCATGACTTTAAACAGTAGTTCTAACTGGGTCACCTTGAACAAGACAGAACAAAGCTTGCCAAGGGAAACATGCAAACAGAATGACCAAATACAGTAGGGAGTAGGCATTTTCCTAGCTTTCTGGAGTCTTTGCTGTAGAAAAAGAAATTTAATGCCATGTAGCTTTTCTAAGTGCCAGAAATGACAGCACGACACTGCTTGCTTTAACAGGGTGGGCTCAAGGGGAGAGCCTGGTACTGTGTCACCCCCACACACTGTCAGTTCAAGCTGGTATGTGAGAAGGGTGTTAGAGCCAAGTTTCCCACGAGAGTAAAGAACTGTACACATCTCCATCTCCCTACCCCCTCCCCCCTCTCCTCCTTCTCCTCCTCCATTCCTCCTCCTCTCTTCCACTCCTTTGGAGGCCAGGCCCCACAGGCAGACAGATCCTTTCTTGATAAAAACATTCCCAACTGCTAACTGACAGGTCAAGCAAAACTTCCCTGGGGAATACGCTGGAACAAGAAGCAATGTGGCCTCATGAGAGTGACCAAAGAAACACTGGGAAACTGTCAGCTTTCATTTGGATGACCAGGTATTCCCGCTTAGGAATCAGTTATAATAGACTGGAGATTCAGCTTAGTGGGGATGAGGACCCAGTTCCATTTTTAATACCATAAAAAAACGGAGAGTCACGACTAATTTATTTTTTGTGTGATAATAACCATGAACTGATTATTACTGAGGCTCAATGATTAATACATGGGAATCATTATAATCATCATTTCCCTTTTGTGTGTGTTTGGAATTTTCCATAATAAAAAAAATCAAGAACAAAGAAAGTATAAGGCCATTCATAACTGAAGCCCAGCCACAGATTTCTAAGAAAGGAAGGAAGGAAGTGGGGAAAGGAAGAGACAACTGCAAACATGCATCATTGAGGAAAAACTCTGCTTTTCCCAATAAATGAGAGGATGGCTACGCAACGAGGGTACATCAACAAGGCAAAATGCTATGTAGCTTCTAAAAATGATAAATACTTTGGCCTAGTTGCTAAGTGGAAATCAGCAGTGGAATGCTAAGCAGAAAGGCAGCAGCACGAAGTATTATGTGCATACTAATAACAAGGTAAAAATGCATGCTTCCATAATGGAAAGGCTCACAAGAGACTGCAGAAGCCACATCCTCCCTTTAACACTCAGCTCAGTGGCCTCCTATGAGTGAGGGAGGCCACCCCCGCATGTTCACTTGCTGAATTAATTGTGCCCCTCTGGGATCCCTATGATGGGCTTGCTTACTCTCTACAGCTTAAATAATGTCTTCCCATAGACCTGCCTTCCCTGACAGACAGTGAATTCTACCTACACACAGCAGGCAATCAGTGATGGCTGACCAAAAGAGTAGAACATAAATAGCTACTGTCTGAAATGTCTCTGACATGTCTCAGAGAATTCTTCCTTTGGAGCCACACACACCCACAGGAACCACTCAGGAAAAGCATTCCTTGGTGGTAATCAGAGAACAATGCTTCCAGTTCTGATTCACAAAGTCCTGCCGGCACTGTGGGCTTGGGAAGCCAGTAAGGCAACACAAAGCCAGGCAGACTTCCTGTCCAGACCCTCACTGGGCCAATGAAGAAAAAAAAAATCTCATTTGTTTTGCAAGCAAATGAGTCTCACTGCTATGGCCCCTAAAACTTGCTCCCCAAGTACAAGTGGAGAACAGGACTTTCCTCAGCTGACACCATGGTGAAAAGTTAGGGCAGGAGGGCAGCCAGAACTGTAGCCACTCTGAGCTCTGTGCAGGAGGGTGTCAGCACTGGAGCTTAAGGGGCTTCTGTGGGCAACAGCAGGGACAGTCCAGGGCCTTCCAGTGGTGTACCACCTAGTTCATAGCTATCCAAATGTCTCCCCATCCCTTCTGTTTACAGGTGCTTTGAGAGGACTGATAGATATTTTAGAATGCCAGAAGTAAATTCAGATAGTCACTGTTCAGAGCAGTAGTGTGTGGGGCAGTGGACCATGCCACCAGCAGAAAGCCTGGTAAGGTCGAGCGGATCCAGAAACCCCAGCAATTCTCATAATTGAGAACTTGTAGGCATTTAAATCTACTCCCGACAAGGTTCCTGTCCTGGAACATGTGACAATGACACTCCGTGGAGAAGACAGTGACAATCAGTCATGTAGGGACAACAACCTAAGTCCCTTCACATGCAGATGAGGCATCCTTAACATCTCAGACCAAGCCAATAGAAAGCATCTGCCTTTAGACTCCAACCCACCCCAGGCCTGTCTTATTGAGATGTAACTCCAGGGATGAGGATTCTCTCCCGAAACTTTCATCTGATATCTGCCTGACCCAACCACCTGAATTTTCAAGCCTACTGCAGCCACTTCCTGCTCTGTGGCCCCAGTCTTTGCCCCTAGCCACCCGCTGCATCCCGACGCCTGACTCCATCAACTCCAGGACAGGGGCAGCCATGGAAGAGGCTCAGCAGCCTGTCTTACTCTGGCTTCCCATTAGAGAGCTGCAACTCTTTGGCCACTCTGGCTGGGTCAGAGGTCCTTGGATCTCCAATGACAGTGTTCGGTATGCAGACCAGCAATTTGTTTAACTCTTCTTCTTAAATAAGATATTTGAGAATCTTACCAGATCTACCGAGTTTTCCAGAAAAGCTCTCTCGCACAATTCTACACATCTTCTCAAAAGGTTCTTCATCCAAACCAAACCACTGTAGCCACTAACATGAATGTTAAAAACAATATGGATGCTCACAAACAGCAAGATGGCAGCCAGGCATAAGGTAAAGGTTTTACCTTGATGTGAGCAGCTCTCTAGGGCAAGCTCAGTTCCATGCATTTGTGAAGGCCCTCAGCACAGACAGTTGCCCAGACTCCGTGCCTGTATGCTGGGAAGGCAGGAGGGTCTCACTTGGATGCTCTGATTTGAACCCATGCTCTGCTTGAGGTCCTAACAGACAAGGATGTCACACACTACCCATCAGGAAGTCATTCTGCTGAGCTACCTTCAGTGTACCAGACCTGTGAACACACAAGCTTTATTTAGCTCATTTTCCTAACAACTCCCACCCCAAATTGGTTGCTGTGGTGGTAGGGAACCACCAAATCAAAGACTTGCAAGAGTGATCAAAAGGGGAGTCCAAGCATACAGTATCACAACTTCAAACGTGGCAGAGGGAAGAAAACCACAGGAGCACCCCCTCCTGCCAACATATACCCACCATACCCTTCCGACAATACTCAAAGGCTTGTGGGGGGTCTGGGCCAACTGATTCTATCACTTGTCCAAGGAGCTCCTCAATGCGCCAGGGAAATGTTCTGAGGCAAGTGTTGCTCCCCCACTGCCCTGGTCCCACCCTTCCTGACTCTGCGATAGTACATAGATGTATCTTGCTGCCAAAAAAGGGACTTGTGGTGGTTTTTAATAATCATTTACTTCCAATGAAAATAAAGTAAAGATGACCATAAGCCTGGGATTACAGTTATTCTGCTTGGTTTGTGAGACAGAGTCTCACTATGTAGCCTTGGCTGACCTGGAACTCGCCACATAGACTAGGCTGGCCTCAAATGCATACAGATCTACCTAAACCTGATATGAACTGTGCTGTTCATTTATTAATCCGGGTGCTGTGGTTAAAGACACCTTTAACCCCAGCACTGGGGAGACAGAGGCAGGAGAAAGTTTGGTCTACAGAATGAGTTCCAGGATAGCTAGGACTACACAGAGAAACCAAATTTTAATTAATTAATTAGTTAATTAATTTAAAAATCTATTAATCCTCAGTGGCCAGTCTGGTGTAATGTGAGCACTGTGAGTACTAATTACTCACAGGAGGCAACTCCAGAACTCACCGGCTACATGCCTTCTACACTTGTAAGACTACAATTACCCTATCTACCTTACCTGGATGAGACTTATAGTCATTTCTAGGTCATTTCGAATCCAAGAAAGCCTATAGGGAAAATAAAATTTCAATACATTTTTGTCTCAAAAGTAGGAAAGGAAACCAAGAACTTCTGAGAACACGTAGCATCCATCCTCGGGTCAGCCACGGCAGTGACGTGGTCCTTGGACAGTGTGATCAGCCTACTGTACAGACACAGGACCTTCCGTTTTGAGAGGATCCCTTCAGAAACTGTTTGGCTATGCTGAGTACAAAGCCAGGCTTCCTTAGGTAAGAAAGTGAGGCAGTGTATATTTGGAACAGGATAGGTCCAGAGTCAAGCCTCACTTAAAATTACGGGGATAGCAGGCACGAGAAGTGTACCTCAGTAGTAGCAGGCATGCCTAGCATGCCCAAGACCCTAGGTTTTATCCTTAGCCTTCCCTCCAAACAGACATACGCATGTGCGTATTGACACGGATATAGACACGGAGCTTTTATTACCATGGTTCAATATCTCATCTATAAAATGGGATTCATACTATTAACAAGGAAGAAAGTTATTCTCCCATTTCCTTGTATACCAGAACTGCTTGTAGAGGTTGTTAAGAATGTAGATACGTGCATCCTGAGCCCAAAGATTCTATTTCAGTGCATCTGATGTGGGGCACAGAAATCTGTGGGGATTTAAATTATTTTTCATTTTTAATTACACAATATGTAAATATATTTCTCCCTTGTAAAATATTAAAACATTACCTTATCAGTTATGATTGCATTCAGCTGCAAGCAATTAAAAACCAACATTTGCTTAAGCAGATGGGGGTTTATTTTTCTCAGGGAACAAGAAGAACTCTTGAAGCAGGTAGCATGAAGGTACCATGACTTGAGAACTATGTGACTGCTGTCATCTACCTGAGGTTACAAGACTGTAGCTGCTACCTGAAGGCCCGTGAAACAGGCAGGGGGCGGGTACAAAGGATGGGGGATGTCTGTTTATGTCCATTTATATCCGTTTATGAAGGAGTGCTCCCCTAGGAGCCTTCAACTTACAGGCCAGAGCTTAAGGTGGCCACTCCTCACTACAAGGGAGCACACAGAAGGGAGCATCTTAGCTGGACAAAGCCGCTCCAAACAAAACAAAGGTTCTATCAGTGTACGGTTGGGCTCGGTTGGGCTGGGCACACACTACAGTCACCTGGGTCAAAGGAGCCTCAATTGAGGAGTTGTCTCCATAATGACTGACCTGTGGGCATTCTGTGGGACACATCTCTGGGACATTTTCTTGATTGCTAATCAATAGGAGAGGGCTCACCCACTGGGCAGTGCTATCTATCCCTGGGCAGATGGGCCTGGGCTACATATAAAAAGAATATCTGAGCAAGCCTTCCTCTGTGGTCTCTGCAGGGGAAAGGAAACTAGGGCGGCATGGAATAAATGAGGAACAGCAACTGGGTACCTGCTGAGAAAGGCTACATTCTCCATGGTGCACCCTCTCCATCAATACTGGCTTCATGCACGTTCCAAAGAAACTCCTCAGGAGATTCTGGTGCCCCCTTAAGTAGCTTTTTGAGAATTACTGCCGCACTCACACCAAGGTTTCTACATGACCTGAGCATTAAGCCTAGTGTAGCTGTGATTCGAAGTAACTCATGAATAGTTACACTCATCTTCTCTAGAAAACCTAACCCGTTGTTACACCTGCGCCTCACGTTGGACTGCAAATGGGAGACAACAACAGAATGTGGAAAATTATCGGATCGTTTTAGAAATCAAACCCCATCCTTCAAACGACGTTGACCCAGGACTTAAGAAATGTGACCTGGGCCCAAAGCGTGGCTATAGCATGAGGCTCGTGGAGACAACAGCATCACCCACAAGGTGACCCTGCCTAGAGTGCAGGGTCATCCTAGACAGGGGTGTGCTGAAGCCAGAGTAGGCAAGTGTGCATGAAGATGAAAAGACAGTTCCCAGAGTCTAACGTATGAAAGGCATACCTATGCAGAGGAAAAGCCCGGAAGGCAACCCACAACTGCTGAAATCTTAGTGGTATATGCAACTTATGCCTGGTTCTGCTTTATATTTTACTTAAAAAAAGAATTATTTTATTTTTATGTGCATGTTTATATACCTGCTGTGTGTATGTGTGCTATGAGTGTGCCTGGTGCCCATGGAGGCTAGAAAAGAGTATTGTCCCTGGAACTGGAGTTACAAATGGTTTGAGCTGCCATGTGAGTGCTGGGAACAGAACCCAGGTCCCCTAGAAGAGCAACGAGCACTCTGAATCCCGAACCATCTCTCTAGCCATCTGTTTTGGTTTTGGTTTGTGGGAAAGAGCAATTTCTAACAAAAAGACTATTTCTTCGATTGGCACACAGGCAATCTCACATCTGTAGGCTTAGCTATTTGGGGATATGAGGTAGGAAGATTATTTGAGCAAGGAACAGAAGACCACCTAGGAAATGTATTAAAATTTCATCTCAAAAGAGAAAAAAAAAACTTTCTTTTAAAGATATAGCCATATTTTTAACATTTATTATTTTATGTGTACAGATTTTTTCCCCCTATACAGATGTCTGTGTAGCATATGCAGGCCAGAAGAGGGTATTGAGTCCCCTGGAACTGGAGTTACAGATAGTTGTAAGCTGCTCTGTTGATTCTGGGAATCAGACACAGGACTTCTGGGACTCATCTTTCCAGCCCCCATATCTATTATATAGATATTTTAAAATTACCAATGCTATATAGTCATCAAGAATACTAGAATAGTTTTTAGAAGGCCTTTGGTTGGTCAATTCATCCAGCTCTATGCCATAGCTCACATCTGGCCTTTGTGTAAAGTTATATAGCAAAAAAGAGCTGCAGCCAAAGCAAGTGTGTGATTATGTATGTAGGACACCACGGCAAGGCTGCTGACTATGATGGCAATGTTTTGACATCTGAAACAACGGTGATTTAACAAGGAGAAACAATCCAGAATAAAACACAGACTCAAGGTCCCTGTGGTTTGCTGATGGACATGCTGTAAAGGCCAGTGGATTTATTACTCAGCCACTGTACTGCACTCAGCTGCCAAACTACCCTGCACACAGCAATTAGGGTGGAACTCAGGACACTATATGCACTACATATAAAGCCTCTGAGAGAAACCAAAATGCACACAACCCCACAGCATGGCAAGCAGCCAACTTAAGAAAAGTTTTCTAGGGGCCTGTTAGAGAGCATTGGCTGCTCTTGCAGAGGGCTGGGTTTCAATTCCCAGTGCCAACATGGCAGTTAAAACCATCTGTTATAGAGGATCCAGTGCCCTCTTCTGGCCTGTGTGGGCACTGCACATGCAGGCAAAACACCCATATTCATAAAATAAAAAGTAGATCTCAACACCAAGAAAAGGTTGCCAATTAGTGCAGTCTCAGCAAGCCCCTGACGGAAATTACCTCAGGAAGCCATGGAGGCTTTCTGCCTAGCAAACTCCTAATTATATTATTGATAAGCAAGAACCACAAGTGGATGCTGTTAACTTGTGGAGTGGCAGCTGGGCAGGGAGTCAGGCATGGGAAGGTAGTCAAACGCTTGTAATCTACACACAGCTACAGCCTAAAATGACCTTCATCTGTAACAAAACTGCCCCTTGTAAGGAAGGTTCCCCTCTTACAAGCTCTTTGCAGTTAGCAACAAGCTTGTTGAGCTGTGCTTCCCAAGACCTTAGCCATGGTCTTTAGGAGGGAGCTTATAGGGCCAGAGAGGACAGAGAATGATGTGCCCGGGAGCCTCAAACTGGTTCCAAGAGCTCAGGACCAGTCACCTGCTCTTCCTCTAAGTCTATGAGCTCTGACATGAAACTGAATTATACACAGGACACCGCCATTGCTGCAGCCTGGAGGGACAGAGTCCTTCCGTACGAAGAGTGTTTAGCTCATGGGAGGCAAGGCCCACACAAGCAAACAGAATGGCAAATGGACATGAGAACATCCAACCTTAGCAGAAATGCAAGAAATACAAATGTAAGTGTAACACACTTTTTCCTGAAGCACCGGATTCACTGTGCAACAGCTCCTCTTCCAATCCACCTTCTTTACTACAGTGACCTTTCCACAACACAAATCTGGTCATGTGACTGGCCTGCACAGAGTCTGATTCCCATTATTAGTGTGAGCCTACTCCATTGCAAGCCCTGTCTGCTCCCTCCTGCCCTTCTGTCTGCATATCTACAACAGCCCTCACCTGCTTCCAGTCTGGTTAACATTTAACATCTTTGGAATGTGTCCTCAAACTTTGTGGAAAGTCTCTCCCAGCCTTCTCTATATACCACTGTCCCACTCCAGCCTAGGGCAGACTAGGCTGGGTGCCAGTAAAGACTGAGCAAATATTAAAGCAACTTGATTCCCACACCCTCTCCCCAGAGCAGGACCTTACCAGTTTAGTATACTGCATAGAGTGGCCAGGCTGCCACTTGGGAAGCTGAGATCGGAAGGTTGCAAGTTCAAGGGCTGCCTAAATGACATGTCGACATCCTGTTTTCAAAAAGGCAGCATCCTGTTTCCAAATTTAAATAATCAAGTTTTAATAAAACTGGGTCTATTTAGCTAAGAGTGGTAGTGCACACTTGTAATCCCAATACTAAGGAGGCTGAGACCAGCCTGAGTTACACAGAGACCCTGTCTATAAGTAAATAGTAAGAAAATAAACAAATGCTATGTCTCTCAACCTGGTGATTCCATTTGAAGGAATTTATTATTATGAGTAAATAATCTAAAACTAAGAAAAGGTTTAGGACTTGACATGATTACTGCATCAGTTGTCATAGCAACATAGAAAAAAGACACAGAACAACCAGATGTCTAACACCAAGGCAACAGTAATGACCACACATTAGAAAGTCATGTTAAATGATCTTTAGGACAAGGGCTATATCTCAACAAGGTGCTTGCCTAGCACATGCAAAGTTCTGTGTTCTATCCCAAGAGAAAGCATGATAGTATTTATATGCTGCTTTCTCACTAGAAAATGCCTGCTACATGTTAGATGGGCAATAAATAGGGCACACACCCATCTACAGCATCATTTCCATAACTAAAAGTGCAGTAATGTTACAAGAAGGAAATACACAGGCCAAGGTGTTTACAGGAATGGCTACAGGTAGTAGAGGAATGATATTTTTTCTACTTCTCTATATTTTTTCATGCTTTCAAGTTTTGAGGTTCAAGAACCCAGAGTCAGGGGAGAAGACTGTGCCAGCTGCAAGCGGAGGAAGACAACAGTCTCTGCTGGTGCCGTGGCAGCTGCACTCACAAACTCACAGTAGTTACAGCTGCTTGCATAAGAGCCACCGCACAACATTTCACCATGGGGGTGGGTGGTCTTGACACCGCCCCCTGGCTGAAGAGCTAGCGACAGAGAATGGCAGTGAGAGGGAAAGTCACTATTTCTCAGAGTGTGGCCCCTCAGTGTTCCATTGG
This sequence comes from Micromys minutus, assembly GCF_963924665.1. Taxonomy (NCBI): domain Eukaryota; kingdom Metazoa; phylum Chordata; class Mammalia; order Rodentia; family Muridae; genus Micromys; species Micromys minutus. The sequence continues at coordinate 12,765,006 of NC_137979.1, forward strand.
ATGGCCCCACACCCATGACTATGTGGGCAGCACAAACTGGACTCGATAGATTATATATAAAAAAAAAATAGCATGAAGCTGGGAAGGAGGTTGCTAGGGCTACAGTGGATCTCAGAGGACTTAGGGGAGAAGAAGGGATTAATATGATCAAAATATAGGAATGTATGAAATTCCCAAAGAGAACACTTATATTCAAAATATATATATATTCTCTCTCTCCCCCCATGAAATTCCCAAAGAATAAAACATATATTCAAAACATATATATATATATATACTCTCTCTCTCTCTCTCTCTCTCTCTCTCTCTCACACACACACACACACACACACACACACACACACATACACACTGAGTACCGTACATCCTTAGTCCTAGTACTAAGTGTGATTTGAGGCAGACCAGCCTGTCTATATAGGCTGTCAGGGATACAAGGCTATACAGTAAAACCTTGTCTCAAAAAATAAATAAATAAAATAAAATAAAATAAAAGAGAGAGTCCACTCAGGTGGTGGCGGCACACACCTTTAATTCCAACAATGGGGAGGCAGGCAGATCTCTGAGTTTGAGCCAGCCTGCTACAGAGTTCCAGGACAGCCAAACCTACACAGGGAAACCCTATCTCAAAATAAATAAATAAATAAATAAATAAATGGGAGTCAGGTAGGGGTCTCAACTCCTCAATTTTTCTATCTTGCCTAAAGCTGCCCCCCACTGTGAGGAGTCAGAACTGCCCTGACCTCCCAAGACATCCTAGTCAGCTCCCTGTCCTACATCATTTGTAACAAAAGCCAAGGGGCAAAACGGAAGGTAGAGACAATTTGTCCCTGGAGCTCTAAAGAATAAAAAAGAGAGCTCTTCTAGAGTAATCAGGCTGCCCCAACGCAGGTCATTCAGCATGACCTCTCATCCCAAGCAAATGCACTTCTGCATACTGACCACTCTACTATAATCCCATGCAAAACTGTTTTGCTTTTACCTCTGGTGAGAGATGGAAAGGGGAACCCAGTGTGTCAATATCCACCCTGATGAATAAATACACTGCTGCATTCAGTGCTTCTCATCTGGTCACCCTGTGCTCAGATCAGGGGGATCCAGTAAGTCTGGATGGGTGCAAGTACACCCAGCTGGATGAAGCAAAGGTTCTTTCCTGCTTGTCTGTGTCATTATGGGGGAGAGTCTTTCCTGGTGATTAAGAACTCTATGTCTTAAGGCTCTGAACTACCCGCTGACATTAGCAGCCCTCGGCTCCCTAACAGCTTTCTAAGGCTGACAGACTGCCCAGCACTGACACACAGCCCATATGTTACAGTCTCTTCCTGCAGACTGTAGGAATGAGAGAGCGCCAGGATAAATGGCACTAAATAATGCAGTGTTCCCATGCAGGGACCTAACAAAGAACATTAGAGAGAGCTATACAGTGAGGGGCATGTAGAAAGGTTGCAGAGCTCCTGCAATAGCCACCTGGCCGTCACACCAGCCCACCTGAATTTGACACTGCTTAACAGATAACTGCACACCCCGTTCTGCCACGTTCAGCAATGTCTCTGCTGCTGACTTCACACAAAGGCAGTGAGCGCCACATGGTTGGCTAGGCTTCACTCCACTGCAGGTCGGCTCTGGGAGGCTTGCTCCGGCTACACTGTCAGGAGCACTCCCCTCTGCTGTCCTTCATGCTCACAGTACAAAGGGACGAGCACTAGAGCACTAACCGCTGGCAGAGTGAAAAGAGGAGACAGGCCCCTCTCTTGAGAAGAGAGCAGTAGGGGGTGTGCTGTGGGCAGTGAGCAGCTCTCATCCCTGGAATACACAAAGCTGGGCTGGAAGCCACCTGGCAGAATGCCCTAGAAGGGATGATGCTGCCCTTGGAAACACACGGCGCTTCTCCCTCTGAGACACTGCGGTCTTTGATTTCACTGGAACAGCCTGAAGCTGTATTCCTCATTGGACTGACAACAATCCTGTCCCTGACTAGCATGCTCTATGCAATAAATGACTAACAGGAGAGGCAACAAAGAAGGCTAGGACGGGCATTCAAAATGTGACAGTGTACTCCAGAAGAGACCATGAGACTCAAGACTCTGCTGACCTCTCCAGACTCCACCCACTTTCAAGCCCACACACAGACACACACAGGGACAAACTTCAGTAGTCATAAGTCAGCATCAACAGCTCCTGACTGGGTTCTTTTTAAACGATCCTTATTTTTATTTATGTATATTGAATGTGTGTGGGTGTACAGGTGACACATATGTCTGTAGAGCCAAAGGGAATGGCTAAGATATCTCTTTAGCCTTCTTGACTAAATTCCTAAAATATCCTACATGACTAACCTCTTACTTTATATAGCTTTTCCCAGAAGACTAAGGTAGAAACTTTTTACTGTCACTTTTCTCACATGGGAAGATGAGACCCAGATAATGTGACTATTCCCAACACACACACATGTATATGAACACATACACATATATGCACACACATATATATGTACACATATATACATACACACATTCTCTCTCTCACACACATACACACATACACATACATACACACATACACACACACATACACACACACACACACACATACATGAGCATATACCCTTATCTGCCTGGCTTCCTAGCCCTATGCTTATGAGCTTCAACACAGCTGCTCAGTAGCAGGATGAAAACAGTCACAGTAAGGCCTTGGTATGCAGACAGCCTCCTGGTATGCAGCTTCCACTGGAGCTAGCCCCTTCCCAGGACTTGCAGAGTGAGGCCACCTTCTCTGGTCTGAAGGGCTCTCTCTATAGTGCTTACTTTAGTGCTGAGACTAATTCCAGACAAAAAGCTGTCAGTTTGCTTGGACAGCTGGAGAGAATTCTCAAGCCCAAGGCCTCTCCTCCTCACCTCCCTGCACGCCTCTGTGCTACACGATGCACCCAGGAAGCCTGACGTTCTTCAGTGCTCCTCATGTCAGGGCACAAGTGCCAAATCTACAACTAAAGACTGGACTTCGGAAGAACAGAAAGGGCACAGAGCCTAAGGCATGACTCCATCCCTTTTCCAGAGAGAACCAATCACAGTAACCAACCAGTGAACAAGTCTAGTGAAGGACAAGCATTTTCTAATTACTGTTTGGAATTGGTTGTTCTTGTCATCACTGCTACTGCTACTTTTTCTTCTTCTCCTCCTCCTTCTCTTCCTCCTCTTCTTTCATCATCATCTTGTGCTGTGTGGGATGGAACCTGGGGCCTGGCCCACTAGACAAGCACTCTACTTGTCAGACGTACTGCTGGCTGAATAACATTCAATATTTACTGAATGACATTTATTATTACCAATACTTACAGAGACTTTCTGGTGCTTAGCCCAGAGAGAGGTACCATTAGAAACAGGCTTTCTAAAACTTAAGTTCAACATAGAAACTGTGGTGGTTTGACTGAGAATAGCCCCCATAGGCTCATATGCTTGAATATTTGGTCTCTAGTTGATGAAGTGTCTGGGAAAGATTAGGAGGTGTGGCCATGTTGGAAGAGGTGTGGCACTGTGGGTAGACTTTGAGGTTTCAAAAATCCACGCCCAGTATCTCTTTCTCTCTGCCTGCAGCCTGCAGATCTGAATGCAAAGGCTACTACTTCTTCAGCACCACTCCAGCATGCCACCATGTTTCCTGCCACAGTGATAACAGACTAACCCTCTGAAACCATAAATAAGGCCCCAATTAAATGCTTTCTCTCAGAAGTTGCCTTGGTCATAGTGTCTTTTCACAGCAGAAGAACAACACCTAAGACAGAAGCCATTTTACAATCCCTACCAAATGAGTGTATATAGGCACTGACCACCGATGGCTGGCTGCTGTCACTTCAAACTGAAAGACAACCAACATTAAGAGCCTCCTGAGAGGAAATGATTCAACCTCTGAAACAGTTGCCAGGCCTGGAAGCCTTGAACCTGTAATTCCAGTACTCAGAATGCTGAGGCAGGAGGATCCAGAGTTCAAGACCATCCTTGATTCAGGTCAGTCTAGACTATGGGAGACCCCATTTCAAACAAAACAAAACTCCTGAACCTAAGTCTGATCAACTTCTACATTCAGCTTCCAACTTGCACGAGATAAGGAGGACAGAGGAAAATGTGAGCATGCTAAATGACACCATGGAGGTACGGTCAGCAAAGTCTGGAGTTAATCTTTTAAAATGGTGAGTTGGTAAAGCACTTGCCACCCAGTCTGACTGATCCCTGAACCCAAGGAAAGAGGAAGGAGAGACGTACTCCACAAACTCATCCTGTAACCTTCACCTCTGTGCACTGCCAACCCCACCAGGGGAAAGAGAGAGTCAGGGAGAAGCAGAGAGAGAGAATAAAACGGACACTAGACTGTGGCAAACACTACAGGACAGATGTCCTAGTTTCTTCAGTAAGTCCGCTATGATGAAAACCATTGAGACAAAGGGTTATCAATCAAGAGCGAGGAGACACATCAATAAACTAATACTGAACCTTAGAACATCCTAGTCAAACAAACAGAATCTTAAGACATTATAAGGCAACTAGAACTCTGAACCTAACTAAATATACAACACTAGAAACTTCTGTTAAGCTTTTAAAATACTTTATTTTTATCAATCATGTGTAGTTGTACATACCTTTAATTCCAGCTTTGAAAGGCAGAGGCGGGCTGGAGAGATGGCTCAGCAGTTAAGAGCACTGACTGCTCTTCCAGAGGTCCTGAGTTCAATTCCCAGCAACCACATGGTGGCTCACAGCCATATGTAATGAGATCTGATGCCCTCTTCTGGTGTCTGAAGACAGCTGCAGTGTACTCATACATAATAAATAAATAAATCTTTTTTTTTTTTTTAAAAAGGCAGAGGCAGTAACAGTGGGATTACTGTAAATTCCAGGCAAGCCTGGTTTACATAGTGAGTTCTAGTTCAACCAGTGCTAGACAAAGAGACCCTGTCTCAAAAAACAAAGTCTGTCTGTGTGTGTGTGTGTGTGTGTGTGTGTGTGTGTGCACGCGCGTGCGCGCACATGAGTGTACACCTGCCACATGTATGCAGGCACTGTCAGAGGCCAGAAGAAGGTATTGAATATCCTGGAGCTGCCTGATGTTCATGGTGGGAACTGAACTTAAGTCCTCTGAAAGAGCCAAAAGTACTCTTAACCACCAAGCCATGGGAGAGAAACTCTTTAAGGTGAAATTATTATTATTATTATTATTATTATTATTATTATTATTATTATTATCATCATCATCATCATCATCATCATCATCTATTACTACTCCAGCCTGGGCTGAAGCTAAGTAGTACTATTTGCCTAGTATGTATGAGGCCCTAGAGTTGAGCCCACAATAGTCATTTTTAGAGCTACCTACTAAAATACTAAATAATTTGACTGGGAAACTTACTCTGAAATAATATGGGTGGGAGGGAGAAAAGGAAAGTGAGAAATGTTATAATTATGTTATAATTTTAAAAATCTAATATGGACAGAGAAAAGGGACAAATAAACAGATTATCAATGCCAGGCAGCAGTGGTGCCCACCTTTGATCCCAGCACTAAGGAAGCAGAGGCAGGCAAATCTCTTTGCTTGAGGCCAGCCTGGTCTACAGAGTGAGTTCTAGGACATCCAAGACTACACAAAGAGCCTGTCTCAAAATATAAAAACAAAATAATGAAACCACAAACTAAAAACAAAGACAGATTAGCAAAATCCAGCATGCCATAACAGAGAGGGTGCTGGGCTGCACCTATGCAGAGACTGTTACAGTAGACTCCTTATTTGAGCATATAGTTATTTTTAGGTAATATAAAGTTTTAAAAAATTAATCCAGATTTGAACTTAAGATTGATATAGCCAATATTCTCAAAGGAAAGTTAAAGTAAAATTTATAAGACACAGAGCTGGGGTCTGGAGAGATGGCTCATCAGTTAAGAGCACTGACTGCTCTTCCCAAGGTCCTGAGTTCAATCCCCGGCAACCACATCTGTAATGGGATTTGATGCCCTCTTCTGGTGTGTCTGAAGACAGCTACAGTGTACTCGATACATTAAATAAATAAATCTTTTTTTCAAAACTTTACATATTAAAAAAAGACACAGAACTGGGCACGAGCCAGCATTCAGAGGGTTAAGGAAGAAGGACAGTGGGTTTGAGACCAACTGAAGGGAAAGGGGAAATAATGCATAAAAAATGAAGAATTTCCTGTGGGAGAGAAGGCTCAGCAGTTAAGGCACACACCGCTCTCACAGACGGTTGGAGTTCAATTCCTAGCATCTACCTGGTGACTCATATTACAGTTCCAGAGGATCCAACAGCCATTTCTAATTCCCAAGGACACCAAGTACGCATGTGGCACATACATATACATTCAGGAAAAATACCCATCCACATAAATACAAACAATAACAAATTTCTAATCAAGGAACTTCATTTGAGGCAGCTATTACTTAGAAGAGGTAAGCTTACCTATGTTATTCAAAGTAACTAACACATAATAAAAGCTTTCAACAAAAACTTTATGACCCCCACTCAAATAAATATTAGACCCATTTTATAAACAAGGAAACAAAATCTGAGAAAAAGAGGTAAGATCTCTAAAAATCTTCTCCTAGTAAGAGACAGAGCTTGGATCTTGGACCAGTCCCCACACTCAGGGAAAGGAGAGCTCTGTGATTACCGAACAGGAAGAGGGATTCATGAAGAGAAATGAGCCATGACTTGGAACAAGGAACAAGAATAAGGTAAGGCTGAAAGACCTCCAGGAGAAAGGCACTCAAGACACTGAAAAATGCCATTCTTGTGGCGTTCAAGGCAGCTTCTCCTAATTACAGACTGGTCTCCACGGCTGTCATTGGAGTAACCTCACTAATTCAAATAAATAGCCAGAGGGTTTCAGAGGGAACAGTTTTAACGGTATTCCATAATGATTTTGGATTATAGCCCAAGGAATTAGCTAGTTAAGTGTGGGATCATCTCAAATTGTTTGCTTGGCTGGATCCCAAGAAAGTCAGGCTGTCATCTTGCAGTGAGGTACCAGTTTTGTGTTTCTACCCAAAAGGGAGGCTCTGCCATGGAACTTGTAAGTTGTACTTGTGAGAGCTGCACCTTTGGGATTCACAGTCTTTGACTTAAATCTGTTCCCCTGCCTTCTTTAGAGAAAGCTGTACCATTGTCAGTGGCAGTCCACATCCACAGAGGCCATCTCTGCAATAAACAGTCAGATAAAAGCCATTCCAGAAGCAAGCCTACTGTGCCTGGGTACCTTGGGAGAATCTCCCAGCCCAATCCACTTGGCTATTCTGCTCCTCACATGATGCTAAGGATGGTCAGGATGCCACTGAAGAGCAAGTTCCAGAAGCTCCTGTAAGGCACAGGAAGAGAACTGGCTACAACTCTCTTAACTGCTCAGCAGCATCCCTGTTTATATAACTAGGAGCCTCACAGCTCTGAGAGAACGACGCACACAGGGAAAGCCAGCAGAACAGTCCACAGTAAACCAGGCCTTCCCGAACTGGGCATCTACGGCAGCAGGTTACAGCCATAGCTAGTCTTGCACCTCCCATGGGTCCCTAAGCTGCCCACTACAAGAGGCCGTGCAGCAGAGCGAGAAGTCCGGCCCAGCAGGTGGAACCTGTGCTTCTGCAGAATCACCTTCACATTTTCCGTCCCTGGCAGTTTTACAATGTGAATGGAAAATCACTGGCAATCCCTCACAACCTAGACTGAACAGAAAGCAGAATTCCATTAGTTCTGCCCTCTTTCCTGAAAAACTGCAAAGAAAAACGACGAAAAGTTTTTGCATTTGGCTTTTCTTCTGCGTCTGCTCTCTTTGCTTCTCTCCATTTCAGGTGCTAATGAGCCTGGCAAGCTCCTAAAATGAAAGATGAGGATGAAGGAAGGAGATGAGGAAGGAGGAGTCATAAGGGAAATTTGTCCCTGGAATCCCAAGCTTGTACCTAATCAGCATAAACTTAAAACAGCAGATCTAGGCAAGGGCCAGGCCACCCTGTTTTCCTGACCCAAGATCAGCATGTTCTTTCTCACAAGACCAAGCAACAACATTCAAAAAATAACAGCAGCAATAAAGGCCTGGGACCTTCAGGTCAGTCAGACCGAGGCTCAAATGCCTGGCTTTGCAATTTATCAGCCCCAAGACCTCGGGTGTGTCTGTTCACCTTGGTTTTATGCTTCAGTCATTTCATATATAAATTATGGGTAGCAATGACCCTGCAGGGCTGCTGAGAGACTCAGAAGTGACATGCAGGCACTCAGAGCTTATCATGTGTCAATGTATACACTGCTCATTGAAATCCTACCATAACACTGTCATGGAGTGCTTATGTGCCCAGGTTTACAGACTAAGGTAATGTTCTAGAAGACTGAGAACTGGTAGTATTGCTAAATGTTAGGGTTGCAAACAGGATCTGCTCTCATCTGCTCTGAAGGTTTGGTTTGGTTTGGAGACTGGATATGAGCCCAGAGCCTTACCTATGCTTGGCACACTCTCTACCACGAGGCACATCAACTGTTCCACGGGCTGTGCTTTTTGTGCCACAACAGAGCCTGCTGCAAACTGGGGCAACAAGCTGGTCGTCGGAATCCCAAAGGCAGGGCCAGCTCTGGGATGGGCTGTGCTAGTCACTAGCCTTGTTGATGTAGCAAGATGCCTGACCACAGCAACTTAGGAAAAGAAAGGTCTCCTTTAGACTCACAATTTAAATGCATTCCACCATTTGGTTAGGTGGGAAACAACAACTCCCCTGTGGCAGCAGAAGTGTGAGGTGACCTTTGGTCACTCACGCTCCAAGTCTTTTCTCCTGACTCAGTCTGAGAACCCAGCCCACAGGAAGCCCACATTCAGGGAGTGCCCTCCCCCTCAATTAAACCTCTGGGAATGCTCTCAAAGCCAAGCCCAGAGGTGTCTCCTGGGCAACTCCAAATCTAGTCAAGTTGACAGTTAAAATAACCATCACAGGTGAGAACCTGGGGCTCTGAAAGACCTCAGATGAAAAGCCCATACTTTTAAACATATAGGTAAGCATTTGTGGGTAAAATTACATGATGCCTGAAATTTGCCTGAAAATAATGTAGGTCGGAGGGAGGATAAGGGATACAGGCTGGGCTACATGAGACCAGCTAGATCAGATGCAGTCATGCCATATCCTGTCTTCCATGCTCATGCTGATGCCTGAAACTTTCCATAACAAGAATGTAAAAAGCAGAAACAGAAGAATTCATCCTAAGAATAAGAAAAGCAAAAACTATTCTTATTCTTAGGAGTCTCAAACTGGGTAAGTTCTGACCCAAACCCCAAGTCCCTTCTGAGCCACTTTAAAAGTCTCTTTAAGGTGCTCTTTCTTCTTTCTTGCCTTACTGAGTGGTCAGTCCAGTGTGGCTAAGCTGAGCCAGGGAGTTGAGAGCACCACAGTCTCCACTGAGAGCCACACAGTGGTGGAACAGATTGATAACTGGTGCTTAGGGAGACTGAGCCCTGTGGCCTAGAGAGCCAGGGGAGGCCTCGGGAAGGTAAGAGGACTTGGGAGTCAGGAGGTTATGGGGACGTAGGGAGACTGCAGGGCTGAGAAGAAATGGGGAGGCACAAATGTGAATGTGTAGACAGGCATGCTGAGCTGCCTCCAGGCCTCCCACTATCCACTGCCAAAAGGAGGGATGACGTCAGTTTAGCTCATCTCTCTCCTCTTAGACTACCTTCCCTGTCGTCCCTGAATGATCACTCTTAAATAGAAAGTCTGGGCTGGGGGAGTGGAGAGCACTTACTTGCTTGAGGTCCTAAGGACATTAACAAAAGAGAGGATGTGTGTGCTACAAGGAGTCCATCTGCAAAAGGGGCGTAAACTGAAGAAATAAATCAGTTCATGGAGGGGGGAGAAGAAAAAAAAAGGAAGAAGAAATGGGTTTAAAAAAAAAAAAACAAAATCCTTCCCAGGGAGGCCAGACACATAGCTCAGCAGTTAAGAGCACTGGCTACCATTGAAAGAACCCAGGTTCGGTTTCCAGCTCCTATATCCATCTACATGGCTCCGGAGGATCTGACGCCCTCTATTGGCCTCTGTGGACACGAGGCCCACATGTGGTGCACAGACATACATGCAAGCAAAACATCCATACACATATATTTAAAAAATGTTAAACCTTCCAGAGCAGCTGGGCATGGTAGCTCCTTAAGCCTAGCACTTGAGAGACAGAGACAGGCCTCTCTCGGTTCTAGGCCAGCCAGGCTTACATAGTGAGTTCCAGGACAACCAGAGCTAATGATGACACCCTGTCTCAAAACACAACAACAAACAAATAACAAAAGACTTCCAGAGGTTCCCACTTAATTCCAAATACATTTTACTTTCCTGGTCTTCAGAATGACTTTCTAACCAGCCTCACTTCTACACAGACAGTCCCACACATGGCCTTACAAACATGTGAGTGAGTATACACACACACACACACACACACACACACACTCACTCACTCACTCACTCCTTCAGGAATTAGCTCAGATCACCTCTTTGTGTAGGCATCCTGCCTCTGTCCGGCTCAGTGCATGCCTGTTCGCAGAGCACTCCACACTGCACTTGTGGGTCTGTCTCCCGATGAGAAAGCAGGTGCTCGGGAGTGGAGAGGCAGCAGACAAGGTGACTAACACCAGGTGGCTTTATCATTATTGAAGACATTAATAATGAGACACCCTGGGCAGGCAAAAAAAAAAAAAAATGGTCTGTGCCCATCATCCTGGTGTCCAGAAGCAGCTGCTTGGAAAGCTGCCAAGTGACTGGACAGGTGAGTCTGCAGAGCTGAGCAGAGGGTTCCTTCTTGACCTTGGCCAAGGCAGCCTTGCTATGGTGTCCTTCAGATATCCATAAAGTCAACTGTTACACGAGCCTGATTTAGTGCTGGAAAGAGTTCTAACAAGTGGAGAATGACACCCATGGCTTGCTGCTCTCCCCATCTCTATGGCTGCAAACTTAAAGATTATTTATGATCCCTGGGATCTGAAATTTGGTGTCTGAGAAGCAAAGAAAGGTCAGAAGATAAATGAATGTGGACCATCTGCTCTTGGGTGGGAAGCAAGTCCCCTGTTATTCAGAGATAGTCTCCCCAGTGCACAAAACACCTGTTCTCTCTGAAATCTCCATGCCAACACAGCAATTTTTATTTAAGTTGAAAAAGACCTATGTCTACATGGAGGGCAAGAAGCTAAATACAAGCATGCTGACTGACAGGGAACCATGGAAGACTCAGGGAATCAGGAAGCTGACAAACAGCACACAGTCCTCTTAGGAAAGGGGCAAATGGTACTTTCCACATTAAAATCCTAGCGACATGGCTTAATGGAGGAGAACAAATACTCCCGGAGCCGTCCGCATGGCTGTGGACGAGGAAAACTCATGGGCTAGCATCAGAGGAGCACCACCTCCTTATGCTTCATGGGCTGCTCATCCAATTCCCAACACTGTGCTCTGACATTCCAGCAGATGCTGCCTGCCACCACCACACCAATCCTTCATCCTTGGGGACCAATGAGAACGCAAGATTTCCCATTAATCAGGGCCATGGACACCGAAATAGCTCATCTGACCTTTGCAAATACCAAAGGGTGGACTGAAAGCACAAACTGGCAAAGGTAACATGAAAGTCTTCAGCGTTCCTTTCTGAGATGACTTTATGTGGTCATTAGCCGGGAAACAGATTGCTATAAGGCTCCATGAGGTTACACATTAGCCAGGAAACAGATTGCTATAAGGCCCTGCGAGGTTAAAAATGAGGTAGAAACAGGCACGTTGGAAATGAGGTAAGCATGAACAACCTTAATGAATTATTTAGTGCACATTAAAAATATATAGAGCTCGGAAATCTCCAGGCATTGGACTGAAAACAATTCTCTAAATGAACACTCACATGGATTTCAAGGCATCTGTGGACCCCATCAGTAACAGAGGCATATCACTGTGAGCACAGATCAGCCACTGACAAGGAGACAGACTCTCTTAGGAGGAACATGGTACATGGGGCCAACCTGGTTATGAGCAACACATACATACTCATTTCCTACTGATGCCCTGTGCATTTTAGTCATTTCTTCTAGTCAAGCAATTTTAAGAGCAAAAGTGACCTCTTAGTATTTCAAGGATACTTCTTTGCATACAAAACTGAATCCTAAGTAATCTTAGTGAAATGCGGAGCTCTGGTTTTTTCCCATTACAATAATTACTGGAAATTTGAGGAACACAAAAATATCTTGAGCTTGAGGACATCCTGGGCTACATGGAGTGCTAGACCAGCCTGGATTATGTAGCGAGATACTATCTCTACATTCTAAAAAATAAAGACAAGTTAGGAAAGGAAACCTGAGGAACAAAGTTCAAAAGAAGTTACACAGTTAATCTTTATAGCTGCTTTGTTGAGATATAATTCATATACTATAAAGTGTGCCCTCCTGGAGGGCACAAGTCCAAAAGATTTAGTGTATTTATATACCTGCACAATAGCTCTCCTATTAACTCCAGGATATTTGTTTTGTTCCACAGTGCTAGGGAATTTCAAGCACATGCTACCAGAACTGTCAGGGCAATACCAACTGAGAGAGACCCCGATCTCAAACTCCAGAATGTTTTCTCATCCCAGGAGGAAGCCTGGATCCCAGCAGCAGTCACAGTGCACTTCCTGTCCTTCTCAGGCTCATAAGGATCCTCTATCTCTGTATACAGAGTTCTCTATTCTGCATATTTTATATGATGCAATCAGACAATGTGTGGCCTTTTGTGTCTGCCTTCTTTTACAGAACATATTTTACTTGTGTAATTTTGTTTTGTTTTGAGACAGGGTCCCACTATACAGCTCTGACTGTCCTGGAACTTGTCTAACTGCCTCTGCCTCTTGAGTGTTGGGATTAAAAGTGTGCATGTATGACCATGCATGGCTCATCTATGTGATTGTTTTTGCTCAATTTTTTAAATTTTATTTATCTTTTTAATTGAACAACTTTATTTTAAAAACAAAGATAAATGTACAGATTTTAAGAGCATTTTTTGCATAAAAGTATATGAATGCATTTTTGTCAGTACTTGATTTTTTTAAAGGATTGATAGTATTCATTAAAATCTTACTAGTTACAATGAGCACAAAGTACATGTAAAACAAGATGTAACCTGGAAATAGTCAAAGTTTTCTTGGTGTGTAAAGATTAAGCATGGTGGTTTTTCATCATTTTTTTTTTTTTTTTTTTTTGGCCTTTATTTTTCTTGAACTTTATATAGTCTGTGAGTTGTTTCTGGGGTGTTCAGAGCTTTCTGGGGTTAGTATCCAATTATCAGTGACTGCATATTGTGTCTGTTCTTTTGTGACTGGGTTATCTCACTCAGGATGATATTCTCTAGATGCTCATCTGTGTAATTTTTAACCAATCTCTTTGTCTGGTTTCATTCCTATCTTGAGCCTTACAAATTTTAAATATAATTTTGGGACTAAGAGTGTAGTTCAGTGGTAAAGTATGGGCTTAGCATGTACAAAGCCCTGGGTTCAACCCTTAGTACCATAGTGAAAAACAGAAAAGAAGCATAATCCTTTGCTAAAGTCAAGTCAAGCCTGGCCTTTGCTGCTGCTGAATTATTGACCCCAAGCTAGAATTGTAGGCAGCAGCAGGCTGGTTTTGCTCTCTAAATGTCACCCTCCTTGCTGGTCTAATGTGAACAGAAGTGCTTAGAAATTAGTAGTGTATTTAACAACGAATATTACTTCACCTCCATATAATCCCAAACATTAAATACAATCTTCAACAAGGAACAGAAAGAACTCAACACAGATCTATATAAGAAGAGTTGCCTCCCATCCATAGAGAGATTTCTACCTAGCTAATGTGAAGAGTCAGGGGTATCCAGACCCATTTGTAAGCATAACTCCTAGAACCTCACAATATGGTTATACTTGAAAATAAGCTGTTAAGTTTAAAAGAGCTGTTAGAAGTTGGGCAGTGGTGGAACACACCCTTATTCCCAGCACTCAGGAGGCAGAGGCAGGTGGATCTCTATGAGCTCCAGGCCAGCCTGGTCTACAGAACAAGTTCCAGGGCAGCCAGGGATACACCACAAAACCCTGTCTAGCAAAAACAAGAACAAAATAAAAGAGCTGTTAGAGCAGTCCTATTCAAATCTCAGAGGCCTGGAGGAATGGCTGTGTGAGGACAGAGCAAGAAGGTAGGTATCCTTCTGTAAAAGCCGGGGAGAGAGGACCTTAGACTCCAGGCCTCCAGAACTGAGAGAGTAAGCCAGCCAGTGTGAGGTACTCTGTTATGGTGCTGTTAGTAGACATCTCATTTCTGTGTGTCTGTGAGTATGGGTTCCTAGAGAAGCCTGAAGAGGACATCAGATCTCCTATAGCTGAGTTATATGTGGTTTTGAATAACCTGACAGGAACTAGGAACTGAATTCCAGTCGTCTGCAAGAACAGTAAGTACTCTTAACCACTGACCTATTTTTCCAGCCTCCCAACACTATTCTTCTATTTATTTATTTTTTAACTTTACTTATATAAGTACACTGTCACTGTCTGCATCCACACCAGAAGAGGGCATCAGATCCCATTACAGATGGCTGTGAGCTACCATGTGCTTGCTGGGAATTGAACTCAGGGTCTCTGGAAGAGCTGTCAGTGCTCTTAACTGCTGAGCCATCTCTCCAGCCTTCAACACTATTCTTAAAAATAGAGTTTTATTTTATTTTGTGAAAATAAAAGAAATCCTGATCTTATGGAGCTCAGGCTAGCTTCAAACTTGTAAAGTAGCACAAGTTTGGAGAGAGAACCAATGGGTTTGTGCAAGGGCAAACCTCTACCAACTGAACTGCATCCACAGTCCCAAAGTAGAACTTTTCATCCCCATCTTACAGATAAAGAACCTTAGGCTCAAAAAGATTATCAGATCTAGGATTCAAAGAACATTTTTCTGAGCTGGGATAGAGCTCAATGACAAAGTGTGGCCCCAGGATTTGCAAGGCCATACACTGAAGAAAAGAATATTGTTTAAATTCAAAGCTTTTCTTCTTTCTAGAAAGTACCATTTATTGTAATTTACCTTTCTTTTTAAATTAAAAAAAATTATTCTATATGTATCTGTATCCAGCCTGCTGTGCAGTACATGCATGCCTGGTACCCACACAGACCAAAAGAGGGTGTCAGCTGCCCTGAAACTGGAGTTTCAGATGGCTGTGAGTCACCATGTGGGTGCTTGAAACTGAACCCAGGTCCTCTGGAGGGGTAGCCAGTGCTCTTAATTGCTGAGCTGTCTCTTTAATCCTGCAATTTATCTTTCACTGTCTTGTAGCATGTGGGTCATACCGTTAGGGGAAATGAAGATAACAATAAAGAAAAAACTTTAAGCTGGGGACAGCACTGTATGCCTATAATCCCAAGTCTTGTGAGACAGAGGCAGGAAGAGCAGGAGTTCAAGGGCTATCCTACACTGTGAGTTCGAGGGCAGCCTGAGCTATATGAGACTGCCTCAAAAAAAAAATTAAATAATTAAATAAAACTGGTGTTGAAGGGATGGTTCAATTGGTAAAGTGCCTGCCAGGCAAGCATGGGGACCTGAGCTCAGACCCCCAGTATGCACGTAAGAGGCCAGACATATTAGTGCAGCCCTATAATTCTAGCACTGAATACGCAGACTCAGAATCCTTGGGGCTTGCTGGTCAGCCAGTCTAGCTACAGGTTCCGTAAGACCCTGTTTCAACAAATCAGGTATAAAGCAACCGAGGAAGACAATTGTCTTGGTTAGTTTTGACTCATTTGTTTAGTTTTGTTTAAGAGTTTTTGTCAACTGGACATAAGCTAGAGTCATTTGTGAAGAGAGAACCCTGAATGAGAAAATGCCCCTACCAGACTGGCCTATGGGCAAGCTTGTGGGACAGACATCTTCTTAATGATGAATGTAGGAGGGGCCAGTGCACTGTGGGCAGTACAACCCCTGGTAGGGGGTCCTGAGTGTATAAGAAAGCAAGCTAAACAAGACTGGGGAGCAAGTGCACAGTGCTCCTCCATGGCCTCTGCTTCGGTTCCTCCATGTTCCTGCCCTGAGTTCCTGCCGGCTTCCCTGGATGATGGACTACAGTCTAAAATCAGTCCTTCCTCCCCATGTTGTTTTCGGTCACAGTGTTTTATTACAGCAACAGAAACCCTAATACAGCTTTTCATGTTAACCTTTGGCCTTCTCGTGCAATTTGAATCCATACACTGTGGGCCTGCACAAACACACATCTCAAGTTTGTTTTATTGTTTTAATAGTATATACTAAAATATATCTGATACTGTCTAAATTTAGAATTAGTTCATTTCAGAAACACTTTTGATGTAAGGAAAAAAAGCCATGCAATAAGTCAGATATTTTATACATATTATCCGATCTGAGCTTTAAATAATCCAGTTATTAGTCATAACTGAGAAACATGAAAAGCAAAGACATTAAGTAACTACACCATGACACCTTATTCCTTTTTCATTATGAACCCTAGTCTGAGCACTTCATTTTCAAAGACAAGTAAACTAAATTCCACTTATTGGTCTTTTACTGAGACCTGGACTTTTTGATGCTCTTTATGCCTAGGTAAATGTGACTTGGCTCCTACTTGGAATGAGTACAGAGCTCAGCTGATGTTCTCCAATGCCACTGTGAGCCTAGGTGGAGCTTCTAATGCAAACCAGAGAAAGTGCCCCATCTTAGAGTAGAAGTAATGCAGGGCACTGCCTGCTACACGGTTCTCTGCTCTGCCTTTAGCTCAAACCTCTGGCACTAGAGGCGATACCCAGAGAAAAGGCAGGGAGTGTTCACTTTCCCTGATCCCCTTTACCCCTGTGGACCAAGCAAACCATGCTGTGTAGTCACACCGGTTCTGCAGAGAGAAGGAACAGGGCAGGGCCACTCCTCTTCACAGTGGATGGTCAGTGGGGGAGGGGCATGTAAAAGGAGTACAGAGCAGGGAGACCATGGGAGGAATAGACCATGTGAATGGGGAGCAGGAGCCTAGCAGCCAAAGCAAGGCAAAAATCCAAGAAACAGCAGAGGCCCTGAAGGACGCTCTGCTTCGTGTTCTCAGAGGGCACTATTATTTACACACACATGTCCTCTTCTGCCCCAGACAGCTGCTTCTAGAAGCTCAGGGTCTCCTAGAAACACCCCACCCCTCCTACTTTAATCTGATAGACAGAAAAAAATAGTGCACAGAGAGTAACTGTTGCTGGAAGAGGCAGGAGGACAGGAAGGAGGGGGCATAAAACAACAACACTGGACAAGTGGCCCTATTATAAGATGGCACTCTCCATAAGTGTAGCAGTGAACCTTGCCTCCTGTGAGATCATGTGAGATCTCCTCACATGATCATCAGACAGAAAGAGAGCCACTCTGGACAGGAAAGAAGCAAAGGCCCAAAGCCTGGTGATCTGCCTCTAAATGACGCACACTCTACGGTTGTCAGAAGCTAGAAGAGGGTTCCCACGCAGTGGCTGCAGATTCTCAGCAGGTAAAGTTGGATGGGTCAGGGTGGCTGTAAGGAAGAACCGGACCTGTCTTTTTGCTTCTGCCCCAACATAGTGTTGGGACGCCAAGAAAACCACTTCTCTGTCATTCAGCAAGCTTTCTCCTAGTTGGGAATGAGCCTCAACTGGAGCCTCAGGAAGCCATGGGACCCAGCAAAAATCACCCTTATATGGTTTTACTGAATTTATTTATTATTATTTTGTGTAAGTAGTGGTGAACCAAACCTAGGGCCTTGAACTTGACAAATGAACTCGAACACTTATCAGTACCTTCCTCTCCCTTTTTACATTTTCATAAATTAATTTATTACTACAACTATGTGCGTATGCATGCACAGGCACACACATACACAGGCATGGGCATGTGCGTGTTTGTTAGCATACATGTGCCATAGCATGCATGCAAAGGTCAGAAAACAACCCTAGAGAATCAGTTCTCCTATCATGGGATCCAGAGATTGAATTCAGGTTGTCAAGTTGTGTGGTGAGCACCTCTGAGCCTGCCTTTTTGCCTTTTTATTATTTTAATGTTATTTTCCATCAATGTCAAGTGAAGAGGGAAAATTTTTTATAAATAAATTTTCCCAAATTAAAATAAACAAATAAATAAAACCAGGCATAGTGGTGCATGCTTTTAATCCAAGCACTTGGGAGGCAAAAGCAGATCTCTACAAGTTCAGGACCAATGTGATCTACATAGGGATTCCCAGGCCAGCCAGAGATACATAGTGAGAACCTGTTTCAAAACAAAACAAAGAATCAATGTAGGAAAACATATGCAGAAGTAGTTTAGAAACAAGGGAAGCTCTGAAGACGGTCCTAAGGATGAAGAAAAACTCACAGCTAGTGCCTTGGCTTACAGGGAAGGGAAAGAGAAAAAAACTGATGCCTATCTAGAGCATGTTATGTGAGTCCAGTTTCTGATGCCAATATCATATTATAGGCTGATTGCAGTATAAGTAAGTTATAGCTCATAATTCTAGAGGTCAAATGGCAGCAGGCTATTTCTAGTTACAGCCTCCTGCAGGCAGAGGTCCCAGAGAAACACAAGATAATCCCATAGCAAAGAACAGGAAGGCAAGTCTATCTGGTCTTTTCTTATTAAATACCCCATTTCTTATAAATACCCAGGGTTCAGTCATGGGAGCTCCACCTTACCTAACCCTAAAAACCTCCAGAAGGCACTCCTTCTAAACAACAATTAGAATACGTTTCCATCAGTTTAATATCTCATAGTAGGGACTGAATATTAGCCCTCGAAGCCTTGGGGGATGTGAAATAGCTGCATGCAAACCACAGCAGAGAGGTCTACAGATCCTGGAGCCTTTGAGCTGTGTACTGTCTGCAGCATGGGCCAGATATGGGTTCATGTCTGTTCTCTGGCTCTCACCTACTTTCTGGGAGGCACATAACTCAGATAGAGCCATGTGAAAGTCTGCCTCGGGGCCCTGAAAGTAAACAACCAGCACCCCTCAACAGTCAGCGTCACCTTACACACCCAGCTTTTATTTTTAACTGTCATGAAGCCAAGTCTGAAGTTTTAGTCTCTGAGGTATTCCTCAGGGTTAGAGAAGTAGCATCCTGCCTCTTTGTCCGGACCCTAATTAAAGGATGCAGGAGGCATTTGATTTCTCTTTGTTACTACTTAGCAATGAAGAGGAGCAACATTTACTTGGAAAGACTCTGTGGTTCTAAAAAGCAGAACAGATGTGTCACAGTAAAGTGAAGGAAACTAAAGTTGGTATATAAAAAGTTGTAACCATGGGGCAGCAACAGAAATTCAGTTTCCTCCTGACCAGCAGGGGGATAGCCCTAAGAATCGATACCCATTTGATACACTTCCTATGAAAACCAGTGGGAAATGGCGAATGACGGATTCTTTCTTATTACATGGGTATGAACGTTTTGCCTGCATGTATCTTTGTGCACTATGGGTATGCCCTGTACTTGAAGAGGTCAGAAAGGGGCAATGGATTTCTTGGAACTATCACAGAGATAGTTGTGAGCTACCATGTGAGAGCTGGGAATTAAATGTAGGTCCTTTATAAGAACAGCCAGTGGTCTCTACTCCTGAGCCATCTCTCCGGCCCCAATTAAAGTGTTCTTAGGAGAAAGCTTGCAAGAAAAAATGAAGTCTTACTTAGAGGGGAGGCCAGGGCTGCAGGAGGGCACAGTCTCAACAGCCTCCCTTGTTGCATGTCCCACCTCTACATTTCCAGGAAGAACCTGGAACTCAGAGAGAGAGATGTCCAAGCTTTAACAGAGGTGTCAGAGATAATCTTCCATTAAACAGTATGACTCCAGAACATGCCATAGCCCCTCCTCAGACCAGTGGATAATTACATGGTCCTCACCCTTTAGAGGGTATACAGTGAGTAAGCATTCTGGGGTTCAGTGGCTCACAGGCTAATTCACAATAGCTCTTTCAGGGGGCAATGTAGCCATATCTATATGAAACACTCCTAGCGTCTCGCACAGAATCTAAATAAGAGAAACATTAAAAGATACAAAGGCATGTTACTTCAGGACCTAAAGCCACCGGCCAGTATAAGGAGAATGTCTGTCTGGCCAAATATCTAGTCTATGGATTGCCATGCACATGGTGAATCAAAACATACTGCTATGAAAAGCACAGGCTATAAAATGAAGCTTACATTGGTCCCCATTTATATAAAAGAAACTTCAAGGAAACAACCAGTTGATTAAGAAGCTGCCAGGCATTACCTCCTGGAGTACAGTGAAGGTGGTAATGGGCTTACTCGTGCAGAACACAGGCTCCTGTATTGCCTAGTATTTTAAAAACAAGGATGTGTTTATATCATATGACGTTTGTGTGCCTCACAAATTGAACGAAGGACAACATGCTTTGGGGTATCCAGCTGGCATAAAAGGCCAGAGTCAGAGCGCCTGCATAGAAAAATACCATGGGGAGACCTCCCCAAGCTACCTAAGGCATACCACATTCCTTCTTGCCAACCCAACGGGAAGGATGATATGCACACCTTCACCCAAAGCAGCCTTACCACCCCTATAGCAGAGCTGATGGTTATACCCAACAGACTAATCCCTGCCCACTGCAGCCTCTGTCCTTTGCCTTGAAAGATCTCTGAGCCTGGGATCAGATCATAGCCAGTACCCCAAGGCTATCAAGATTTAAAGCAGAAGACTCCTAGGAATATTCTCTCACACAAGAAATCAGTGATTTCAGTAAAAAAACTGAAAGGCATCTTTTTTTGTCTCCAAACTCATCCCTCTCTGGTCAACCCCTGCTTCAAAACCAGGTTCAGGCACCTCAGGAATGTTCTTCTCTCCGCAATGCATTCAGTAAATTAACCATCTCTCCTGAGCCTCCCATTGGCATTGTTTCTCTTCCATCACACAGACTACCCTGGATACTTGCAATAATGTGCTTCTCCACACCTCAGTGCCAACTCTTCAACTCAGCCCCAAGCAAGGTACTCAGGGGCCTGAGGCAAAGGCTTATCCCTCATCCTGTTTCCCAGGGTAGTACTTGCTTGACTGGTATTCAGGTCAGGGAGCTGCCCCACTAGGAGGCATGAAATCACTGAAAGTCAATACAATGCCAGCACTCTAAATTCTGCAATCTGCTCTGTCACATAACCAGGAGTGAGCTCACTGACTCCTACTTCTGCTTTCACTCTAAACCACAGCACCAACTGGCCAGCATCTACTTCAAGACTTTTTTATCACAACCACCATACAGTACCATCCCAGAAAATACGGAATGCTGCAAAACGAAATATTTTACCCATGGTTCTTAGGCTCTGCCCTCTTCTAGAAACAGCCTCAATTTTGGTTCTCTATAGGTGCTTCATAGAATACCCCTAAAGATATATAAACAGTCTTCACACTCATTAACATGGTTATTATTAACAAAATTAGAAAAACTATGTCAGGAAAGGTATAGAGAAATATGGCACCTGGTGCACTTTTGGTACAAATAGAAAATGGAATGGCTGCTTTGGAAAACAGTATAGGTTCCCCAAGGAATTAGAAGTTGGCTGGTAAGCTGGGTTTGGTAATGCACCCCTTTGATCCCAGCACTTGGGAAGCAGAGGCAGCCTGGTCTAAAGAGCTAGTTCAAGGCCAGCCAGGGTTATATAGAGAGGTCCTGTCTCAAAAACAAAACAAAACAAACAAACAGAAAAAAATGGCAAAAAAGTTGGCTGGTTAGGATTTGCTGTATAAAATATCTTGTGATATTCAATATCTGGAAAGTTAATTCTACTTTTAAATGCAGGGATCTTAAATGCAAGTACCCGGTAGAACCTGCAAGAGAGCACAGTTAAGATGGAAGGGATACGAGTCTGCAGAACTCCTCAGAGGGAAATACTTCAAAGGTTCCTGACGATGTGAAATTTTTAGTTCTTCACTACTTAAGAACAAAGCTATTCACCAGAAACACAAAGCCTGTGCTGAGAAGTAGGAAAGAAGCCATTCTTCACGCCAAGACTAAGAAGGCCCATGTTCTTACATGCTGACTTGAAACCCAAGTGCTTCAATGCTAAGACATTCAGTTGCTTTTTGTAATTAGAAATAACATTAATATTTCTCATGGTCCTTGGTCTTAACTTCATGCACCTTTTTTTAAAAAGATTTATTTGATATATATAACTACACTGTTGCTGTCTTCAGACACCCCACAAGAGGGCATCAGATCCCACTACAGATGGTTGTGAGCCACCATGTGGTTGCTGGGAATTGAACTCAGGAAGGACAGTGAGTGCTCTTAACCTCTGAGCCATCTCTCCAGCCCCCAACCTCATGCACTTAAAAATAAGTTCTATTGATCTCTTTACTGCTCTTTTTAGAGGTGGTTGTCTATTGTGTATATGCTATCATAAGATATGGAAATATTTATCATCTCATGATAATATGTGGTACCTTGTCCTGTTCCCAAAATGTAGTCTGTGTCTAAGATATTGATAATTACTGGGAGGAAAAAAATAAAATGCTAATTTCTTTGTTAAAAAATTACACATGCCTGTGGTGCTCATTCAGACTAGCAGCATGCACGCACATATACATAAATTTTTAAAAATTAGTAAGAAATTTAAAGTTGGAGAAAGAAATTAAAAGTTAGTTTACCATAGTACCCAGCAATTCTATTTCTGGCTATGTGCCCAAATGCAGAAAAAGCAAGACTTCCAACAGATGTGTGCTAAATGGATTTTTGTCAACTTGACACAAACCAAAGTCATGTGAGAGGAGGGAACCTCAACTAAGAAATGCCTCCCTCAGATCGGGTTGTAGGTAAGCATGTAGAGAATTTTTTTTTAATTAGTAATTAATAGGAGAGGACCCAGCCCATTGTGGATGGTGTAATCCCTAGACTGGTAGTTCTAGGTTCTATAAGAAAACAGGCCAAGTAAACTAGAGGAGGCAATCAGTACCCCTCTGTGGCCTCTGCATCAAATCTTGCCTCCAGGTTCTTGACTTGTTTGAGTTCTTGTCCTGACTTCCTTCAGTGATGAACTGCAATGTGGAAGTGTAACCAAGATAAACCCTTTTCTCCACAGCTTGCTTTTGGTCATGGTGTCTCGTCACAGCAATAGTAATCCTAACTAGGAAAAGACATTTATGCAACTCTATTCATAACAGTATTATTCAAAATAGTCAAAAGGCAGAATTAGCCTAAGTTTCCATCAGTAAACATGTATTACAGGACATAGTCTGGCCATAAAATGAAATATTATTCAGCATTTTAAAAGAGGAAAAGGTGGGTGTGGTAGCACACGATTTTAATTCCCACACTCAGAGGCAGAGGCAAGAGGATCTCTGTGAGTCTAAAAAGTTTACCAGAGTTTACCAGTCTGGTCTACAAAGAGTTCCAGGCAAGCTAAGGATACATAGTGAGGCCCTGTCTCAAAGAAAAAAACTGACATGTACTCTAACATGGATGAGCCCTGAAGATAAGGCAAGTGAGTCAAGCTGGCTTTTAAAAGGTACATGCTATATAGTTTTATCTATATGAGGCTCTTGAGCAGTCAGATTCATAGGTAGAATATACAATGGTAGTTGCTTGGGAACATGAGGGAGTGAAAAGTTAGTGTTTAATGGACATACAATTTCTGGTTGGGAAAAGATTTTTTAAAGCTTCTGAAATGATGGTGTGGCTGCTGCAGGAGGACATTAAATGTGAATGTACTTACTACCACTGAATTCTGCATCTAAATGGTTGTGGTGACAAATATTGTATTATTTGCATGTATACTTTGACAAAATAAGACCTCAAGTCTGGAGAGTTGCTCTGTGCCCTGGAGTGTGACTCAATTGGGAAGACAGTTGATTTTTTACGATCTTTCCAGAAGGTAGTGGAGACAATCTCCTTGTCACTTTTTCAGCCCCGAGGGAACAGAAGACCACAGTTCCCATAAAGCAGCCGACTTCTTTTTTGGAAGAGAGTGTTTGTTTTACCTGCGTCCTGACCCAAGAGAAACCTGGGCTAGGTAACATGCATATAGATGGGTCAGAACAGTCCACACTGACCTTCGGCATACACAACTCCACAGGAAGCCAGGCGGGGGACATGGCAGCAGCAGGCTGTGCTGTGGGCCACACTGGGCTTCCATCCTGCTGGGGTTTTTAATTCTAAGAAAGCCATGAGGGAGGTAAAATTACACAGTCCACTTATAGGACCATCTCCTTAAAACTTCCAGAGGGGAAGCTGCCAAACAAGAAATAGACTTGGTTCCAAACACATAAGCTGTGTGCTGAGCACTGCAATGAGAGCCCGCTTCCTCCAACACCCAGAGGGGTCAACATAAGTCCTCTCTTCCTACCACCAATGCACTGTCAGGGTGAATCCCTATCCCTCCTCTCTGACATATTTTTCACATAGCAGATTGGTCGTCTCTAAGTATACTGACAGCTAGAGAGGCCACTCAACCCAGTCCCAGAACCAAGGGCTAATAACCATATTAAAAATAGATAAATAGTCAAATATTTATCAAATACATAGGAAATGCCATACCACTACAGATTAGGAATTTTTGTCAGCATAAGGCCCTAAACTGAACCCAAAAGGAGTTATGGGTCGAAACCACAAGCAAGCGAGAGCACTACATATGAGCCATAACACGCTACACACAACTGGGGAGAGCACAAGAACGGCAGCGTGCTTGCAAGAGCCCACAAGGGAAAAGACAGGAAGGAGCCCAGCGAGTGAGGGCCTCCTACACCAGGGTTGTTGATAAGTGGAGATGGGGAGTCCCAGGAAGTTTCCAACAGGTTTGTCCCACATATGGGGCATACAGTATAGAAAGGGAAGGAGTCCAGGGAATGAGGTCAGCTAAGAGCAAGTGGTCGGACAGACTGCAGGTAGACCAAGTCAGAGAAGGCAAAAACCAAGATGGAACAAATGCTGTGAACTCTATGAGGGCAAACAAGCAAATGCCCACAGTGAAGCCTGCAGACTAGAGGCACTGGCCTGAGTTCCCAGACACTCTCCGCCTCTCACCCCTGGAGCAATCTGTCCTACGTACATATGAAGCTGAAAGGAACACGTGCCATGGACACCTTTTTAGAGACGCTCCGTTGCGAGTGACATTTTCGGGTGTCAGAGTTAGTCTTGTCTACTGGCGGATCGAATGTGCCCAGCTGACAGTGACACCAACAATTATAGAAACAAACTCAGCCTAGAATCTGGAAATCAAACTGTTCTTTCCATCTCGTCCAGTACACTCAGCAGACAATATGGTGGGCGCCTGGCAGATGGCCCTGACTTCTCTACCATAGCAGCTCAGGGAGACTGGAAGGAAGCCAAACTTCATGACCTTTCAGAGTAGCAAGTGGTGAAAATACCATACAGGTATAGGATTTCTCAGGGCAAGAAGACATCACACAACAGCACATGTTATGTGACTCCACTTAGCAACACCTCAAAACAGGCCACACTCACCTACGGAAACAGATCAGTAACTGCCTCTGAGAGTGTGCCTGCCGACAGGAAGCCTGCCTGGGAAGGGGCATCAAAAACAAAACAAAACAAAAAACAACCTGCCTTGAGTGAGGTTGACTGTCCATGTCTTGGCAGGACGCAGACTACAAACATTTGTCAGGAATGCATCAACTAAGATTTGTACATAGTATTTCCTATAGGAAAACCATAAGACCCATCCCAAAAAACAAAAAAGGAAAACCACATCTCAATGAAAACATCAGAAAGCAAATATACAATATTTATTATATATATAACATACACAAATAAATATTATATTCACAACTATAAATAAATGTATGAAGTATATGAATATGTGCATACATACATATAAATTGGATTCTTAAGACTATTCTTATGGAGGGGTAAAAGTTTTGAGACAAACTAGAAGCCACCTTTTGTCTTATAAAATGTGTCCTTACGTTGCAGGACTGGGAATGAACCTGAAGAACCTGTTGTTCAAATACATAAACAAGTAGGACACGACCTACCCAAAGTCAAACAGCAAAGCAGTTTCCGAGTGCTGACCAATTCCAGATGTCCCAGGTCCTCGATGAGACATATTTCTCTGTTTGAAATGAGTGCCAGAAAAAAACCAAGAAAACAGAAACTAAAGGTGGTTTTAGGGACCAGCTTCATTTAAGCCATCAAACCCTGAGCTAAGCCAAACTGTTCTTCCTACCACGCAATCTGATCAGGAGATTTATTTTCAAACAATAAAGTATTTACCTCCATGAGTGAGTCAAGTGCCCCTCTACCATATGGCATCTGGATACTAGCTCATTGAGCCTCTCTACTATACATAACAAATAGCCAAACAGAATGACTGTCAAGAAACTATGGGTAAATAGAAAGCCCTATGGGTTTTATGAAACTGACTCAGTGTGAGACCTTGGGAAAACTCCTATGGGGGCAGGAGAAGCACACGCTCCCTTTGGTCAGATTCCTGGCACAAACTGGAGTGCTGTCTTTTGTTTTGCATGTTCTTTATGTGAGGGTGTTTTGTTTTGTTTTCTGAGACAGGGTCTTTCTACTGAGACAGTAGTCCCAGTTGTCTGGAACTCACTAGGTAGCCTGGACTGGCCCCTGAACTCATAGAAATCTGCCTGCCTCTGCCTTCCAAGTGCTGGAATTAAAGGCATGTGCCACCATGCCCAGCCTGGATGAAATACTGGCAGTGGGGGGGACCCTGAGATAGCTTCAGCTGGAGAGCTAATTGCCACAAAGACCAAGGCAGGTTCAAAAGGTTGGAACTTTGAGTCCATAACAACCCTACCCCCACTGAAAGGTGTGGCTCTGAAGTCACGCAAGCCACAGACAATGATGGGTAATCAAACATGACTACCCTGCCGATGCCTCCATAAAGCCCCAACAGATAGGTCGTAAGAGCCCAGACTAGAGTAAGCAGAGGTGCTGGGAGATGGTGGACACAGTAAGGCACAGAAACATCGTGCTTATCCATGTTCTTTTCTGCATGCACTTGGCTATCCATGGGCTGAACCCTTTACATCAGCGTGAGTAGAGCAAGCTGAATTCTGTAAGCTACTGTGGCAAACTGTCAAGCAGAAGGAAAGGTGTCATAAGAGTTCCTAACTCAGAGCTGGCTACTCAGAAGCACAGGGGTAGTAACCAAGGCTCACTGATGCAGGAAGTGGGAGTTGTGTAGGAGTCAACCCCTACCCAGTGGGGTCTGCACCCACTCCAAGCAGTGTTAGAACTGAACAGAATTATAGGATTCCCAGTTGGTATCAGGAGGGAGTGTTCACATTTTGATGTCAGAAATGTTTGTGAGGGTAAAAACAGCATAGGCATACCCTCCCTGGGCCTGTTTCCCCTGTACAAATGAGAGAGGCCAAAGGAAGCTGGGGCTCTTTTATCTGGAACCCTGTGATTCTTTGAGTTGCTGGTTTAGGAATTTCCGGAGTTGGGGCTGGAGGGGTGGTTCAGTGGTTAAGATCACTTGCTCTAGCAGGACACACTTGGTGGCTCAACCACCTGTAACTCCAGGTCCAGGGGATTGAAGCCCTCGTCTGACCTTAGCAGGATCCAGGTATGACTGTGGTGCATACACACACATTCAGGCAAAACACTCATATTCATGAAGGAGGAGGAGGAGGAAGAAGAGAGGGAAGAGGAAGAGGAGGAGGAAGAAGAGGAAGAAGATGTGAAGGAGGAGGAGAAGAAGGAGAAAGAGTAGAAGCAGGAGGAGAAACTATTTCAGAAGTTAACCTAAGAATCTGATTCTTTCTCTGCAAGGCACTAGTGAGTTCGGCTTTCAAATTCCCCAGCAACACAATTTCCCAGGCCACATTTCCTTACTTTGACTAATGATCTGCCAGAACTATCTGATTTATCCCTGGAGTAGCAGCAAAAGAAGGGGGGCACTTAATAGTATTTCTATTATGGGCCCCTGTCCTCGTCACCAGCTCGCAAAGATTCTGGGCCCAATTTTCAGAGATGAAATCTCCCTAAAGCTAGATGTGGTAACTCACATTTATAATCTCAGCACTCAGGCATTTTAGGCAAAGAGATTATTGTGTTAGCTGAAGGCCAGTATGGGCTACAGTGAATTCCAGACTAGTTTGGGATAGAGTGAGTTGTACTTAATTTAAAAAAATAAAATCCCAAAGTGAACTTTTGACATGTCTCCCAGACTACCAAGGCAGCACTTCACTACTGGTTAAAACAGCAGCTGGTAGCCGGGCGTGGTGGCTCATGCCTTTAATCCCAGCACTTTGGAGGCAGAGGCAATAAGATCTGAGTCATGCCAGGCACAGTGATACACTGTAGTCCCTGCTGGGAAGGTGGCTGGGTTGACAGGATCACTTGAGCCCAGGGGTTGGAGATCACTCTGAGTAACATATCAAGTCCATGTCTCTTTAAAAACAAACAAGATCTATGCATATGAATGACATGACCTACGTGGAATTCTGTGAAAATTAAACAAAATTAAGTTTGCAAGATATTTAGCCAAGGAGAGCAGGGGACATAGCTCTGTAGTTCAGTGCTTAGCGTGTGCCAGGCCCTGGATTTGAACTCCAGAACCATATAAACAAACAGAAAAACAAAGAAACAACACGGTGCTTCTCTGGGAACAGGAGGGCTCTAGGGGTGGGAAAGTTAAGCAGAGAAGCAGAGAGGGGAGATGAGGGAAGGGGGGGCAGAGCAAAGAGTCAGCCTACTAAATACAAATCAAAGGGCACAAGAAAACCTGCTAATTAACAAATAAACTTTGAAGCCTGGTGTGGCAGTGCACATTTGTAACCCCATCACTGTGAGACAGAGACAGAAAAATCTTGGGGAATCGCCCAGCCAGTGTAGCCAAAATGGAGAGTTCTAAGTTCAGTGTGATTCTGTTTCAAAAAAAAAAAAAAAAAAAAAAAAAAAAAAAAAAAAAAAAGATGGGCTAGCAAGATGGCTCAGCAGGTAAAGGTGTTTGCTGCTACCAAGCCTTATGATCTGAGTTCAATCCCCAGGACCCACCTGGTAGAAAACAGAACCAACTCCCACAGTCTATCTCTTATTTTCCCATGGGTACAATGGCATAAGCACTCACACACTTCCACACATAACAAATAAATGTAGTAATAAAATAAGGTGGGATGTGGTAGATGAAAATACCAGATGTCAACCCCTGGCTACCACATGTACAAGTGTGGGCAAACATCCCCCCTACACACACACACACACACACACACACACACACACACACTCAGTCCTCAGTGGGCTATCTATATCTCCCTCTCTAAGTCTCAGAGAACGGGGTAGAGTAAGTACTGCCTAATAGTATCTTCTAGGTGTGACATACTATTGTACTTTTACATTTTTTGATATTCCGTGTGCTGTGTGTGTTGTTGTTTTTGCTGTTCCTGAACATGCATACAAGTGCCATGGCACGTATGTGGAGATTAAAGGACAATTTGTGGTAGGTAGTTCTGTATTTCCATCCTGTGAATCCTGAGGATTGAACTCAGGTTCTCAGATTTGACAGCAATTGCCTTCACCTTCTCTTAAATTCACAGAAGCTGTGATTACAGACAACTCGGACTGGGCCGAGCACTGTTGTGCCACGAAGGTGGAGGGCCTCAGGAGGCCTTGCCCATCCCTGAAGGTTCATTAACAGTTAACAGTTGTTATGGGAGAGGAATTCACCAGGTTCCATTCCTCTTTGAGTATCTATAGAGAGGAAGTGGTTGCTGAAGGAGGAAGAGACTGTTTCAGTGGCACCCACCAATTAAGTTACCTGTGCTGTTGTAAGTAACCCTAATTAAACTCACTGGTTCACAGAAACAAAAAACCCAGGAAAGTAAGAGGGGAGGCCTAACTGAGGGGAGCAAGGCAAGGAGTGGGAGCTGATACACTTAAAATCCAGCACATGTGTAAGAAGCATCATAGAGGAGCCTGTTGATGACCAATACAAGCTAGTAGGAAACCTCTAAAAAGCTGGGCATGGTGGCCCACATCTGTAATCCCAGCACTTGGGAGGCAGAGGCAGATGGGTCTCTGTGAGTTCCAGGCTAGCCTGGTCTACACAGTTCTAGACTAGCCAGAGCTACGCAATAAGACCTTGTCCAGCTCCACAAAGGGGAAAAAAGGGTACTTTTTTTTTTAAAAAAAGTACTTAACTTAGGATCTGGAGAGAAGTCAGACTAATTAGTCCTCGTAACTCTAAATGTTTCATTCTTAGGCTACACTAAAAAAAAGAAATAAAGCATGGGGCTGGTCAAATGGCTCAGCGGTTAAAAGCACTGGCTGTTCTTCCAGAGGTCCTGAGTTCAATTTCCAGCAACCACATGGTGGCTCATAACCATTTATAATGGAATCTGATGCCCTCTTCTGGTGTGTTTGAAGACAGCTACAGTGTACTCATAAATAAAACAAATAAACCTTTTAAAAAAAGAAATAAAAGCATGAAAGCAAAGGCAAAAGCAGCAAAAAGACAGACTGGAATGAAAACTGCTCACTGAAGGACACCAGCAACAAAGTAAAGAGGGTCTTACAGTGAGTGGGGTAGACATTTGCTGTGGGATGGATACCCAGACTACACAGGAAACTCCTAAAACTGAACAAAATTAATATCTCAAAAACTAGGTAAAGAACTTGAGCATATCTTTCTCCAAGAAGATAGTCAATAACAACATGAAAAGATATTCAACATCATCCATCATTAGGGAAATACAAATCAAAACCACAATTAGGGGCAAAGGGTGTAGCTCAGTGTCAGAGTAACTGGCTTGCATTTATGAAGTCTTATGTTCAACAAAGCACTGTAAAAAAGAAAGATTAGGAGAGAGCATGCCTTGCCCAGTACTCAGGCATCACAAAGGAAAGCAGCAGAACTGAGAATCAGTTGTTAATAAAGATGAGGAATGGAGTTTGTATGCTGCTGGTGGGAGGTACACTGCTGCACCTGGGAGACCAACATGGGGAAGCCTCAAAAAACTACGATTGGGGCTGGGATTAGAGCTCAGTAGTAAAGCACTCACGTGTGCCATGTGAAGTCCTGCGGCCAATGCCCCCAGGGCTACCAAAAGTTAAAAATGAATTACCGTATTACCTACCAACTTCACTTTTGAGTATATATCCAAACAAACTTAACACAAAGACATAAACAGGTATTTGTACACTTATGTTCATAGAAGCATTATTAACAACAGCAAAGAAGCAGAAGGAACTTAAATGTCCATCAATGGGTGCACACAATGCTACATAACAAAGCCTTTAAAAGGAAAGATAAATTGATGTGCTCTGATACATGAACCTTTAAGAAACCAGGCCATTTGAGTCACACACGAAAGGACAAATCCTGAGTGGTTCTTCATCTGAAAGTCCTAGAGAGTTACGTTCACAGTATCTGAAGCAGAATGACGGTGGAGTGGAGATGAGGTGGAGGCCCAGGTGATGGTCCTTCCAAATTGTGAAATAAAGTTGTCCGTGATGGATGGTGCTGAGGCTCTGCACAAAAATGAGCACCAGTGCCACTGTGTCATGTGTTTAAAATAGTTCAGTCATGACCTGAGCCTGATCCCCAAAACCCACATAAAATTTCACTAGGAACAGCCTTTAACCCCAGCACTTATCTGCATAGTTAGAGACAGCCACATATCTAGTGCAGCGTCAGCCTCATCGATCAGACATGATGATGTTGATGATGAAGGTCAGAGTGAACATATTTAGCATATTGGGTGCCTGGTTACCAGGGCTGCCTTCTGCTCTGCAGTTGACAAAGTGGAGATTGTTGCCATCAATGACCCCTTCACTGACCTCAACTACGTAGTCTACATGTTCCAGTATGATTCTAACCAAGGCAAGTTCTACCACACAGCCAAGGCTGAGATGGGAAGCTCGTCATCAACAGGAAGCCCATCACCATCTTCCAGGAGTGAGATCCTGCTAACATCAAATGGGGTGATGCTGGTGCTGAGTATGCCGTAGAGTCTACTGGTGTCTTCACTACAATGGAGAAGGCCAGGCCCACTTGAAGGGTGAGACCAAAAGGGTCATCACCTCCATCTCTCCTGCTGATACCCCCATATTTGTGATAGGTAAAAACCATGAGAGAAGTATGACAACTTGCTCAAGTCTATCATTATGGAAGGACTCATATCCACAGTCCATACCATTACTGCCACTCAGAAGACTGTAGATGGACCCTTTGGAAAGCTGTGGTATAATGGTTGTGGGGCAGCCCAGAACATCATCCCTGCATCCACTGGTGCTGCCAAGGCTATGGGAAAGGTCATCCTAGAGATGAATAGGAAACTCATGGGAATGGCCTTCTGTGTTCCTACTCCCAACATATCCATCATGGATCGGACATGCTGCCTTGGAGAAACCTGCCAAGAAAGTGGTGAGGCAGGGATATAAGAGACCACAAAGGTATCCTGGGATATACTGAAAACCAGACTTTCTCCTGCAACTTTAACAGTGATGTCTATTCTTCCACCTTTGATGCTGGGGCTGGCAATGCTCTCAATGACAATTCTGTAAAGCTCATTTCCTGGTAAGACAACAAATACAGTTACAGCTAAAGGGTGGTGGACCTTATGGTCTACATGGCTTCCAAAGAGTAAGAACCCCTGGACCACCCACCCCAGGAAGGACATGAGAGCAATAGAGAAGCCCCCAGTGCTGAGGAGTCCCTGGCCCTGGCCCAACTCAGCCTCTGACACTAAGCATCTCCCTCATAGGTCCCATCCCATATCACCACAATAACAGGAGGGACCTAAGAAGTCCTATCTCTTGAATACCATCAATAAAGTTTGCTATATGCCACACACACACACACACACACACACACACACACACACACACACACATACTACAAAAAGGAATACTGGGGAAGCAAAGATGGGAGGATCCTTGGGGCTTACTAGCCAGTCTAACCTAATTTAGGGGTCTCAAACCAATGAGATACCTTGCCAGTACCTGAGGAGGAGGACACGTGAGGTTGTCCTTTGGTCTCCATATACAAACACAGGCACAAAAATGGTTCTTCATGCATATAAATTATGTTATATGCATCTTACTGAGATGTTTTAAAGAGAAAATGACCAGACACAGGTGGTTTCATGAAACAATCTATGAATAAACGAGGTTACTGTAGCATGTTTTGCTTTTCTGTTGGCAATAACCACTCTGAGTTGCAAAGTAGACTATACCACAAACAGAAAGAGGCTCTCAGAGGGCAGTTTAAAGAAAGGCAGTAGCAGGCTTGGTGTTCAGATGGAGAAAATCAAGGAGAGTCTTTTATCAGGAGAAAGCAACACTACACAGGGGCAAAGTCTGAAACCAGGTTGTATAAACCCTCTTTTCTAAACACAGTAGTAAGGGCCAGAGAGCTGGCGCAGTAGTGGGTAAGGGCGCTCACACACGGGCCTGATGACCTGAGCTCAAGTCCTGGCTCTCACAAGATGACAGGAGAGCACTGACTCCCAAGCAGTGTCCTCTGACCCCTACTGAGCACTGTGGTACTGAGCACAGCCACACTTGTACACACACACTAACTGAGCACAGCCACATTTGTACACACACACTAACTGAGCACAACCACACTCATACATACATAAGTGAAAGGAGTTAATCCCAGCTGTGGGGCTAGAGAGAAGGCTCAGCAGTTAAGATCACTTACTAGAATTCTAGACAACCTGTGTTTGGTTCCCACCACCCTCACAGCAGCTCACAACCATCCAGAACTCCAGGTCCAGGGGATCTGATGACCCCTTCTGGCCTTCCTGGACACTATATGTGCATGATGCACAGATAGATATGCAAGCAAAACACACACACACACACACACACACACACACACACACACGAGCAAATAATAAAAATTTTAAAAGGAAAAACAAGCTGGCCCAGCCCCTAAAACTTGAATGTTATATCCTTCCAAACTACTGGGTCAATCCAAACATTCTTGCCAGGCCAAGAACAACATCCCTATTGTGATTCTACTCAAAGCACAGCGTTTATAACCCTTCCCTTTGAGAATCTCAAATCTAAGTCAGAACATACATAACTAAGAATAGAGAGGTTATATAGGAACATGTTGAGAAGGTAGAGGATATTGCTTTCCAAGAAATAAAGACGAAAACAAGAAAAATCTCAAGGAACTTGTAAGGAAGTTTATGATGAAAATTTTATTCTCCTTTGAATTTTTCTGGTTTTCCTATTTTCTTTGTGGTTGTCACATTTTGTTTGTTTGTTTGTTTTTTGCATTTTCTTTATAAACTATTTGTCTCGGGTTTCTTTATCTTATTTTTTTCAGAGCCTCACACTTGCTAGGCAAGTACTCTACCACTGAGCTAAATCCCCAACCCCAGTCACAGATTTTTTTTTTTTTAAATCTGAGAATATAACCTCATGGGAAGAACATTATCAACCAACCAAACCCTCCAAAACTCCCATGGAGTAAAACACCAACCACTGAGCACACATTGAGAGACCCATGGCTCCAGTTGCATATGTAGCTGAAGACAGCAGTGTCTGGCATCAATGTGAGAAGAGGCCTTTGGTCCAGGGAGGGCACGTTTTCCCAATGTAGGGGAATGCCAAGGCAATGGGGTAGAGAGGATGATTAGGAGGGAGTGCACCTTTGTGAAGGCAAATGGGGGGGGTGGGAGCAGGGCAGGGGAAATACAGAATATCTAATTTAAAAAATGAGAAAAAGAATATGAACTCTTTCAAATAGTGTCCCAGGCCATGGCACTCCCAGAGACCCTGCACTTGCAGAAGTTAAGCAGTGGAGGAGAAAAAGCAGCTGAGCCCTCCTGTGTCCTTCTAGTCTGGTGTTTTATAACCTGTCCAGGCAATGAAGGATGAACTCCAGACTTTGTCCAGTACTTCAGTGGTCTGCCCCTTTCATCTCTGATGGAGGTTCTTTGGAAGTGTCCCCATCCTTGACCTTGGAGCAAGTGCCACTGTCTGTAGCTAATTTCCTAGTAGGGCCTACCTTTTTCATTCTGCACAGGTGTGGCTTTGATGCTAAGAGAGAATGATCTTTCTGTAACTGCCATGGGCAGCCCAGTGCATCTCCTGGAGCAGGGTGCTCCCTCAACACTAGCCATGTGACCCAAGAAGTTAATACATCTTTGTGCTGCCTTGGTGGTTCCCATCTGCAAATCAGAGACGATGACAGTATCTCTTCACACCAGTGCTGTGAAAACTGAATGATTTTAAGATCCAAGGAGCATCTTACTCTTTTTAATACTTTCTTAGAATACTCCCTCCTCTCATTTATTATCTTATTTCATTAACCTGTCCAATCTTACCCAATCACTTTCTGTCTTATATGATCTAGAGACCTGTCCAAGTTCTTTGTTTAACTGAACAACCTGGTAAATGCTTACTTAGCTAGACATGTACAGGTAGGCAATATAAAGCCATTGAATATCTGAGGAAATGAATTTTAAATAATCACCCTTTAGAGATAGTCCCTAAAAGTCCATATGTGGTGTTTCAAGAAAGATTTTTTTAAAAGATGCAAAGAAGTGAAATATTCTGTCTATAGCAATGGTTCTCAGAGTGTGCCATTGAGTGAGCAGCGTGGTTAGGGAGCTAGAAATGCAAAGTTCAAGAGCCTGCCTCGAAACTCTGAGTGAGACCTTAGCAGGCCTTCCAGGTTCTGATGCTGATGAATTATGCATTCTGGGTCCAAGAAGTGACATAGGAGCCAATGACAAGTGGGCACTGACCAGGAGCAAATTCCAAGCTTCACTCTGTCATTGGCCTGCACACGTCTCTTAGTTTCCCAGGGCCGGGATTTCTTTAAGTCAGCAGAAATGATAAGTCTCAGATAATTCCGTGTTTTGACAATTCACTGATGTTCTGTGCACAGAGTCTGCATGTTACTGTTGCTTAGTAATTTTAAGTTCCAAAGTGAGACACTGTAAGTTCCTTTTAGTCTCTTGGTATGTATCTTACACAGTTATACTGAAAGAGAAAATGACAAGGCCAAAGGGCTTTGTACAACTGCCAACAGTTACTGCATTCAGAAGGACAATTAATTATTCTTGATATAAATAGCCAGTTCTTCCTTCCCATTCACAGGACATTAGGAAGTACTTCATGTCCAACACCACAAACACTGTGCCTGATTATCTGCCTCCATTCTGTAGCTAAAATACTTTGAAGAAAAGAGATAATCTTTGAATTGAAACAAATATCTGAAAACATGTCTAGCCAATGCAAGGGAAACGCAGACATGCTTCTGCACAACAGCAGGGACCTGACCCGGGGAACTCCTGATACATGGCATTCAACTTCATCCAACCCATAGAAGGTTGACATTAAACAGTCATACCTTGAATTTGTTTAATTTTTTTCTTCCACACTTCTTAGTCTCAAACTATACAGACTAGTCATGAGCAACTTCCAGAACTAAGAAATGGATCCATATGTGAAATGTCCAAATAGCTATATCAGACTGTGTTCTAGGCTGCTAGTACTACATGAACAGACTAAACACTGAACAAACAACACCACATTAGAAGTCTACAATGACTTCTCCACCAACCACTCAAACCCAGGACATGTTTAGTAAGGATGTTTTCTCTCCTAA
The DNA here is from genome assembly GCF_963924665.1 of Micromys minutus. Taxonomy (NCBI): domain Eukaryota; kingdom Metazoa; phylum Chordata; class Mammalia; order Rodentia; family Muridae; genus Micromys; species Micromys minutus. Next base: position 12,801,554 of record NC_137979.1, read on the forward strand.
AGGCTCCTTGACATTAGCCTTTAAATATCTAAATACCCACACTTGCCTAGCACTCATAAGGTCCTGGGTCCAAGCATAACTCCACAAGTGTCTACAGAATACATTCTCCAGGCCTGGGACTTTACAGTACTCAGAAATGACCAAGATACATAGGTACAAGGCATGTGCAGCTAATAAGTACTTTATGGGTGGGAAAATAAAGTCTTGAAACTAAAAGTTGAAGCCAATTAGTGAAAACCACATTTAGCACTGGCTTCAAATCCTGGCACAGGAAAAAAAGTCATCTTTGATATTGCCCACCCAGAGTATGGCTTCATCTTATCATCCAACCTTACCTACCCCATCCCCCACAGCCACCTTTCCTCATACCCTCATCTTGCCCTGCAGAGTACAGCAGAGGACATACCTGCCACTTCCTTTACACTCTTCTGAGATCTAAACTTCTACATCTCGTCCAGTCCAGGCAGCTCTGTGTTTTCTCCCAAGACCCTAAATCCCAGGTCCAGAGACCCTGACTCTCTCACCTATGGGGGAAAGTTGTTCCTCTCCCCAGAGTCTCAGGCTCCTCATCTCTAAAGTGTGAAGGACAACCGATCACATTTGCTAGAATGGAGCAAATGATCCTTGGAGAACTACTTTTAACTACGGTCTTAAATATCTATTTTTACTTTATGTGTTGTATGTGTGTGTGCATGTATGTGTATAAGCATGGAGGAGCTCATGGGGATCAGAAAAGGATGTTGGGTCCCTGGGATTAGAGTTATAGGTAATTGTGAGCCACCATGTTGCCGCTGGCAGCAGATCTGGGTCATTTACAAGAGCAACTGGTGCTGTTGACCTGAGCCATCTCTCTAGCCCTGTAGCTGCTATTACATCTTTTTAGAGATTTATATACTTATTATTTTTATGTGTATGTGTGTTTTGCCTACACATATGTCTATGTATCATATGCATACTCGCTGACAGCTCACAGAGCCAGAAGAGTCCCAAGAGTTCTTGAGACTAGAGTTAACAAATGGTCGTGAGCTCTCATGTGGGTGCTGGAAATCAAACTTGGGTCTTCCAGTGTTTTTAATTGATGGACCATCTCTTCAGTCCCTCAACCACGGTTTTAAGCACTGGTCTTGTGGTTGCTATTTCTGTATACCCTTTCCTCATCCCCAGAGCATACTATTTGTTGCTGCTGATGGTTTCTTGGAATAGGGTCTCATATAACCCATAAAAGCCTCAAACTCTCAATGTAGCTGAGGCTGATTTGAACTCATAATCCTACTGTCTCCACCTCCTCCTGGGATTACTAGTATTCACCACCATCCCTAGCATAAGTGCATACTTTTAAAAAATTACAACACCAAAAATCACCTTTACTCTTTGCCACAATCCTACAGAACATTCATTAAAATTTCAATCTATCAATTTATTTATTATTTTTATAAACTAAAATGACTAAGGCCCAGCTACTAACTAGTAGCTGCCTATCAACATGGTCCCTTCATCATCTTCATGATCAAATTTCTTTTCCTTATTTATTTATGTTATGTATTTGCCTGTATGTATGCACATGTACTATGCACATACCACAAAATTGAAAAAAGGGTGTCAAATCCGGTGTGATGGTTTGTATATGCCTGGCCCAGGGAATGGCACTATTAGGAGGTATGGCCTTGTTGGAGTAGGTGTGTCACTGTGGGTGTGAGCTTAGGACCCTCACACTAGCTGCCTGGAAGTATTCTGCTAGCAGCCTTCATATGAAGATGTGGAACTTTCAGCTTCTCCTGCACCATGCCTGCCTGGATGCTGCTATGCTCTTGTCTTGAGGATAATGGACTGAACCTCTGAACCTGCAAGCCAGCCCCAATTAAATGTTGCCCTCTATAAGATTTGCCTTGATTATGGTGTCTGTTCATAGCAGTAAAACCCTACCTAAGATAGAAGTTGGTAACAGGCAGGGACTGGGTATTGCTGTGATAGGCCTGACCATGCGTTTGTTTGGAAGAATGTGGATTTGGGGACTTTGAATTTGGAAAGCAGTAGAATGCTTTAGATGGGGCTTAATGGGCCATCCTAGTGGGAATATGGAAGACTTTGTTGCTGACAGTAATTTGAACTGTGCTGGCCTGACCCAAGGGGTTTCAGAGGAGAAAAATTTCAGAATGTGGCATAAAGACTGTTTCTATGGTATTTTGGTGAAGAATGTGGCTACTTTTTGCCCTTGTCTAAAGAGTCAACCTGAGGCTAAGGTAAAGAGATTTATATTAATTGCATTAAAAAAGGAAGTCTCAAAAAAAAAAAAAAAAAAGCCCAACAGAGACTTCATTCTCTAGTTCAGTCTCATAAAAAGCATTTTGAACAAGCACAGCAAGCTTAAAAAGAAAAAATATAAAATATATGGTTCGAGTATTAAAGGGACACCAAAAAGTGAAATGGAGCTGAATTCTGTGTTTTTGGAGATAACAGATTATGGGAGTAATGACCTTGTGGCAAGATTCCACCCAGCTAAATTTAGATTCAGGCATAGTAGTACAAGCCTTTAGTCCCAAGAGGCAAAGACAAGATCTCTGAGTTTAAATCTAGCCTAGAACAGAGCAAGTTCTAGGTAAAGAAAATCCAGGTTTGGCGGCCTATACCTTTAATCCCAGTGCTTAGGAGACAGGCAAGCAGCTCTCTGAGCTCAAAATCAAGTTCCAGGACAGCCAAGCTTAGACAATGAAGGAGTTGGAAAACAGAAAACTGGTGATAATGTCATAGAACAAGGGGCCATATTCCAGCTCCTGCAAGCAGCAAAACTTGGCAGCTTCAGCCATGTTGCTCTGGCTTTAGAGTGAAAAATAGAAAGGACCACTTGGACAATTGATGCTGGTTAGCTGGAGTTAAGAAATTAGTGGTGATTAAGTAGAGACCAGCATTACTGAAATCTTCTGGAAAGTGTTTTCTGAGAGAACAAAGAAGCTGTGTTCCAGAAAGAGCCAAGGTTATACCCTGTGCTGCAGGTGTACTTGGTAATGTGTAACCAAGTGGTACTGGTTTTGAAGGCATGAAGGGGTCATGAAAAGCAGCTCAGGCTTGGCACTGTGAGAAGCATAGAAGGCCATTGGTGAAGGTGCAGCCTCAGTTACAGTTGGTGGCCCAGGACTGAGGGGGTGATGCAAAGGAGTTGAGGCTTGGCACCGTGAAGAGAGTTTAGGAAAGGTTATTGGTGAAGCCTAGTTTTGGCAGAAGACCCCAGCGTATTGGAGATGCCAGTACCATAGGATGATCACCAAGAACAGCAGTAGCAGTGGAACGAATCAACCTGAGCTTACAGTGCTACAGAAGGCAGAGCTGGAGAAGTGATGCCAGCCCATTGGAGGAGCCCAGAAGATCATGTGTGGACCCAAGACACTGAAACAAAAAGCTATAACATTGAGGTTGCCTTGGAGACCTCAAGATGTTTGAGATGCCAGAGCTGTGGACTATCTGCTGAGGAAAGCTGCTAACAAGGAGTGGAACCAGTCCAAGAGAAAGTAGTTTGTTGTAGTCAACACAGATGAAAAGGAGCTGGAGATCTGAAGACCACTTTGACATCAGACATGGAGATGCGGAGTTTGGAGTTGCCCAGCTGCTTTCCTGTCTTGCTTTGGGGATTACAGTTAAGTGATGGGATAAGTGCACTTGAACTTTGAACGTTTAACATTGTTGAGACTGCTATAGACTATGGGGAACTTGGAAGTTGGACTAAATGTATTTTGCATTATGCTATGTTTAGGTATGGCCCCCTTAGACTCATATATTTGAACAAGCCTATGGGGGCAGGGAGTGGAATGTGATGGTTTGTATATGCTCGGTCCAGGAAGTGGCTCTATCAGGACCCTCACACTAGCTGCCTGGAAGCCAGTATTCTGCTAGCAGCCTTCAGATAGAGATGTATAACTCTCAGCTCCTCATGCACCATGCCTGCCTGGATGCTGCCATGCTCCCACCTTGATGATATGGAACCTGTAAGCCAGCCCCAATTAAATGTTGTCCTTTATAAAACTTGCCTTGGTCACGGTATCTGTTCACAGCAGTAAAACCCTAAGACACCCTGTAACTCCAATTAATAGATGGTTGTGAGCTGCCATGTGAATACTGGGAACTGATCTTATGACCTCTACAAGTGCTTATAATAAGAATCACCTAGGTCTGGAGAGATGGCTCAGCAGTTAAGAGCACTGACTGCTCTTCCAGATGTTCTGAGTTTAATTCCCAGCAACCACATGGTGGCTCACAACCATCTGTAATGGGATCAGATGCCCTCTTCTAACATGCAGGTATGCATGCAGATAAAGCACTCATATAAATTAAATAAATAAATCTTTTTAAAGAACCTATCCAGACTTCAAATGTCTTTTATTAGCAATAGTGGATCTAAAGCCTGGAAGGGTACTTTCCTTCATAGATCATAAACCAGTCAGACCACATACCCTCTTCTGATAGAAAACCCAACCCAACAGACTTAACTGTTCTGCTGTGAACAGAAAGAGAACCCAATTCACTGAGTCTCTACAATGTTCTAGATAAGAGACCACATGCTAGTAGACATGAACCTTCAAAGCAAGCACTCTAAACAGGTTTTCCCCACCCTTCCCTCCTTTCTTTCAGCAGTCACTCTAAGGCTTGGAAGGCCTACACAACTTCCTGAGGTTCCATAGCCAAGGTCATTCCACTCAGGTCACATCTAACATATTTACTTATTTACATCCATTCAAATGCCCTACATCCCCTCTTCACACACCCCAGCTTCCCTCCCCTATCTCCCCACACCCCCGCCAAACCTTTAGTTCCCTGGATTGAACTCAACACTGGACTGAGAAGTGAATTTGGACTGCAGTGAAAGGACACTTGAAGATAAGGGCAAAACAGAAAAGGAAGTGGGTGAAAAGAGAGGAGAGCGAGAGACACGGTCAGGGCTGCAGAGACAACTTGGTGCTGACGAGCACTTGCTGCCCAATCATGATAACTGGGGATTGGATCCCAGCACCCATCTCAGCCAGATCACAAATGCCTGTAGCTCTGCTCCATGGGATCCGATGCCCTCTTCTTCCTATACACAGACACATGCACACACATATGCAAATGACATAAAATCTTTTCAAAAACAGAATGGAGGCTGGAGAGATGACTCGGTGGTTAAGAGCACTGGTGCTCTCCCAGAGGACCCAAGAGAAGTACTTGAGCGAACATCAGAGGTGGAAGTGTCAAAAAAGTGGGAAAAGACTTTCCGGTCTCAGCATCCATGATCACTTATAAAAGACACTTTATCAAAAAGGAACAGAATGTTCTTAAATGCCAATTAACAACGGAAAAAGCCTCTGTGAGTTTGTGGGCCTCTCTAAGGACAGAAAAGTAGGCTATAAATTCATATACAAAGCAGAAAATAAGCAAGTCTCTCTACTGCCTGAACTAGTCAGACCTATAAAGAGAGTATAGATCCTAGTTCATGAAAGATGATTTCAACCAACATGCAGACCCAGCTTTAATTTTTAAAAACTTTACATACATGGGTGCTTTTTTTTTTTTTTTTTTTTTCTTTTTTTGCCTGTCTGTGCCATGTATATAAAAGACACCAGAAGAGGGCAACCAATCCCCTGGAAGTGAACTTATAGCCAGTTGTGAAACACTATGCAGGTGCCTGGGACTTGAATCTGGATCAACAGCCAATGTCTTTAACTGGTGAGCCAGTTTTCTCCAGCCCAAAGACACAGTTTTAAAAGGAGCTAGTCAGCATTTTTGGCTGATATGTTGGCATAACTCCCTCCCGCCTTGGGTGAAAGACCAAATGGCTTATTTATTATTTCTTACTGGCAGTTCTGGAAATCAAATCTAGGATTTTGTGTGTGCTAAGCTAATGCTCTACCACTGAACTATCCCCCAGTCTGCAAGTGGCTTTTTCAGTAAGGAAACTTCACAGTGACCAAACGATTGTACCCTTGCCTGTGCTGTTCCTTATGCGGCATGCCGCCCATCTCTAACTCCTTATACTATTGGCAGAGGCTCTGATTACTCACTACCATTTAACTTAATATAGTGGGAGAACAACTTAACATCAACAAGGAAGATTTAAAACTTTAGAACTTGAAGAGTCCCACATCTTATCTCCAAATACCTCCTGTGGCAGACAAGGAAACTTCAAAACATAAAGAGCACAAGGTCAAGAGTAGAGTCTCTGGCAAAGTCACTACTGGAGTCCAAGTTTCCGGGTTCCAGTGGACTGCTTATAAAAAGCAGCACAGCCTCCGATCTTTCCTAGGAGGCCTACGAGGCCCTGCAGCCTTGCCATCCCCCTACCAAGCCAGTCACTTTCCCGGAGCGCCTCCCCCATCCCAGTCCCTCCTACAGCCTGGCTGAGTTGCAGCTCAAATTAGAAGTCGTGCGGCATGGGGCATTTTCTGGGAAAGTGCCCAGCCTCAGAGGCATTGGTACCAGTGAGCAGGGACAAGGATGGAAGAAGGAGTTACATTCCACAAAGGCTCTGAGAGACAGGGGCCCTGGGAGCAGATGCAGTGAGATGCCTGGAGAAGATTACTCGCAGTGACATCTCCCAAATACGCAAGGGACCAGCATGGACACTACTTCTGGGGAGAGACTTGAAAGACTGGGCCCTGGTGGGTAAGGATGCAGGGAGCCTCTCTAAATCCAATTTGCACCTCAAGGGAGCCTCCTTGTAGGGTGAGGTGGCACCAGCGTCAGGCAGAGGGCCTCGTGACAAGGATGCCCAGTCCCCTTTGAGATGACACCACTTATTGGCAGAGGCCCAACCCGCACGTGAGGTGATATCAGTGCCGGGAGGAGGCCCCCGGACCTCACCAGCCCGGTCAGCAGCTCTGTGGCACACTCGACGCCTGCCCGACGCGCGGCCTTACCAAGACACTGCCCTACAGGGGTGCTGAACGGATTCCCCAGCAGGAACTCCATCTCGACGGGCCTCGTTCCAGCCCGGACGCCTGTGTGCCACGGGTCTCCGATGCCCGCGCCGCGCTCTGCCCTGACTGACACTTGCCCCCGCCCCACCCTCGGGAACGCTGAGCGCCGGCCTGACCTCGCCCTCTGGGTGCATCTCTATTGGACAGCGTCTACCCAACCCACCTCCGATTGGACGACACTCCACTCTCAGTGAAGTCCCACCCACCCCGCGGCGCCGGATTGGGCACAAAGCAAGCTAAGTCACTGGGATCTCCGTCAGCCGTAGCGGCACAACCCCCGGACCCGCCTCCAATCGAGTGGCTGTTCTTTTTGATTCATTAGTACGTTGGTCAGTCTAGAGGATCTTTACTGTTATTGGATAAAAGGTATGTCAATCATTTAAATAGGCGGGCAGAAAATAAGCGTAACTAGAAGTTGAAGCTCTTTGACTGTGCTGATTGGAGAAACGTTTGTTTTCTTCAAGTCTGGTTGGTGTTAGAAACGTTTCTCCCGCCCAGAAATATGGCCACGTGACAAATCAACTTTCACCCAGGATATTTATTTCCCTACTTCCCCTTAGCAACCAAGTGGCGGTGCTTGGTTCCCCAGCAACTAAGCGAAGCGTCTACTGCAAAGAGAATCCTTAGGAAGGTAAGAAGCAAGAGTTTAGGCTCCAGAACGACTCCAAGAACAGAGGGTGTATGACTGAAGTCTCTCTTGTAACTCTTCTGTGAGGACTCCGACGTGGTCCTTCTTATCTGTAAAATAATCACACATGTCATTTTACACGTGTCTGACACTTAATCAGACATTTGAAAAAGAAAATTGCTACAGGAAACGCAAATAGGAAGAGGGCCCATCTGCCACTTCTTGGCCTCTAATGATTCGTTTCATTGAAAGAGAGGTACCCAATCCACTGATTACTCCTTCTAGAATCAGCTATTATATCCATGATCTTGATCTGCAATAAGTTATTTCATTTGGTGCTGTATTAAGTGTTTGGGATGACATTACAGATATTAAGGTTCCATTTCCGTCTCTGTCAGTGATTCACTCTATAGCTTTGGACACACACACACCCCACCTCAAGCCTCCGTTTCCCTATCTGGGAAGTAGGGACACTAAAATGTCCCTTTAAATAGCTCCCAGAGCTGACACGTAATTAACTGTGTACACTGAGAGTAAGAACTTAGGCTCATTGGTTGCTTTTATTCACATCATTTTGTGACCCTAGGGTCTGTATAGTGTTTCGGGTCGAGTTGATCTAGGCTGTTGTTTCCCAGGAAAACCAGTGAAGAGGATACCTGGTTGATTTGTTTGTAACGCTTTCTGCCGCTTCTCCACATCCTACCTCTGGTCTTCTATCATCAGGACACTATCATCAGGCAAGTCAACCGGTCCCCCATAGGGGAGGATTCTTTGGGGAGAGGAACATGTGACAATGTCTGTTCCTAGTATGCTGGTTACAATAAAGTTGTGATTAAGAAAGTGGGTTCTGCATTAGACAAGAGGTTGTGCCTCTTGGTGAATCTAGAAAAGACCTTCAGTTATAAAGATCCCTTCTATGTGCTTTCATAGTTCCATATACCCACTAAGTTGTCACTGTTTGTAAGTAAATATTGGGATCATTTATTTAATTGGAGTCTGGTTCAGAAGTCAGGTCACGCCCCTTCAGCATCCTTTCTCAAGGTTGGTTATAGAGAGCTGCTCTGACCTTATAGACCTCACCAAGTTCTCTCCTTACCCCCTTACAGATGTAAGCCAACCCTATTCCCCCTGATACCTGGGCCAAGACATACTTGAATTGCAACTTTACCCTCTTATCTAAGCCTGCCATCATGCCAGGGGTCATACAGGTCACCAGTGCTCCCCAATGCCCCCAAAACTGTATGAGTCAGAAACTTCCTTTGTTCTTTGGATCTGAGGGAGGTGATGGAACTAGAAGGTTTGTCTTTCCCTGCTGGGTGCCTCATGGCTGCCCAGATCATGAAACCATCTCCTCTGGTGCTCTCCCGCCTCAGGGCTCCTCATGTCTGTCTATGGCCTTGAACCTCTGACTCTCCTAGCTAAGTTCTTCTGGAGGGCAATTGATTTCAGCTCCTCCCACTACCTTCTTTTGAGCACTGTTAACCTTCCAAACTGGATTCCATCTCAGACTGGAGATGATCCCTCTTACATATAAACTAAGTTTCTAGTGATGTCCCAGACCCCTGTATTACAGCAACACTAATTCGGTCACTTCCTCTCCATCCATCCATCCTTCTTTCCTTTCTTTTTTCATTTTCTTTCTTAACACAGGGTCTCTATGTAGCTCTAGCTCGCCTGGAAAGTACCATGTAGACTAGGCTAGCCTCAACCTCAAAGATCTGCTTGCATCTGCCTCCCAGGTGCTAGGACTACAGGACTGAAGGCATATACCATGACTGCTGGCTAGCCTCGCTCCTTTTGTAATTCTTGCAGCTATAATGAGCTTCTAAAAACTCAAGTCTGATCCATCTCTGCCTTACAAGCCCTAGGAGCTTGCCAGCCATCATGAAATACAAATGCAATGCAGACCTTATATTATGTCTGCTTTCCAGCTTGGGGTCCTCTCGGTGTGTTATCACCTCTTCCTGCTTTCTTCCGTTTTCATCCTTCTTATTGTATCTGCCCTGACCAGGTCAACTGTCCCTACTAGGCGCTTTCACCATTCCCCACACCCACTAAGTTGTTTTGTAAGTAAATATTGGTGTGACAATTTAATTCAGCTCCAAAACAGAAGACCAGTCCGAGGTTCCCAGCATGTGGTAGCTATGCGGTATGGATGTTTAGACTAAATACAAGTTTGTAGACAGATGTAGGAGTGAGGAGTTATCTGCCTAACAGGAAAAGGACAAAGATTTAAGCTGGTGATGTTACTTTTCAAACGATGCACAAATCAAAGTCAAAGTACTCCCTGGGTGTGAACATTTAGCATAGTTCTTGCACTGATCCTACACTGCATAGAACTCGCTGAGCTTGACTGGAAGCCAGCTTGACCCGTCATAGTTAATGGGCTTTGCTGAAACAGAGGTCAAAGTTTTAACACCAAGGTTGAGTCATTTTCCAAAGCACAGCACCTTAAAGGAAAAAGTTCCATGTACTTTTTCAGATAATATCTGACAAATAAAACACATTAAAAAGTTTTTCCCCAGAGGTAAATTTTGAGGTTGGTGGTAAATTATGAGAAACTTTAAGGGAAATTGTTTAGGAAGAATAGGAAGCTAATGAGCACAAGAACCACCCTGGGAGGATGAGTCAGTCAGTCAGTCACCCTGAGAAGGAAGAGTCAGCAGTCATTAGTCGGTCACCCCGAAGAGAAAGTCAGTCAGTCAGTCACCCTGAGGAGAAACAGTCAGTCAGTCACCCTGAGGAGGAAGAGTCAGTCAGTCACCCTGAGGAGAAAGAGTCAGTCAGTCAGTCACCCTGAGGAGGAAGAGTCAGAAGTCAGTCAGTCACCCTGTGGAGGAAGAGTCAGTCAGTCAGTCAGTCACCCTGAGGAAGAAAAGTCAGATGGGAGAGAGTAGGAAGAGAAGGCTCCTTGAAGGATCAGGGTACAGAAGGAAAAAGAGCAGTGACCATGTGGGATACTGACATCTATTTGCCCCAGATAAAACATCAATGACAGGCCAAAGAAAGTAGTCCATCCAAGTGTAGCTTGTGAGCCAGCAAGCTCATTGCAGTGACTTACAGGAGAATGTGTGGCTCAAAGGCACCCTCGTCACTGAAAAGCCAACCCCAGCATGGGCGACAAATCACGACAGTTTCATATTAGAGCTCTAAGCCTAACTTACAGGCTGCTCTTATCAAAGGTAATATTTTCTATTCCTTCACTATCCCAATCAAAGTAGATGCTGACTGTATGTGTTTGTCCTTATCTTTATCCTGCTCTCTACCTAACCATGTGCCTGGCGAGCACTAGCTACATAGGTCCTCCCCAGTTAAGCAACCAGCTCAGATGGTCACTCTCATTCATTTCCTCAAGGGAGAACATGAATGGCCATGTTGGGTCAGTGTCTCCAATATGCATTTCTGTCTGCCTGGGGATGAGGTACTCTCAGAAGGGCCACTGGGGCTAGCACTTCCAAGGATCACTGTCAGTGACTTGTACCAAGAGACCTAGGTAAAGACAGAAACAGAAGGTCAGAGGCTAGCCTTGAGGGGACTGTAAGGAAACTAAGGAAACCACTGTGGGCACCAGCCCTGTGGACTCATGTAGAGACTAGCTGGGGCTGTGAAGTCAAACATGAGGGCTCAGGTGGCTGCTACAAAGGCCCAGGACAGCAGTGTATTTGTCCCACGGTGCAACAGGCAAGGGATGGGAGTGCAGGGCCATAACACCTCGTCAAACACAGGCAAATTCTGTTCTCAAACCAAAGGAACTGTGTGTGACAGAGGAACCCAATTTCTCAGCGAAGATGAGCCGGACATATGACTCAATGGAGCCAAAAGTCATGGACGATGACATGCTCAAGGCAGCCGTTGGGGAGCAAGGGCCCCAGGAAGAGGCTGGGCAGCTAGCCAAGCAGGAAGGCATCCTCTTCAAAGATGTCCTGTCCCTGCAGCTGGACTTCCAGAGTACGTATCCTGGGTGTCAGCAATGGGATCTGGGTGGAGCTGGGCCGCCCTGACTTTCTCGGCCCTATTTCAAATCCCCAAATTCCACACAGTCAGGGTCAGTGCACACGGGTGTGAGAGTCCACCAGGCACAGGAACAGGGGCATGCCGTATCAACTCCATCCAGTAGCTCTATCATTTGTCCACAACATTCCTGATTCTGAATAACAGCAACAACAGAAGATAGAACTTCCCTAGACCATGCTTTCCCCATTATACGACTCCACACTGACTTGGAATGGAGTCCTTCATACAGAATGAAGTCCTTGGAACGGAAGGGTCGCTGGTGAACAGCATCAAGAAGACCCTACATTACTGGAGCCAGGGTAGGAGTGCAGGGAGACAGAGAAGGGAGTGGCTTTGAGATCCCAGAAGCAGGAATGCATCTTGGGCGGGACTGGGCAGCCCATGGAAGATTTGACTCTGGACAGGCAGAGATTGATGGTCTCAATGTCCCCATCTGTGAAATGGGAAGTAGCTCCTATCACAAGTTCCGGCTGGGGAGAAGAATGAGACAACTTGTATGCAGTGCTTGAATCGCGCTGAGAAACCACTGAGTGTGACCTAGTGAGCCAGGACACAGAGGACATGAGTGGGAGGGGGAGCTGAGCTTAGTTCATATCTCAGTTCTTGGGAGGCAGAGGCAGTAAGACCTCCAGTTCAAGACCAGCCTGGGCTGCTATATAACGAGATCCTATCTCCAAAACACAAGGAATGAGTAGGGGGTGATTGGAGAGATATCATTGGTTAAGAGTAGTGGCTAGTCTTCCAGAGGACCCGGGTTCAACTCCCAGCACCCACATGGCAGCTCACAATCATCTATAATTTCAGTTCCAGGAATCTGATGCTCTCTCCTGGCCACCACAGGCACTGTATATTCGTAATACACAGACATATGCAGAGGCAAAACACCCATGCATATCAAATAGGAACAAAAGAAAAAATATATGAACTAGAAAAGAGATCAGCGGTAGAGGGCTTATTATGCAGAGTATGCCTAAGTTAATCCCAGAACTGCCCAAAAATGGAGTAAGAGAAAGAAGGAAGGAGGTGGGTGAGGAACCTGAGCCTCTGCTCTCTGAGTAGGTGAGGTCACAGAAAGTGACACAGCTGTCTAGGCATTTAGTCAACCACAAAGATGCAGGGCCCCATATCAAACACTGGAGGCAGCCATAAGCAGGCAGACCGGCCTTGTGTAAATTCACAGCTCCCACACCCTGGGTGTGGTCTCCAGGAATGACCCAGATCTGTAGCTTCCCTGAGAGGAGGAATGGATGAGGATTAGCCACTTCCTCCCCACCTCCCCCACCTAATGGGCATTCTGCCAGTACTGAGAAGTACCCAAGAGACGCCAGACACTCTTCCAAGCATTCAGACTCAGCACAGTCCAAAAGACAAAGAACCTCACCTTTCCAGAGTTGATGCAAGGGAGACCAACAAGACAGAAAATTAGACTGTTTCAGGCAGTGTGTGCTGTGGGGGGGGGGGGGGAGATAAAGCAAAGGAAGGAGAAAGGGGAGATTAGAATTGGGTGAAGTGTTTCTACAGTGACCAGAGTCTTGTCAAGAAGGTGAGATGTGAAGAAGCAGTTAAAGGAGATGAGGGAGAGAAAGTGTGGAATCCGGGGAGGGCTGGGATGGGGGGGAATATGTGAGATACTGAGAACAACCAGCAAAAGGCCTTGAGTAGGCCAGAGCTAGGCTGAGGGAGGCCTGCTGAGGAAGACAATGTGGGGACAGGCCAGGGAGGTCATAGTGTCAGCAGGTGCTGGCCTTGGACAATGAAATATATTTGGCTTTTATACTGAGTTGGGATCCCCTGAGTATTCTGAGTAGACACAGAATAGGGTAGGACTTGAGTTCTCACAGAGCCCTGCTGGCTATGTGGGGGTGGGGGGACAGGGATCTGGTGAGATGGCCGCTACTGTGTCCCAGGCAATAATGATGATGCCTTGGCCATGGTGGTGGTCACAGAAGTGGGCTCAGTAGCTGCGAGAAAGATTAAGCCAGCTTTTTTGGCAGAAAAATCATTTGGAGCTAACTCTCAGTTACATCCTTGTCTGTTGGCATATTTTGGCATCTTCATTTTGCCTGTTATTGCCTGAAGAAAAGCCTGGCACAGGTGTGCCAGAGCCACCCACTTAAAGTGGATCAGCTGGAAGCCACCACAGCAAGGCCACAGCAGGAGCCAGGAAAATCTAGACCAGAAGTAGGGGGTGGCTAGGAGCCTTGGGCAGAACTGAGCACCACCCCAGAATCATGTAGAGACAAACAAAATCAGGTTGGGAAATCTGGCAGCAGAGACCTAAACAACAGGTTTTTGTGCTGTCTGTCTCTGACTATAGAGAGAAATAGGTACCACTCCCACCCCAGGGGGAAGCAATGGGTAGGTCAGAGGATCCTGCTTCCCTAAGAACGTGAGGGGGTCAGAGCCCTTCCACACACTGTATTTCAGAACCTCATCTACAGGCCCCATCTCATGGATAAATGTGAGCTGTCAGTAGAACTGTGTTTTGTACTGGGGATTGAAGTCATGGTTTTGACACAGGTATTCTACCCCTGAGCTGCATTCTACCCCTGAGCTAAGTGCTTGTAGCACTTTTGTGCCTGGTACCTGCAAAGGTCAGAAGGTGGTGTTGATCTCCTGCAACTGGAGTTACAGTGGTTGTAAACCGCCATGAGGGTGCTGGGAACCAAGCCTGGGTCCTCTGAGAGAACAAGTGCTCTTCACCAGAGCCTCCCCACCACCACACCTGCCCCACTTTTTCCTGTTCATCTTGAAACAACCCACCAAGCCAGCTGTTACTGACTCATTGTCCTCCTGGCTTAGCCTCTTGAGCAGTTAGGGTTATAACCAGGAACCCTAGTCTCAGCTTGAGCTCACTACATGTCCCAGGCTAGACTTACAGTCTTGGAGCTTCAGCCTCCTGACCCGATGTGCACCCCATGCCAGACTCAGACTCTTCATAGTGATGTAGAAAAAACTCCCACTTCTATATTATTTCATTTCTTTAAGTGAATATAGTCTAAGATTAAAGTTCTGGAACTGGTTGTGTAGATCAAGCTGGCTTCAAACTCACAGAGATCCACCAGCCTCTACTGAGTGTGACAGCCATTGTTGGACTAGCTGGGCCACAACCTGTAAGCCATTCTAATAACCCATGTACACACACACACACACACACACACACACACACACACACACAAAAGAACCAGTGTTCTTTTTCTAGGCCATATACACAAAGTATCCCAAGTGAACGATTCGATATACATAGACTTTGTGTGGGTATATTGCATGTATGCAGGTGCACATGTATGCACAGTGTTTAGAGCCAAAACTATGTATGTATGTATGTATATTTGTTTGTATGTGTATATGTATGTATATACGTGTGTATGTATGTATATATGCTCTGATGTTCTGTTTCTATGAATAACTAATACAGAGAGCTAGAGCAGTAGCTCAGCAGTCAAGAGCACTGTCTGTTCTAGAGGACCTGGGTTTAATTCCTAGGTGGCTCTTGACTGCCTGTAACTCTAGTTCCAGGGGATCTGATACCCTCTTCTGGCTGCAGAAGCTCACACACGGTATATACACATACAGACAGACAAAACATTTATACCTATAAAATAAAAATAAAGGAAGTTTTTTTCTTCAGTTTTGGAATAAGTATAAATGCAAATATATTTTAAAGGAGCACACAACAGCCGAGCTTTGAGGGGCTTGTGGGGAAAGCTGGAAGGCACTGAACTGGTTCCACTGACCGTGAAGTTTTACATACTTAATGTGGGTTTATTTATACGTAAGTACTACTCAGAGGGTTTCTTGCTTCCCCTGACAGAAACCAAACTCTAGCCACACAGCACATCAGGGAAGGATCAGGCACACGGCCAGGACGGGCCCTCAGCACCGCAGGGTCTCTGCCACCAGGCCGTCCAGGCCCCACCTTCTGTTCGTGAGTGATTGTACTGGTGGCTGCTCTTTCTGCTCTCATACACTTATAGATATTTCTAGGATGTGTCTAGAGACAGATTTTTTAAAATTGCAGGTCGAGCTGGTGTGGTGATGTATGCTGTTAATCTCAGCACTTGAAAGGCAGAGGCAGGTGGATCTTTGTGAAGTCTGAAGCCAGACTAGACTACATAGTAAGACCCTAACTCAAGGGAGAGAGAGAGAGAGAGAGAGAGAGAGAGAGAGAGAGAGAGAGAGAGAGAGAGAGAGAGAGAGAGAGAGAGAAGAAAAGAAAGAAAGGAAGGAAGAAAGAGAGAGAGAAAGAAAGAAAGAAGAAAGAAAGAAAGGAAGGAAGGAAGAAAGAAAGAAAGAAAGAAAGAAAGAAAAGAAAAGAAAAACTGTAGGCACAGATGGCAAATTTTTTAATAAATTTTATGTTACCCAATGACCCTCCCAAAGTAAAACCAGTTGAGTGGCCCTCCCCCCCATGCTGGCCTCTGTTTGTAGTCTGTGTGCAAGGTAGACCTTAAGAACTCCAGCCCTGCCCCTAGGGCAGTGGGAGTGAGTCTCCTGCCCCAGGAAGGCCCAGTTCAGCTCCTAAGACACCTGCTTAGCAACTCCCTGCCACATCAGACCTCTTTGGTTCTTCCCAGTGGCCCTGAGTAACAGTGCTGGTGGTCTTACGCTCAGGTGCTCCTCCCCCAGGTACTCTGGGGAAGGCAGAGAGTTGAATAGCCCTGTATGAGTGCACTTCAGTCGTGCAGGGCAATGCCACAAAGCTCCAGCCTTGGTCACATCTGGGTGCTCTGGTTGTTTCAGACATCCTCCGCATAGATAACCTCTGGCAGTTTGAGAACCTGCAGAAGCTGCAGCTGAACAACAACATCATTGAGCGGATCGAGGGCCTGGAAAACCTCACACACCTGGTCTGGCTGGGTAAGGCCTGGCTCTGTGTCTGCCTTTGTTAACGGTGGCCTACGGCCAAGGACATCCATCGCCTCCCTGCAGAATAATCGCAGTGACACTGTTACCCGCCTGTCGTTAGCCCAGGCACAGCAGAAATGCTCTGTCGGTTAGGAGCAAGAAAGCGACAGTCTATTAAAAGCCTGGGGCTTATGCTGGGCTAAGCATGACAAGGATGTGCTTCTGAATACCAGACAGACTATTCCATCCCACCTGCCAGCCTCTCAGGCTGGTGGGCACAGGGACAACCCTAGACTGTCCCATAGGCACAGGTGGACAGGTGGCATTACACTGAGCACAGACCACAGCCATGTGCTGATTGTGGCCTGCCCACACTTTGTACGAGTTTTCTGGTTTCATGCACCATCCCCATCACAGCAGGGAATAAGTCAAGGTAACAACAAGTTAAGTGAGGGCCACAGGCTCCCTTGCCAATCTCTCTCTGATTCCAGAACTTTGACCTCACTGCCAAGGTCACTGGGAACTTGACCTCTTAGGTGCCTCCTTGCCTAGTGAGGGGCAAGGGAACATCTAAAGGACAAAAGGAGACAAGCTGAGAGCTCCTCTGAGATGCCTTATTTAGCCTCTGAAGAGATGTTCAATGGCTGTTGTTATCCAAGTCGATGGGAAGGGAGGTAAGGCTCAGAGAAACACAGCCAGGCAGCAGCAGGGCTAGGCTAGCCCTGTCCCTGTCTCATCCCAAAGTACATGTTTCTCCATTTGCCAGGCTTCTGGGAACCTTTATCAATTCTCAGTCTCCCAAGAGAACTCAGATGTGTTTGCACTGTTACCAGGGGCCTCAGTAACCCCACTAAGGGTCAAGGAGCCACTTCCCAGAGGCAGCCCCCGAGGCCCCAGGAGGCTGACTGGCCTGCCAGTGACAGAAGCAGAGTCTGACTGTGGGGACCAGGGCTCAGGCACCCTGTGTTGTACCCTAGTATTCATTAACACTAGTCCCTGGTCCATCTTCATGGCTAGGAATCACCTGTCACTACAGGAAGTGAAATCAGTCACTCAACATCTGGACGGTTGCCCACACCAGCCCAGGTTCTAAGTAATACCCAATACCCAGAAGCCAGCAGGCCAACTTGTCTCTTGGAGTAAAGCCATAGGTCCTACAAGGGCACCCGTTTGCCTGTTCACCCAGAGGGAGATTTGAATAGTAGCCACACTACCCTCTTCCGGACCTAAAGCTTCTATGTCCTGACTGATTGAAAAGAAAGATTCCAAACTACCACCTGGAGGCATTGCCAGAGAACGTGCAGGGAACACTTACTTGGAAACTGGAAATGCTACAGATGGGAAGCAGTCTTGCTAGGATGTCACAAACAGAAAGGAAAGGCCATCTCACAACTCTACCCCTGAGCCCACAAGAACACCACTTTAGACTGGCTCCTCAGTGCTTTCATCCCAGAACCAACATGGCTGAGACTTCCCAGAGGGGAGCTGGCAGAACTGGGTAGATGGCAGATAGGGGACCTTAGGAAAGAGCCCATCTAATGCTCCTAGAATCCCCACAGTGAGCCAGCTCCTCAGCTAAGTGTCACCCACAAGAGCTCTAAGCAGCCCAATGGCTTTGTCTCAGGACAATCCTCCTCTTTTTCAGATTTGTCCTTCAACAACATCGAGGCCATTGAGGGCCTGGAGACCCTGGTCAACCTGGAGGATCTGAGCTTGTCCAATAACCGGATCACCAAGATGGACTCTCTAGATGCCCTGGTGAAGCTGCAGGTGCTGTCACTGGGCAACAACCAGATTAGCAACATGATGAATGTGAGTACCAGGCCTGGAGACCCATGCCACAAATATCACAGGGCCGCGGGCTGGGCCAAAACCAAGGTCTGTAGTGGTAGATACACAGTATGCCCTTTTCCTAGAAAGACCAAGCATCCAAATTATTCTACAAGGGCTTTGAACATATTCGAAGACCATGCTTAATCCAACAAACCCATCTCTGGGTACGAGGCTTCATGGTCTCAGCTGTGGTCCTCTACCTGCTCTGAGTCTCATGCGCATATGACAAACCTACTGGATGAAGGGCATTTGTCCTATGCTCAGTGAGACAGAGATGGTAACACATGATTCTTTTGGGGGTAACCAGCCATACCCACATCATCCAGACAGCAAGTTAGGATCTCAAAAACAGTGAAGCAATCCCTGTGGATGGTAGGAGGGGAGTCTAGGTACCAAATGTGTCTGTATGACAGAAGACGTTGTTGGGAGACAGGCTGCCCTAGCACACATCATAGTAGGGAGATAGAGCTGAGGCTCTACTAATAATTACTGAGTGCTATGGTAGGGAAGGGTGACCCTGTAGCTTCTCCAGTTTAGCCACCATCCCAGGGCTGTCTAATACCTTTCAAGACTCAATTTCCACATATGTTAATCAGTTGGCCTGGCTTCGGTCCTAACTATGCACCCAAGTGGCTTACATGAACAGGAGTGAGTCAAGGCACCAAGTTATTGCGCACATTTAAGTCTGTTCAAAGCCAAACTCTAGATGCAACACAGTCTTCACTTTGCACGTCAGACATGAATATCTCAGTCCAAGTAAGGTGCAAGCTTTTTGTGTCTCAATTTTCTCACCTGTCAAATAGAAAGGGGGCAGTAACCTACTGGCCCAGGCTCTAGAGGAGGTGATAACTGAAAGCGCTCCTCCCCTCCCCCCCTCTTCTGCTCCCCCTCCTTCTCCCTTATCTGGTATTCCATTCTAAACCTTGAAGTCTTGACCATTCAGCTCCCCCTGCCCGCGAATGCTGGATTACAGGTGTGAGCTCAGCCTTGGAGCAGGTTCTTAACATGCAGAGGCTGCTGTGGCTGAGAAGGTCGGGAATGATAAGTCAACCTGATTCCAGAGCCTTGAAAGATATGAGAGTGAGCTGGGTACAGGTGGTGCATGGTGCATGCCTTTGATCACAGCACTCAGGAGGCAGAGGGGAGAGAGAGAGAGAGACAGACAAAAACAAAGACAGAGGGATAGAGACTGACTTCCATCCAGCCAAAAGAGATGCTTCTTAGTATCAGGTATGTGATCAGAAGCTAGAGAGGCACCTGGGAAACCTGCATGGAAGCCAAGGGTGTGCAGGCAGCCTGGGAGCTGAGATCACGTTGCAGACAGCAGCAGCCAGAGAAGCATCAACATGCAGACTTTGTGCTCTGGCATGTCCAGGGCAGAGCTATGTACAGGAAGGAAATGCACCACATTTCCTCAGGGTAGACTTGAGGGTTCGAGTGAATGGCTAATCAGGTGGTACCACCTAAAAGGCGCTGCCTGAAAGAAACAGAAAACTGGTCTCTGGCTGGCTGGAAGCAAAGCTCAGCCAGGGCCTTAGGTGCAAGTGATTCACCTGGGAGGTGACTTCTGGAAACCTGAGTGATCCAGCGGGGAGAGGGAAAGCCAGCGCTGGGTGCTGCTGAAATTGCTGCTCTGGGTAGTGGGGACTTGATTCTACTTCAAGAATATCCAGCACGCCTTCCAGATGTGACTCCCCCATTGCTGGAGCCCTCTTAAAGCCCTGGCCTTCAATTCTATGCCTGAGCAGTTAGGGTCACTCCATGCAGATTAGCTCCTTCCCAGCCTGTGGGTGGACCTCGGGGGACACAAAGACCTTGCTGACACAGAAGATGACAAGGCGGGGTACTGCCAGGGAAAGTCTGTCCCAGATGAAGCATCTGCTGCCGACAAGGGCACTTGTGGTGTGATTTTATGGCAAAGCAGAGAAGAGAGCTTATCAATAGGACTTCAGGGATATAAATTCTTTACACCTCTTGGGCTCCCCCATCCTTAGCATTTCCTCAGGGCTGCTTGTCCCTATAGCATCCTTGTTTGTATATGACAGGGAAGAGAAAAGAAGTCTCCTCTCCACTATCAGTGTCCCTTTAGTCTGCTAGGCCATTGTAAGCTTTATTCCTACCCCGAGACCATGTCAAGTGTGAACTTGGCCAGCTGGGCAGCTTATGTGACCAGCAAAGTAAATCAATCATGGACTTGTTATTTGTATGACGTCCACCTGGTAGAGCCAAACCCCAGAAGTCGTATGGTCTCAGAGGTTTGCTATCTGCAACAGTTCAGAGCATTTAAACTCACCAGAACCCTTTCCAAATCCAAGCCCCAATTATCCAGTCCACCCTCTGCTCTGTGAGATAAGGAATCCTCGTGCTGGCCAGCAGGGGGGGCAAGTAAAGCCTGAAGGTGTGACTAGCAGAGTCAGACCGTGTTAGCTGCTGCCTACCAGCGACATTGAACTAGACATTGACCTAGAATTTTGTGTGTTTGCACATTTATAAGGTATGATTAATAGTAGGACCTCAGGATTGTTGTGAAGACCGGATCACTTATAGTACTGTACGTCTAATGCAGGAGCTGGAAGATATAGTAGGTACACAGGAAAGGATAGTCTTTCAGAAATTTTCAGGTTCTGAGTTAACCTCAAATAGCCCTTTTGGTTTTTGTTTTTCTTCTCCTCTCTCTGTCTCTGTCTCTGTCTCTGTCTCTCTCTCTCTCTCTCTCTCTCTCTCCCTCCCTCCCTCCCTCCCTCCCTCCCTCCCTCTCTTTCTTTCTCTCTCTCTCTCTCCTCCTTTCTTTTCATTCCAGACAACCTTTCTCTATGTAGCCCAGGCTATCCTGGAACTCACACTATATAGTCCAGGCTGGCCTCACACTCAGAGATCCATTTGTTGTCTTTCTCCTGGGTACTGGAATTAAAGGTGTGCACCACTATCACCGGCTCCCTTTTGTTCTTGTTATCTTTATTTTTTTATCCTTTTTCTTTATTGTTTTTTCTCTTTTTAAACATTCATTTGTGTTTTAGCTCTGTTAGGGATGTGATCCAGGAACTTGTACAGGCAAGGTCCATGCTACAGCACTGACCTAACACTTCTTGCCTCAAACCCTGTTGTTGAACATCTAGCATCAGTTTCTACCTTAGCATGTCCTGTACCCCAGATCTCATCCTTTGGACACTGGAAATTTTAACTGAGATGAGGCCTTCCCCGGGCCTGGACAGAAGAGGCCGGAGAGGCTCCGGAGGCTCTGTCAAGATGCCCAACTCCCACCAAAGCCTTTAGTATTCTGCCATGCTGTACTGTAGCGTGTGGGCAGGATGAAGCCTTCTTGTTTTCTCCAATGGGGTGCTCATTGCCAATACTCTAGATGCACCTCTAGCCCATCTCCAAAGAAAGAGACAGAAAGCCCATGGAAAAGAACTTGCAGGAGATCTGAGCTATCTAGGCCAGGTATCCCCAGGCTTGGTTGTATTCTGAAGACCTTAGGGACCGGGAGCCTCTTCACCTAACCAAGCAGTATCCTTAGGGACTGTATATGTTCTTCATCTAACCAGGCAGTATCCTTAGGGACCATGGATGCTCTTCACCTAACTAGGCAGTATTCTTCTTTGTAACTTGACCCAGAGAAACCTGACTGACACTCCTAAGGCACTGGCTTCAAAGCTAAGTATCTTTGCTCTGAGTCTTTCCTATTTATTTGACATCTAACTGCCTGCTATTTTATGATTTATTTATTTGCTAGGTTTATTTTAGTACCTGCTGATTTCACTAAACACACAGACAAGTAATCCTAACTCAGAACACAGAAGCCTCAGTTTTACTCTTTCTTCCCAAACCATAAGCCTTTTTCTAAGTTCCATGAGCATCCCTCCAGACATCCAGTTTTTAAACATGTGTGGCTGACACGTTGGTCCAGCTGTCTTCCTTGCACCCACCTTCGACTGAGCCCTCTCTTCTCCAGGCAGCACGTAGCGTGATTATTGACATAGAAGAGGGGGGATCCACTCCTGTGCTGGAGCCCTCCATCATATGAGCTGAGTTCTTTAAGGTGGCAGTCAAGGCTGCATCCAGGACATGTGTCCTTGAGCAGGGTGCAGTAGCACGGGGCTCTCTACATCTGCACCAGCCCATCTGTAAACTCCCGGGGTGCGGCTGCGAGACCACCGGGCGTTGTGCATCTTTGTCAACCTTCTCTAGTGAGCAGAGACTGCTCACAGTCCCGACCCACCCCCATGCAGTGAAGGGGAAGCCTGCTCACTCTCACCTGCTACAACACATTTCCTCAGCAACATTTTCTCTCAGTGGCTAAAAAACATAAAGGGGGCTCTTGGGAAAAAGTCTTTTAAAAAATAAACCAAATGCTGATCTCCTCCATAAACAAGAGTCCACTGGCTTATGCTGTTCTTAGAGCACATTAAAATTCTTGCTGAAAGCCTATGTGGTCTTCCAGGAAACAGCCTCTGGTTCTGTCTCCCAGGCATAGCTCCTGTCCTTCCTCCTGACCCCTCCCTACTACTCTGCAGCAACCTTGGCTGAGTGCTGTAGGTGGCTGTGCCAAGCCCTCTGCTGCCTCAGGGACTTTGGCTTCGTGGAATGTGGGCCCTCCCTGCTTTCCCATGGATGTTGTCTTAATGAGGGTTTCTTTTTCTTTCTTTCTTTCTTTCTTTCTTTCTTTCTTTCTTTCTTTCTTTCTTTCTTTCTGTTTTAGAATTATTACTTATTTTATGTGTATGGGTGCACTGTAGCTGTCCTTAAACACACCAGGAGAGGGCATCGGATCCCATTACAGATGGTTGTGAGCCACCATGTGGTTGCTGGGAATTGAACTCAGGATCCCTGGAAGAGCAGTCAGTGCTCTTAACCGCCGAGCCATCTCTCCAGCCCATTAGTCAGGGTTTCTATTGCTGTAATAAAACACCATGACCGAAAGCAACTTAGGGAGAAAGTTGCTTACACTTCCACATCATAGTCCATCATCAAAGGAAGTCAGGGCAGGAACTCAAGGCAGGAATCTGGAGGCAGGAGCTGATACGAAGGCCATGGGAAATGTTTCCTGTCTCGTGCACAATGCAGTGTCTGTGTTCTGATGATGCTGTCATGCAGCCAAGTGGTTGATTTCTCCATTTTACTAAACCTGAAGCATAGAAAGAATCAATAGCACCCAGTGAGATGCTCTGCTTGCTGTTGTCCAGTGAATGAAAGATGAGCCAGCAGTCCAGCTCCATTTAACAGGAGACTTGGGACCTTCATGCGGTTTTACTGTCCAAATGTCACCTTATTCTAAATGGCCACTCGTCCAGGGGCTGCCGTGCATGCGGCTGCTTTTTATAGCTTATTTTATTTAGCCTTTATGACACTGATGACACTCCATGTCATTCTGCCCATTTTATAGAGGAGGAAGTCAAGGCTCATACACTAGACTGACCATCTGTCCTAAATCCCACAGCTGGGATTTAAGCACTCGGGATTCTTCTGAAAGCTTGCGGCCACTCTCAGGACTGAAGTCTGGCCCAGAAGCCACAAACTCTCACCTATCTGTACAGAAGGTGCCCTGGCCAGGTTGTGGACTCAGGAAGGGTATAAAGAGGGAACGCTGTTGTATGTGGTTCCAGTTCTGTGGCAGCAAGAAAAGCAAGCACCTCTGCTTCCTGCTCCCCAGATCATCTACCTGCGCCGGTTCCCGTGCCTGCGAACACTCAGTCTCTCTGGGAATCCCGTTTCTGAGGCAGAGGAGTACAAGATGTTCGTCTATGCCTATCTTCCCGACCTTGTGTACCTGGACTTCCGGCGCGTTGATGAGCAGGTTGTAAGTGTCCCAGCCCTGTTCCCAGTGGGAATCATGAGACAGAAGTTCTTCCTATCCGTGGCTAAGAGAACATTTTCCTGGCTGAGCCATTTCCCCTCCTATGCACAGCCACTCCAGCAATGGCTTCCCGAGACTTATTTCCTATAGGTTTCCAGACCTGGGCCCCTTCTACACAACACCCCAGGGCCAACAACAGCTAGTGTCTGTTTTCCAGGTGAAGATTCTAGGAGAGAGTAAAAGAAGGTGAACAGTAAATTGTCATGATCTATTAGCTGGTGGCAGGGCCTGACTCAACCAAAGCTTGTATGAGCCTAGAAGGAATTCCATAGCAATTCCCTGAGGGTTGTCACTCCAAGCTGGGAGGGTCCCTGCTGTCATCCCCACCCTTCTGGAAGTATACATAAGCTGGCAACCAAGGGAAGCAACTCACCAAGAGTCTCCAGGTCAGTTACAGTTAATCTTGGAGTTGGCTCCTGGAAATTGGTCTTTCAGCCCCATGCTGGGCCAGCTAGTGTGTGTGTGTGTGTGTGTGTGTGTGTGTGTGTGTGTGTGTGTGTGTGTGTTTCTTCTCTACTTCCTGCCTCTGTCCTTCTCTCTTGCCATAAGTGAGTCCCTGTCTCCTGCTGCTCCCTCTGTGCATGCAATGTGTGAGGCCTTTAGTAGCAAGACTAGGAAGTCTTTCTGTGTCAGGTGCCTGGAAACCCAGAGGCTTCAAAGCTGCCTGGCTCTTCTCACAGGAAGTTGGTGCTTTTGCTAATAAATAGGAACCTATATTTGACACATTGATGGATTCTGGGGGTACCCAGGAAAGGCTATCTGGACAGTGGATGACTAGTCCTAATGTCTCTGCAGCCTATACAGAGAGCCATGCTCTGAGGGACAAACTGGTTTCCAAAGTCCAGTCTCGTGCTGTTCACAGAAATAAGAGGACTCATACCACGCATAACCCACTCCTCAACACACACACACAGAGACACACACACACACACACACACACACATAAACAAAAGCACATTTGCATACTAATAAGATAAAGGTAGTTGTTTATTTTACATAAGAATTTAATCTTGGTAAATCTAGAGTCACTGTATGTATATGGTTTCACAGACATACATGCAGGATCCAGACACATAAAATAAAAATAAACACATCTCAGTTGTTTAAATTAAATATTATTGGGGACAGGGCTAGAGAAGTGATTCAGTGGTTAAGAGCACTTGCTCTTGAAGAAGACCTGGATTCAGGTCCCAGCACACACATGGCAGCTCATAACCATCTATACCTGAATTCCTTTCCAGTTTCAGGGGCTCTGACACTCTCTTCTGACCTCCACAGGCACCAGACACACATATGGTACACATGCATACATACAGGCAAGACATTCATACACACAATAAATGGAATGTTAAAAAAGTGAAGATCGGGTGACTTTAATCCCAGCACTCAGGAGGCAGAAGCAGGCAGATTTCTGTGAGTTTGAGAGCAGCCTGGGTTGTATCATGAGTCTGTATCATGAGGCCAGCCAAAGCTATGCAGAGAGATCCTGTCTTAAACAAACATTAAATCTTGGTTAGATATATAAACTGCAAGATGCAGAGACTCTTCAATGGTTTTAAGAGTTGATTAATATTTTGATTCTCAATGATAAGAACTATGTGAAATAAATACATAGTATAAAATGGCAGAATTATGTTTAGAGCCATTTGAGAAATTGTTGAGGGCTCAGCAAAATAGTTCAGTGAATCCAATGCTATATAAACCTGGAGACTTGAGTTCAAGCCCCAGAATCTACATAAGACTGGAAGGAGAGAAATCATTGGTGCATGCTCCTACACACACATATACATCATATATATATATATATATATATATATATATATATATATATATATACATACATATATAAAATAATAATAAAATCTTAAGTTCTGTCCTAATCCCAAGTCAAAATTAATTTCATGAAACTCTTTAGCAACTCAAAAAGCATTTTTTAAAACCAAACACCTTAACTATGCAATAAAAAATTATGCCAATGGTACTTATATGGCAAAGAATGATGGTTGGAAAATAAAGTCTTTGTTTTGTTTCTATAAAAGCAGGAAACTTTGTATGTACAGAAAACAGCACCATTTCCAGTCTAAGCAGTAGGAGTATCTGGCAGCATGGTGGATGGCAGTCGTGTGCACACAGGGTGTGGTGGATGGCAGTTGTGTGTACACAGAGCATGGGATGGTGGATGGCAGCTGTGTGCACACAGGGTGTGGTAGATGGCAGCTGTGTGCACACAGGGTGTGGTGGATGGCAGTTGTGTGTATATAGAGCATGGGATAGTGGATGGCAGTTGTGTGCACACAGGGTGTGGTGGATGGCAGTTGTGTGCATACAGGGTGTGGTGGATGGCAGTTGTGTGCACACAGGGTGTGGTGGATGGCAGTTGTGTGCACACAGAGCATGGGATGGTGGATGGCAGTTGTGTGCATGTTTCCTACTCGGAACCAAGGCTAAAGTGACGTCATACAGTGCAGCATGGATAAGCAAAGCCAGAAACACCTGGGGTTCATCTTACACTTGATTTTAAATGAGATTTTGGTCATTGTATGTTCAGAAAGCTTTAATTGTCATTCATGTGTATGGTGTGTGTGTGTGTGTGTGTGTGTGTGTGTGTGTGTGTGTGTGTGTGTGTGTGTGTATGGTCGCCACATTCAGTTACTTCATCCAATATGAATATGAGACTGCAACTTAAGAAGTTGAGATTTAGGTGTTAATTTGAAAAAAAAAATGGGCTCAAAAGCTTAGGTGTATTATGGTTTTTTAAAAAGAACAGGACAGAAGCTAGGGTGTGGCTCAGAGCTTAGAACTCACCCTAGCATATGTGAAGTCTTTTGTTATATTCCCAGCACTGGGGAGGGGGGAATCACAGGTCAGCCTAGCATCTGCAGTACCAAGACCTGTGTTCAGACATGGTCTCCTGAATACTCAGAAATTCCCATCAAGGGCAGTAACACACATGACCTACATGTCCTTCTGTGATTCACAATAAAGAATGAGTAAAAGTCCAGGAAAGCTGAACTCTGCCAAGCAGGCACTGGACCTCCCCACAACTGCACTGCCTGAGTTTTTTTTTTTTTTTTTTTAAATATTTTATGTATTTACACTTCAAAAGTTATCCCCTTCTCCCAGGCTCCCTCTTCCTCCCCTCGTTTCCATGAGGATGCTCCCACTCCCACCTCATTACCCTGACATTCCTCTACACTGGGGAAACAAGCCTTCACAGGACCAAGGGCTTCTCCTCCTAAGAGCTGCCTGATCTTATACTGGTGCTATAGAACTCAGGAAGGGGTAGCCCCCACTGCTTCCTACAGCATGCAAGGGACACTTTCAGGCTCTCGGGATACCTCCAATTCCGTGATTCCCCTAGGCTTAGGTTGCCTGGGAATAATTAGGTTTTCTCATCTCCAGGGCCTCTGCCTTTCCAAGCTTTTGCAAAACCTACCCTCCAACACATTGACCATGCTTAGGGGATGTGGCTAGAGGGACCAGTTATCCTCTGGTAACCATACCATTCCTGTTCCTGGGTAAGAGAGAGATGGCGAAGATGAAACATCAGTACAGCATTGATGAGCTGAAGCACCGGGAGGCACAGATGCAGGCCCGGCTGGAGGAGCAGAAGGCCAAGCAGGAGAAGCTGGCGGAACACAAGGTACCACACAGACAGCTGCTAGTCTGGCCCGGCCTGGACACACAAGTACCATGGAGTGCTCTGGTCATATAAAACAATGATCCACAGGATTCCCAGGATCCTAAAATGTGCAAAGCAGCCACAGGAGCTGTCAGTACTCCCCGCCGTGCTCAGTGCCATTCAAAGTCTCCAGAAGCCACTCCATTTCAGCCCAGTCTCTGTTCCCTAGAGATTATCCTCAAACCACTTGGTTCCAGTGGCTCCTTTACTTAAGACCCTCAGGCTGTTTCCCATCCCGTGCAGTAACCGTTTGGCCTTCAGTTCTCCCGGGTCCTCAGTGTGGCCATGCCTTGCTGGCCTCCCTACTATCAACCCAGGCCCCTATGGAGCGACACAGAGCTGCCGGTCACTTCTTGAAAACAACCTGTATTTTCTGTACCTTTATGAATGTCCCCTCTGTGCCTGGAACACCCTCACACTTGCCTTCCTGGGAGGGAGGGCTGTAGCTCATGTGCACTGTCCCCCTGAAGAATTCTTGGTTACCTCAGTCCTCACAGAAGCCTGGCTCTGGGTCACCATGTCTGGCTATTTGAATCCACAGATGGCGTTTGTCGAGTACCTGAATGGCCCATTCCTGTTCAACAGCATGTATTCCGAGGACGTGGAGGGCAAAAAGCTGTCCTACCTGCCTGGTGTTGGTGAGCTCCTTGAAGCATATCCTTTCTGAGACCAGCTTACCTCGGGCAAGTTCTTTCTACTCTGTACCTCAGTTTTCCCATCATTCATGTGAGACCTCGTGGTTAAGTCTCCTGGCTACATGTATGTAAAAGGCCCTTTCAGTCAGGGTGGTTGGGCTTTGTGGAACCGTGCCCTCTAGATTTCCAAAGGCACATTAGTGACAGATGCTGGCTGGGTCTGCCGTACCTGGCAAGCTGGGTTTTCTGAGGCAGTAGAGAATGTGTTTCTGTGTCAAAGATCTTCACTGGCTACATTACTGCTCTTGGGCCACATCCCCTTAAGCAGTCCCACCAGATGGCTGCCATTAGTGACCCCAGAGGTTAAGCAGTTTGTACAGGATCATTCATCTGTGGGGCCTAAGGGTCAGAGCCCAAGGAGGAAACAGTCAGCACTTGTGCATAGTGGCAGTGGTCCTGACAACCAAACTATGTTTGTCAGTGATAAGCAGGAGATGGGGGAGGACTGGGGGGGTAACTGAGGGCTGAGAATTGAGACAGCCCAGTCCCAGATTGGTCTGTGGGGCTGCCAACACTGGTGTTAGCCTCTAGAAAAAATACAAAGACCAATCTCCAATAAAAGAAGTGCTGTTTGGGAATAAGACGTGAAAATAGAATTGCAACGTGAGAAAGATGAAGAAGATTCCCCAGGACTGAAAGGTTACTTTCATTGTGTAATGCCATGGTGCCAGCAGCAGTCATGGTACGGCTGGTCCATTTCCTGTCTCATAGGTCCTCTTCCTGCCTGCCTGACCCTGTGATGGCTCCTGCCACACACAGCTCCCAGGTTAGAACCTCCATCCATGGCCCTCCCAGCTCCTTGGCCAGCTTTGGTGAGCTCCTAAAGGCAGAGTCCAGACCTCAGGGGCTGCATTGAAACTTTCTCAGTGGGTATCTACCCAGAACCCAGACACTGTGAGGAGAGTGAGACAGGGCTTCTCCTTGCTGGCCACCTCTCTTCCTCACGAACCTATGCTCTTGACATAAGCTCTGTGATGCTGAGGGATTTGTGGAAAGGCATCCGATATCCTGAACACGTTCCCACAAGATCCCCAAGATCCTATAGTTTTTGCCTGCCTGAACCCTAGGACTCTTTCCAAGGACTTTTTTTTTTTTTGCTTGTTTTTGTTTGTTTGTTTGTTTGTTTGTTTGAGATAAGGTCTCACTGTTATGGCACTAGCTAACTTGAAACTTACTCACAGAGGTCCCCTGTTTCTACCCCCATGAGTTCTGGAATTAAAAGTGTATGTCACCCCACCCACCCTCCAGAGGACTCGTTGTGGTGGCTTCTTCCATGTCCTTTGTTTGAGGTAAGGGTACTGAGGCCCAGAGAGGTCATTTGCTAAGGTGGGTCCCAGAAGCAGCATCAGAGCCATAACTTGAACCTAAACTACCTCGTTACTCTCTTGGTTCCAATGAGCCACAGACCAGACTCCTCCTAGAAGGCCCTTCTGGGTGCCACATCAGAGACAGAAAAGAAAAAAGTACTCTAACTCACTGCCCTTAGCAGACTGCTTCTGGGTCTTCCCTGTTCCCCAAGTCCTCTGGAAGTCTCTTCTAAGACCTTTACCCTGTTCCTGAGTTCCTTAGGCTACAGGTAGAGATGCCATGACCACCAATGCTCCAAACTGCGAACCCTGGTTCCCTGGCTCCTCAGTTTCTTCTTCTGTCAAAAGGACCACTTGTAGCCTCCACAGTGTTTCCATGACATGTTCTGCAAGCAACTGTCAACATATTTGCCACCATCCTGGTAGCCTGACCTTGAGCCCCAAGCTTCCTTGACAGCCACTTACCTACAAGGACAAATTTGTCATCATCTGCCTGAACATTTTTGAGTATGGCCTAAATCAGCAAGAAAAGAG
The DNA here is from genome assembly GCF_963924665.1 of Micromys minutus. Taxonomy (NCBI): domain Eukaryota; kingdom Metazoa; phylum Chordata; class Mammalia; order Rodentia; family Muridae; genus Micromys; species Micromys minutus. The sequence goes on from NC_137979.1 coordinate 12,831,890, forward strand.
AAAGGTAGAATTAAACACCTTCAATGAGTGCATACAGGAGGCCATCCAGGAAAACCAGGACCAGGGCAAGCTCAAGATTGCCAAGTTTGAGGAACAGCATCTGCTGGTAAGTTCCCTTGTCTTATGCCAGGGTACCAGGAAGGGCTGCAATGTCCATGTCCTCTGGTGGCCCCTGAGGCCTAGAGTCTATGTCCATGTGCCAAGGATCACAACTTCACCAAAAGGCACCACACACAGCTCCACCGAGCTAGCACAGAGACTCTCCATCACATCAGATACCCCTAAGATTCAAGGTCCCCCATCTCATCATTTCGGCGCTAGCAGAAGTAATATCCATACCAGTACTACAACAATGATAGTGATAACACCCTAGGCTTTCTTTGGTTCATTCATTCATTCATTCATTCATCCATTCATTCAGCAGACATTTATAAGACCCACTCTGCCTGGCCCTGGCATGCTAGGATTGTGATACACGCTCCCAGTCCTTAGCTTCCGCCTTGTAAGGTGCTCAGCCCTAGGCTGAAACCTTCCTTACCTGAGTGGGCAAAGTGGCCAGGGATGTCCTAGAGCTCTGGAAAGACACCCTCCCAGAGAAGGGCGGGGAAACTGTAGAGATTCCCGGGACCCTTGTCCTAGCAGAGCAAGCAGCAAGCTTGAAGACCCAATGTTCAGGGTCCAGCCAAGTAGAACGGGCCAGTTTTGATTAAAGGCAAACGTGCCTCCACTGCTATTTTAAAATTAACTTTAAAATTTTAAGTAATAATAGTAATGCTCTTTGAGAGATAGTCCCACAGTATTGCCCAGGATCATATCAGATTCCTGGAGTTGAGCGATCTCACTTCCTCAGCCTCTCCAATAACTGGACCATAGATTCAACTCTGCCTGGCCTAGGTGGAATTATTTACAAAACAGGTGGTGTTCTTAGTGTTCGTGGTGTTTGGTACTAGAGATGGAGCCCGGACCTCCCATTTACTAGTCAAGTACTTCACCACTCAACAACACCCTCATCCCTTTTTATTCTTTTTTCATATTCTTTATTTAATGTTCAGAGCTATCTGATCACACTGAGAAATATGATGGGTAAGGTTAGATATTGGCTAACATGCCAGGCAATGGTTAAACTCACTTTGATAGCTGCTATAGAACAGCATTTAGGAAGAACTCCGTGTCCTCCTGGGTAATTTAAGATGGGAACTTCCACTCACCATGTATTTACTCAGTGCCGCTAGATACTAAAGGAGGCACAGAAGCTACAATGATACGCAAAATATGGTGTCAAGATGAGAGTCATCCCTCAAAGAAATGACTATGTAATGTCAAGAAACAGACAGTTCTAGCTGAGCCTGGTGGAGTAAGCATATAATCCCAGCTACGCTGGGAATCTGAGGAAGGAAGACTGTAAATTCAAGGCCAACCTGGGCAACTTAGTGAGACCCTGTCTCCAAATAAAAAGAAGAGCCAAGAGTGATGGAAGTCTTGCATCTTTAATCTCAGCACTTGAGAGGCCGAAGCAAGTGGATCGCTGTTAGCTTCAGATTAGCCTGGTCTACATAGTAAATTCTGGGGCATCTAGGACTGCATAATGAGACCCTATCTCAAAAATTAATTTATTAATGAAAGAAGACCAGGGATGTTGTAGAATGCTTGCCTACCACGGAGAGACAAACACACCCCGTGTCGCAGTTAGGTGTGATACGCCATTTGGATGGTTGCTTGTCATTTCTGATCTCACTAGTATCTTCTCTGGCCCAAACCACTCTCCTGATCTCTCAGTTTCTATTCTTTCCTGTGTTATCACTGGTGCTCAAGCTGGGAGAGTTACCTGAACACTGGAACTCGGAAGAACCATGGGAAAGGATGTTGAAGGAGGACGTCCACGTATCATGTTCTTGAGTGTATGACCCTTAAGCATTACCCTCCCTACCACATCGCAGAGTCCTTTCCTGGGGTAACTGAAGACAATGAGTACTAAGTCCTTCGTGACTGTGCAGATAGTAGTGTGCGTGTGCAGGCAAAGGCCTAGACTTTACCATACTCATGTAGCTCTGGTAAAGCTCAGCCCAGACTCTTAGAGTGAGAATGGACATACCCATCCCAAAGACATACAGTCTAGAACATTCCCGATCCATTTAAAAGATTAGGAGGAGGTGGGTGTGATGGTGCATGGTGTAGCAAGAGGCCTGATGTGAGCCGAGGCCAGCATGGCCTACATAGTAATTCCAGATCAGCCTAAGACACAGGAAGTTTCTGTCTCAAAACAAAGAACACCAAAAAGAGATCGGGAATGAGAAGAGCTGGAACAGTAGGGAAACGGGGGCAGTGTATAATGAGAATCATCCTCAAGAACCTTTACAGTCTTGGAACGGGAGGCAATGGTCAAAATGTAAAGTTGGGATCTGAACCTTTATAAAGACTTACAGGCAGTGGACTTATCTCGGGGAAGGAAGATGGCCAGTTGTAGTGAATTTGATGCATCGAGCGTCACTTCTGATGCTCTGGGTAAGTGGAGGGAAACACACATTCTCTTCCCCCAAAGCTGACCTAGGCATTTCTCCTGGAAGTGATGGTGAGGAAGAACTCATTGTCATTCACTTTGGGGATAAATTTAGCCCAACTCTGCCTCTCTACGTTATTTCCTGGTGCCACTTTTGGGGCAGGGCAAGGGAAGTGGTACCAGGCTCCACTTGCTCATTAGACAAACCAGAGCAGAAGTGGGGTGAGGTGGGTGGCTTGAAGACATTTGCTATGAGAAGAGGTATATCTTTTATAGAGGACAGTGTAGACGAGAAACCGCTGGAGGGGAGCCTATGTGGTAGGAGAATCAGGGGAGGGGGGTGGCTATAGATCACTAAGGCCTAACAAAGCCATTGTCCTAAAAATGAGACAGTTTTAGGCATCAGAGACTGTTTTGCTTAATCTTGAAACAAGTCTTACTAATTGTAAGGATAGCCTTGAGCTTGGGATCCTCTGGCCTTCATCTCCAAGAAGCTGAGATTGTAAGCCATTGCTACCATGAGAATTAGACACAAAAATGAGAATTACTTTTAAAATGTTTATCTATCAGTGTTTGTGTGTGTGTGTGTTTCCATGTGTTTCCATGTGTTACTAGTGCATGCATGCATGCTACAGCATCAAAGAACAACTTTCAGAAGTCAGTTGGCTCCTTACACCATGGACTCCAGGGCTCAAATTTAAGTTGTCAGGTTTGTGCAGCAAATGCTTTTACCCTTTGAGCTGTCTTCCCAGCCCAGAACTCTTGATTCATTCTAAGTTGCAGGTCTTTCTGAAGCACTAAGGAACATTACGGGCCTGCTTTTTCCACAGAAACCTAGTCAAAGGGTGGGGATGGCTCAGCAGGTAAAAGGCACTGGCCTTGATTGAAAGCCCGACAACCTAAGTTCAGTCCTCCAAACCCACATAACACATCAGATGTGCTGGTGTGCTGGTGTGCTGCTGTGATTTCTGCACTCCTGTTGACAATGGGAAGCAGAAGCTTGAGGGCCAGCCGGCCTTGAGTGCTGCAGCAGAAACAAGAGAGACCCTGCTTCAGCAAGGTACAAGGTGAACCAGCTCATTTCCTGACCACAGCAAGTGGCCACATGTGCTCTCTCCAGCTCTTCTCTCTCTCCAGCTCTTCTCTCTCTCTCTCTCTCTCTCTCTCTCTCTCTCTCTCTCTCTCTCTCTCTATCTATCTATCTATCTATCTATCTCACACACATACACACCCTTTGCTAACAGTGTAAATGGACAATTGCACAGAAAGACACTGTGTGATTCCCGGCTTATCTGGAGGCACCTGTCACCAGGGTTGACCTCTCTGGACTGGACAAGTCCCCAGTTCTCATCCAGTCACTTCTTCTCTGGCCCCTAGATACATTGGGTTTGGGAGGCCTATATGCCATCCATTTGCACCGACTGAGGACCAGGTTGGGGCCTGACTCACCCTAGAAACAAAGTCCCTCTGGAGAGGCAGGACATGGATCCCCTAAGCCTGACTCAGCACCCCACCCGTTTCTCAGTCCACAAGAAGCTGTCCTAGAAATAGCTCATCTTAGGCCCAGGTGCACCCACTCAGGCTGCTGGGGTATGGTCTAACTTAGGGAGTTTCCTGAGTTTCCCAGATACCTCCAATGCTCAGCCTAAGTTGAGACAGCATTGTAGAAGTTCCCAGGACACATGGCTCTGTCTGAGGGCTCCAAGTTTGTCCCCTCACAGCCGTCCTCCTATGCCTTTGTCCTGTGTTCTTCCTATCCATTTACCCCATTAGGCCCTGTATACATCTGGTCTTCAAGCCCAGTGACGTGTGCACAACTTTTATTTCACAAGTTAACCTGTCCTTATATGAGTACACTACATAAAGCAGGTGTAGTAGTCCATGCCATGATCCTAGCGCTTGGAAGACAGAGGCAGGAAGATCAAAGTTTAAGGTCATAATCGATTACACAACAAGTAATTGAACACATGAGACCCTATCTCAAAAGAAATAAGAAACAGCAAAAAGCAGGGCTGGAAGCTTCCTACATGATAATACATCACTTTATGCTGGTGATCTGTTCTGAGAAGTATGTCACTAGGTGACTGTCACTGTGGGAACATCACGGTATTGCTAGGTAGTTTTAGCATCACTGTCTGGTGGAGCCACTGTCATCCATGAGGTATGTCACTGACTGAGACATTATTGTATGGCACTCGTAGTACCAGACTGGACAAGTGTATAAAGCTCTGAGAACAAGGTTGTAGAGACCCTTGTAGAGAAGTGATTTGCTGGCAAGGTTTGATTTGTTTTGTTTTTTTTTTTTTTCTCTAAGTTTTATTCTTCATTTGTATGGTTTTTGAGTTTTGGTTTGTGGGGTTTTGACACAGGGTCTCATTCCAGCCTCAAACTACAAATCTTAGCCAGGTCTCAAACTCCTGGTCCTCCTGCATTTGCTATCTCCACCTCACAAGTGCTGGGATTAAACACATGTGCCATCATGTCTGTTGTAAGTTGTCATTATTATTATTATTATTATTATTATTATTATTATTATTAATTTCAATTTTATGTGCAATTTTATGTGTTTCGCCTGCATGTGTGTCTGTGCACTACTTGCATGCCTGGTGCCCAGAGAGGCCAGAAGAGGGCATCAGAGCCTCAGAAACAGGATTTACAGTTTTGAGCTATCACATGGGTGCTGGGAATTGAATCTAGGTCCTTTGGAAGACTAGCAAGTGTTTTTAACTGCTGAGCCATCTATTCAGCCTTACGAAACAGCCTTATGAAAAGCTTGGTTTGCACAGACTGCCCCCAACATAGCTCCCATCTCTCCTGATAAAAAAGTCTTCCCTGCTCCTGGCACTGGGAAAGAGCCTTGCCCACAGGAATTGATGTCAGGAGAGGTCTGAGTGCTCTTTTCCTGCTTGCCACTTTCAGGCACCTTTATATCCAGTGTTTTAGAGCAGCAGGCAGCATCCCCAAAGCTTTCGGAGCTAGCACATGGCAGGCTGATACTTGAACTTGGTTCTTCCCCTCTAGACTCCAAGTTTTTACCCATAAAACCAAATCATCACTTACTACTACATGGTTTTAACTACTAAGACCCCAAGTGTGGATTTCTATTTGTAGAACTTAAATGTCATCCGGGAAGAGAATGATCTGTTCAACATCGAAAACAAGCTGACGGAGTGCAATGAGAACATCACTGAACTGTTCAACGCACTCATGATACTGGAGATGCAGCTGGTGGAGCAGCTGGAGGTAGAGCCAGACCGGCACATATATGTGTGTGTTTGTATGTGTATGTGTATCTGATGTATATGTATACGGGGCCTCAGCGTGCAGCTGCAGAAGCCTGCAGGCACGCCCTCCACAGGCTCCTCTCCTGTGTGTCCAGTGTGACCCAGTGGACACACAGGACAGGACTGGACAAGTGGAGACTGGTAGGTCACTAGCACTCACTGGCCAAACGGCTTAGCAAACATGGAGAGTTCCAGGCCAGTGAGAGAGAAAAAGGGGAATGGTGCCTGAGGTTGTCCTTTGCCTTCATCCAGTGTGCACAGAGGACCATAGAGACATGTGCACCTGACCATATAATGAAATATGCAAGCACATGTACGTGCACACATGCAAGCAAGCAAGCAATCATACACACACACACACACACACACACACACACACACACAATCACCTTTTACCAAAACTATTAAAATACATTAAAGTGTAGCTCAGTGCTTGCTTAGCACAGACAAGGCCCTGGGTTCAATCCTCTGCAGTGCAAAGGGGGTTGGGGGTAGGGGTGGGGAGAGAAGACAGAAACAGAGACAAAAGGAGAGGAAGAGGAAACACACTATTCTCTTTGCTTCCTAGAAAAGGATTCCTGTGGAGAGTGAGAGATGAACTTAGTTCTCTGAAAATCTCCCCTCCTCCATCCTAGAACAGTCTCGGCAGAATGCAGATTTCTTATTAGACCCGAGGGGAAGTTCAGGAGCTTATAAGACAGGTGGACCTGCACTTAGGAGCCAAACAAAGATTCCTCAGTGTTGCAGCCCGTGCCTGCTGTCTCAGGGTAGGCAATGTGAGGAGCCTGTCACTTGGCCCTGACTTTGGAGAATAAAAAGCACAGGTGTCTCAAGAGCATCTGTGGCCAGGGTGACTTGTGTGTTTGCAGACAGCCAGGCTGGGAGCTGGATGCGGTGTGATGAATTGGACCTCCTCAGACGTTGCCACAGCCAGGCCAAGAGACAGTGCCTAATCAATTCCTTACACATCAAATGGCACTTCCTACAAGGATAGATCCGCTGTCGTCGACACAGCAGCCGCTCACTTCCCACTGGGAATTGCTCTGCTCAAGCACAGCAGAAGCAGTGCATGCAGGGGAGGGCTGCTGCGGGCTCCCAGTCCTCTGAAGCAGGAAAATTATATTCAGCAACCAAACACTTCCCAGGCCCATGTTCTTGCATGCATGTACAAACACACACACACACACACACACACACACACACACACACACACACACACACACACGAGAGTGGGGTCATTTGTATGGCCTACAGACAGGTTTTTGGGCTCCTGTGAGAAGGACTGCATCTGTGAGCTCAACCTGGAGTACTGAGAGGTCTGTTGAAGGGTCAGGAAATCGTCTTCCAGAGGAGGAGGGTTCCTAATTTTTACTACTCTCTAATAACACTGAGATCTGTTTGGGCCCCAAGTGTTCTGCTAAGTACTAGGGACAGCAGCTAGCTGTTGGAAGTCTAGTGTGACAGTCAGCACTAACCCAAGCTCCTGTGTCTACCAGATATTTGGCAAATCATTACATGATGTAGCTAATTTACCCCACTAGCCACTATGGCACTACATAGAAAAACTGCCTCACATGTGAGGACCTAGAGGATGGGAAAGAGAATAAAAGAATTCCCTAGAGTAGAGGTGACTCTTGAAATCACCTTCCATTGCTTTTGTGGAGAGGATGGACAGATGCTGCTGAGAGGCCAAGAAGGAAGGAGTTCATTTAGGGAGGAGGGAGTGGAGTCAGGATATGTGGTCCTGGTGGAGGCAGCTACATGGGCAAAAGGCCTAGGACAGGTCTGGCAGGATGTTCTTACTCAGTGGGTAAGGACTCTTACCACCAAGCCTGATGACTTGAGTTTGATTCCAGGGACCAATGTGGTGGAAGGAAAGAACTGACTCCTGCAAACTGTCCCCTGACACACACACACACACACACACACACACACACACACACATACACACACTCACACACACACACACATACACATACATGCTCTCTCTCTCACACACACACACATACACACACACATACATGCTCACATACATACACACACTCATATATACACATATACACACAAGCACATACATGCTCACATACACACTCACTCATATGCACACACATGCATACACATACATGCACACACACATACACACACACACACACACACACACACACACACACACCACACAAGTTTAAAAAAAAAAAACCCTAAAGCCCAGTGGCAGTAGCTGGAAAGATGGCTCATTGGTTAAAAGTACTTGTTGCTCTTGCACAGGGCCTGAATTTGGTTCCTAGGACCCTCATGGCAGCCCTCAACAGTTTGTAACTCCAGTTCTAGAGGATCCAACACCTCTTTCTGACTTCTGTAGGCACCAGGCAGACACATGGTACCATGGTACACATACATACATGTAGACAAAGTATTCATATACATACAGGAAGTAAATCTTTCAAAATAACCAGTGACAGCATGAACATTTAAGGGGTGGTAAGCTGACGCTGACACTGGAAAGCAGCAGAGCCCTGGAAGTGGGGGGAGGAGGGTGTCAGTCCTTAGCCACCTGAGCTACAAAGTCAGGAGGGTGGCATTTGCCTCTAAGAGTCTGTGTTTTGAGGTGAGGTAAAGGATGCTGATTCACACATTAACTATCTTTTATATCATTCCCAGGAGACCATAAACATATTTGAAAGAAACATCACTGACATGGTGGGACTATTTATTGAAAATGTCCAAAGTCTATATCCTTTCTGTGACCACCCTTACCTTACCCCACGGGAAGGCTCCACAGGCCTTCGTCTTGGCCTTTAGAGCAGCTAAGGCCTAAGCTTTTAGCAAAAAGCAAAGGAGAATGAAGCCTCTTCAGGAATTAAGAGGAGATCAAGAGGTAGCTCAGCGGAGAACTTGCCTAGCCTAAGTGAGGCCTGAGTTCATTCCCCAGGACTGAGAGAAAGAGCGAGTAGAGACGAACAAGTGGTGGCAGCAGGCCACACCCCCTTTTCCTACTACAGAGCAAACTGAGTACTCTAGATATTACTTCAGTTTTTACCCAAAATACTCATCCCCCACTAATTTGCAGAAAAACCTACACCCTCACCCCAAAATGGTATATTTGAACTTTCCATTGGGCTTTTCAAAGGAGTTCATAGGCATCTCCTTTTTGAAAGTAGAGGGATGTAAAATCTACCATGTCCACCAAGGAAAGAGGCCTCCCTATCACAGGATGTAGATTCGGTGAGCTTAGAGGATACCCCACAGCAACTGAAGTGCTTTTCAACACTCACCAATAGTAACCTTGCTAGCATGACAGTTTGGATGCCCAGAGGGACTATTGTCCAATGCATGTATTCCAAAGCAGGTGATGTTCATGGGGGCACTGACACCTCAGAATCACTTCCTGACCTTTTGTGACAGGAAAACACCCTGGGAGGAGGCAACACCCACACTGGTGACAGGACAGTTAAAAGGAGCAAGGCTAATAGTTAATTAAGGTTAGAAACCAGCATTTGAAACATGAACAGCCCTTTACTGGGGGCAAAGTGCTAAGCTCCACCCAGAAGGAACTCAGGTTCTAACATCCTGGGCCTCAGGGTCCAGCACACAGTCATTGAAGTAGCAAGTGGTGTGCAAGGTACAGGGTCAGTGCCCCCTTATACACACACACACACACACACACACAAAGACCTGCAGGTAGCCATAGGAACCAGGTGAAAGAAGAGACAGTCCAGACAGCTGAAGCAGTGTGTGCAAAGGCCCCAAGAATGGGCCTAAGAGAACAAGTTTCCAGATGAGACCGTAAGGCCTTGTCAGAGACTGGATGCTCCCAGGAGCTCTAAGCTTGGAACTGGCTACTCGAATCTTCAAGCTTATTCCAGCTGCTATAGGAGAAGGAGAAAGACATTATGGTAGACCAGTTTTCAACAGGGTTGTGAAGCCATGGGAGTGAAGAAACAGACTGAGGTGAGCTGGCACTAGGGGACAGTAATGACCCAGTATAAGGACAGAGATGAAATGGTACATGTGGGTACAGCTTTATGGCTATGATACCTCTTAGCACTTCAGGACCGGTCTTGAACCCTTAGACTCTAAGACTTAGGGACTGGAATCTCTAGTAGGGATGACATGGCCTTATTTGTCAGAGGCCCAGCCACCTGGCTTGCTCTGCCCCTGGCTTTAACTCATAACTGCAGGATCGCTCAGTGCCGGGACTTGGAGAACCATCACCACGAGAAGCTCCTGGAGATTGCCATCAACACCCTGGAGAAGATCCTCAAGGGCGAGATGGATGAGGACTTACCCGATGATGTGCGGGCGGTGAGCGAGGGTAGAGGGGGTAGGGCATGGTGAACCGTTCTGGAGTTCAGCAAATAGATAAGTCAAATCCAGCCCTACCCATGGCTCGTTTAAGCAGGACAAGCTCCTGGAGCCTTCTTTCTTCATGGAAAGGAGACGGTAGCCTGCTTTGCAGGACTATTGACTGCTGAACAAGGTGCTTACAGTTGGTGTCGGGATGGTCAGGTCATTATCCCAAGTTCCTTTCTATGGAGTCTTCTGGCACAGTTACAAACAGAGGTAACAGCCAAAAATCTCCCTCAGGTATCTTAATGGTGGAGAGCTGCAACATTGGTACACACACGCCTCATGTCTGCTCCAACACCAGGCAGAAGCAGTTTCCACCAGGGCAGATAGTAATAAATACTTGGGATCCATGTCTACACCTAAGGAGGTATCTTTGAGTCTACCCTGAGGCAGGCATGAGTGGGCACAGGTTCAAATTACTTGCCCTCAGGGGCCTGCTTTTGTTTATACCCTACTTAATTTCTCAGCTGCTCTACAACACTGTGTGACCACCAGGCCATGTTCCAGTGGCCCTTTGCCTGCCTGCTGACTCCTTAATGCCTTCGTATAGACTGTTCTCCATATGCAGACAGGAAGGTCCATTAGAAGCCCAGACTACACAATTCTCATCCCTCTTACCCTGCCATGATTTTAGAGTTCATTCACATAGGTCACAGATACTCTGGACAAGGCCTGCCTCCCTTGGCGCCCCACCCCAGGTTCTGATGCTCATCCATCAGGCTTGCTCCTTTCAACCGACATTCTTTTGTACGATTTCTATTGCTGTGATGAAACACCATGACCAAGGCAACTTGGGAGGGAAAGGATTTATTTGGCTCACACTTTCAGGTGACAAGTCTATCAAGGCAAGATGTTTTACAGGGCAGGAACCTGGAGGCAGGAGCTGATACAGAGGCTGTGGAGGTATGCTGCTTACTGGCTTGCTCCTCCTAGTTTGCTCAGCCTAGATTATTATAGAACCCAGGACCACCAGCCCAGGGATGGCACCACTCCCAATGGGCTGAGCCCTCCCCCATTGATCACTAATTGAGAAAATGCCCTATAGCTGGATCTCATGGAAACATTTTTCTCAGACGACACTCTCTCCTCTCAGAAGACTCTAGCTTGTATCAAGTTGACATAAAACCAGCCAGTGCACAGTCTGTCTGGCAGACATGCTCATTCCTCAGTCTCTGTGTACTTTTCTCATCCTTGCCATTTAGATTTTTGCTCAAGTGTAAGCTCTCCTGAGAGGCCCTCCGTCAGCACCTCTTAAACTACCGTCCCTCTGTCAGACCCTATCAGTCAGGCCAGAAGCCCACCACAGTTGTAAGCTCTGCTTCATGTTGATTTGTTTCTACAGCTGTTCATACTGTACATAAACAAACTTGCGAGGAGGCAGCAGTAGCCTTTTCATCACCATGGACATCTTTTCTGTGCCAGAGCCTCCAGCACAGCAGCCAGGGATGATCTTGGAACTGGGCAGATGACAACATGTATTCACTAAATATTTACTTTCCCGGGAGCTGGGCTGAACTGTGCAGATACAAGGCCAGCAGCTTTGACTCAATAGCCTCTGTTCTGAGACTAGGACCGACATCCAACACAGCAGCAAGATACAGGGCCACAGTCACACCAACCTGCTCTCCCTACTCAGCTCACTGTTGAGCACACAGGAAACACTAGCCTTCCCTAACCGAGAAGCAAGTCTCCTCTGAGAGGTTCTGAAGTCTCCGACAGTCCTCTTGGGATGGTAGAATCCCTAGGTCTGTGACACTATGTAAAAAACATCACTGAAGCATCCTTGTTCCCTAGGGACTATAGCACACAGTAAAATCTGGGCCCCAGAGGTCATTAGCAGAGGGGGTAGGCCAGCTTTCCCTCTAACTCAAGTGGCCCTGTCTGGTACTGCAGTATCTAGCAACAAAGTTTCATCATTAGAGGATCACCACTCTTCAGCCTGTTGACCACATGTGACCTTATTTTCTCACCAAAGGAAGCACTGTCATCACTTGAGGTTATGGATGAGAATGCCGGGCGAGGCAGGCTCAGAGATACGAGTTGGGAATGGCACAGTCAGGACAAGAGTCTGAATTCTGAGTCTAAGTCTGATCAACAATGCCAGACCTGTGACTGTAGTGAGCACCGTAGCCTTCCCTGTTCATCACCGTTGGCAGGCACTTTGGGGGTACCCATGGCACTGGGCCATGGGGCTGGAATAGATTACTGCCTTCAGAACTTCATGGAGAGCCAGGCAGTGGTGACACATGCCTTTAATTCCAACACTCAAGAGGCAGAGACTTTCCTGTCAGCCCAGGACAGGAAAGCCGAGACATTTGAAGACTCTTTTTCTGGGGCTGTGGCAGGACAGTCAGCAACTGAAGATGGGGCTTGCTGTTTGGAGAATCTAGTGAACTAACAACCTCCAAGCTGAGTATGAAGTGTCCAAGAGACATTTCAGAACCTGAAAGTGGCCTTTTTATCTTCCTTGCTCTGTAAATTCCTATTACAACCTGGGCACAGGTTGGGACATGAGTGATGTCAGACTTAGTGCTGGTTGACACTCAAGTCTTCCATAATGACTGGGAGCATGTGTGGGTGTGTATGCATGTGCAGTGTCTGTGGGTTAGCATCTCAAGCATAACCTATGACCTGGAATAATCATGCCATCTTTACAAAGTGTGTTCTGTAACTGTTTTCAAGAAAACCTTTCAAAGTTGCAGGAAATGTTTATTTCATTGAGGTGCTCCCTCTGGTTTATACAATGTGTCCAAACTGAAGAGTGAATCTGCTTTTTGAAGTGACCTGACCTTGATTGTGGCCATTTAGTAACAGTGTTTTATTCATTAGCCTAAGTGGATGTGTTCTCATCCCTGCATTTGGCATTCTTCCTTGAACAAAGAAAGGTTTCAGTGAAACACTCTAGCAGAGACTTAAGGTCAGACTTTTTAAAAGTGATAGTCTTAATGATAAAGTTTCTTATTTGAAGCTTAACTATCATATAGTTTCAAGCCTGTGTACCATATTACAAAATAGTGTTCAGTTATGCACTCTTAATTTGTGTATAATGGAATGTTATTCACTATATAACACTGTAATAAGGTTTATCAGAGAATTCATCTTATCTTTGTTTCTTGTTTAAACATGCTTAAAAGATAAAGGTACAAAAATAAAAGAAACCTGTTACTAGGTCTCAGGACACTTACTCCTGAGCACCCAGTGCGGTCAGGTTTTCATCTTTTGATCCTTTCCAGAGCCTGGGCCTGCTGCCTGGAGTTGGAAGGAACTGGATGGCTTCCTGTTGTTTCTGTGGTGTGACTGTGCTGATCTGTTGCCCCATATCAGAATACCTGGCTTTTCTCAGATGACGTTCTGTGGCAAACTAACATCCCACAGACATTGTTCTGCAACAGAGTCTGGCAAATGAGAGAGAGAGAGAGAGAGAGAGAAAGAGAGAGAGAGAGAGAGAGAGAGAGAGAGAGAGAAAGAGAGAGAGAGAGAGAGAGAGAGAGAGAGAGAGAGAGAGAGAGACCCAATGAATCTCACTGTGAGAGCCTGGAGGTATTTGATCAAAGAATATTTCCTTATGTAGGAACATGAACATCTCAGGATCAGACAGAACATATTTTTAGAGAGTATTATTAGGTTGATACTATAAAAAATGAAGCAAAACAAAGAAAGTACTGTTATGTATCTCTTTCTGACCCAAAAATCTAAATAGATTTTAGCGCATTGGGATTTCATATCTTCTATTTCGTGGTCGTTTTATAAAAAGACAATGCAGATATTCCCAAGCCAAACACTGCAAAACCTGAAACCCTGTGCATCTCAGATAAGTGGTGTTCCTCTGCGTGCTTTACCTGCAGCTTCTCAACAGAGGACACCCAGGTCCTTTGCCATTCTTGTGCTTCCAAGTACCTTGGGTTTGGAGCGGAGCAGTGCTTCCTCAGACTCTCAGGCAAGCTTTCCCTGCCCACGGGAATGACTGCTGCATTTCCCCCATTCCAGCCAGAGTCTGCACCTAGAGCCTGCCAGGCTCACTAGAAGGCGAATAGTTGCACTAACTCTCTATAAGGACCTAACAGTGCCAGGAACAAGCCAAGGCAAAGCAACACCAGTGGAACCAAGGCTTGATTCCATTTATGTGAGAAGTAGCAAAGACATATAGGAGATGGACGTCTATCAGCTTACAGGGCCCAGGACTGGAACAGCCTGGAGACCCTCAGCTAGACCTGACTGGCAGAGGTTTAAGACTACCTAGAAAGAGGCTTTGTGAGAACTGATATCCCTAGTAAGGCTGCCTTGGCTAGCCACCTGCCATCTCCCCAGAGAAAACATGCTTTTAATGGGGATTGCAGCATGACACCTGTCCCAGCTCAGGTTGGGGAGCAGGCTGTTGGCTGAGGATGAGCTGGCATAAAGTGACAGATACAGCATGGGCTCTCCACTGGCTGTGTCCTGTAGCCTGGGAACTCCCAGGGGCCTCTTTGTGCTCGGAACATAATGATACACAGGATCTCTTTTGGACCCTCTCACTTTCCAGCTTTTTGTTGACAAAGACACAATTGTTAATGCTGTTGGGGCCTCACATGACATCCACCTCCTGAAGATTGACAACCGAGAAGATGAGCTGGTGACTGGAATCAACTCTTGGTGTACACACCTAGTAGACAAGGTGAGTAACGAATGCCAAGCCACTCAGCTGGTTGGCTTGAGTTTTTGCCAAGCAGAGTGCGCTATTTTCCATGAGAAACAAAGTAGGGAAAAGAAAAAGAGGTAAGAGTTATAGAATTCTGCAATGAAGGTAGTGTGGCCCAGTCATACCTCCGTGTATCTGTAACTCCTGCTGCAGTTACAGCAGTGGGTGTTGTGGGTGGGGCTCTGAGGTTAAGCATCTTCCCTCCCTCTCTTGGGCCTCGGTAAATGTTTGCTATCATAGACACTGTGCCCTGGCTTTTCTCCCACTCCCCAGATTCACAAAGATGAGATCACAAGGAACCGTAAGCGAGTGAAGGAGATCAATCAATTCATCGACCACATGCAGAATGAACTGGACAACCTGGAATGTGGTGACATTATAGACTAGGTGTCAGCCAGAGATCCCCAGGACCTGAGAGTTACGGGATTTCTTTCATTCACCCCTATCTCAACACTGCTGGTAATAATTGTCAATATAGAGAAAAATAAAGGTCTGGTGTCGGTGTTCTCTTAGGGGGCGGTCATGTATGAGCAGCCGATTGGAGGTGTGGCCGTGGCCGCTGCTAGTGCTCTTCTGTTGGCCACAGCCTTTATGCGCTGCAGGCATTATCTTTCCCAACTCTAGATGCTGAGGACCAGGGAAGCAAGAAGCTGAAGCTCCCCCCACAGCAGAAGCCTGGGTTGCTCTTGAAGGCAGAAGCCACGGCGTCTTTTAGCTCAGAACTTGATCCAGATCAATCTAGGTATATTGCCCTCAGACTAGGCACAGCAACAGGAATCAGAGGCTGCTGCTCAGACTGTGGAGGTGGCTGTGTGGAGAGTGCTCCCAGGACCCCCATGCTCCCATGTGGAAGATGAGTGGAAACAGGCATGTACATTAGCTTCCCGTCTCTGTAACGGGCGCCACTCACAATCACCTTTTGGAGAGTATTTCTTCTGGATCTTGGATACATAGGGTCTAGTCCATGATCAGTTGATACCATCATGGCAGACATATACAGTTAGTGCAAAATGACCCACTCCACAGCCAAAAAGTGAGATAAAGAGGGAGGATAGGAGGTCTCAGAATCCCCTTTGATAGCACATTCTCAGGGACCTAAAGATCTTCTATGAGGCCCTGCCACCCAATAGCAAAACCAAGGGGCATTTGCCTTTGACACATGGGCTTTTAGGGACATAGGGTGACTTCTCCCGGGAAGTTTATTTCTTCTTACCCCTCGGGTAGGGCAGCAACAAACCAAAGAAATACTTCCATCCAAGTCTAGCATAATGGGCTTAATTAGGAGTACTTACAAGAATGTGGGCTATCTGCAGGCGGAGTCTTGCCTTCCCTCTAGCAATTAGTTACTGCAATTATACATACATATACACACACACACACACACACACACACACATATCCATCCCTGGGGAGGACACCAGCCTTATGGGCTCTTTTCTGACCCATGAGGAAATCACCATTGGACCACTGTTGTAAGGGACTCATGCAGATAATCACGGCTGCCGATTTCCAGATGGCAGTGGCCGTGCATAGAGGACAAGCGTTCCACATGCTCTGCTCTGTCTGTCCTCTGGCTCGTCTACAGTGCTCCCTATACCCTAGTGAAGGTGACTGCTAGAGATACCCAATTATTCTAGAGATGCATTGTTAGGTTAATGCATTTAGGGCTGAGCACTGGCTGCTACACCTTCATACTCACTTGTTCCCAGGAGTTTGGTCAGTTGTGTTTCTTCAGTAGCCACCAGTCTTTAATATAAAAAACAAACAAACAAAACAACAACAAAAACATTGCTGACTAAGGCTAGCCACAGGAAAAAACCTCTGGGTATAAGCATAAATATTAAAAACCAATTTGGAAGCCAGACTGGCACTAGTGGTTTGAATATGTTTGGCCCAAGGAATGGCACTCCTTGGAGGTGTGGCCTGGGAGTAGGTGTGCCACTGTGGGCATGGGCTTTGAGACCCTCTTCCTAGCTGCCTAGAAGCCAGTCTTCTGTTTGCTTTCGGAATAAGACATAGAACTCTCAGTCCTTCCTACATAATGCCTGCCTGGACGCTGCCATGCTTCTCCCTTGATAATGGACTGGACCTCTGAACCTGTAAGCCAGCCCCAATTAAATGTTGTCTTTAACAGTGGCTCATGGTGTCTGCTCATAGCAATGAAACCCTAACTAAGAGAGGCATATACTTGTAATCCCAGGATAATCAGAAGTTCAAGGTTATATAGTGAGTCTTTAGCCATATAGTAAATTTAAGACAAGCCTGGGTTAGAAATACTGTCATAAAAAAAATAAAATAAACAAAAAAAAGACTGGAGACAGGGGTAGGGCAGGGGTAGGGTAAGGAGAAAGAACAAGAATGAAAGACCCAGGGGGAGTAAACATATTTTGATAGTCAAATAATATTCATTTAAAAGCGAACAATAGCTTCTTCACTAAAACCTATGGCCTCCTTTGACATAGATTTTGCCCTGGCATGGGTCTCCACTGTGGGGTGGGTCTTAAATCCAAATGAGAAGTAGTAGTGTTTTTGTGCCCATCTGTCATTCGACTATTGCACTCCTGCAGATCCTGCATGGATGTGTGCATGCTGACAGCCTAAGACCTGCAGTCCACAGCTGAGCAGGATCTTTGGTGAGAGTTCTCCCCTTGCACGCCACCTGCACCAGCCAGCAGGAAGGAGCTTCTAGTTCTGGCTTTGGCCTGCAGCCAACAGTAGTGGGACCTGTGTACACTGAGTATGTATCTAAGGAACCTCCCCGACAAGCAACTCAGGGAGGTAGCCCACCCTTGACACTGAAATTCTCATTCAACAACATTGTGTCTTCTGGGAATTCTGCTCATGCAGGTGTCTTCTGAGTTGACACTCCTGTATTTGGGGGGAGGGTGTTTGTTTGAGACAAGCTTTCACTATGTATTAGCCCTGGCTGACCAGGAATTCACTATGTAGACCATGCAGAGATCTTCTTCCCTCTGACTCCCAAGTGGTGGAATTAAAGGTGTGTGTTATCATCAAGCCTGGTTTGTGTACACACATACAGACACACACACACACACACACACACACACAGAGAGAGAGAGAGAGAGAGAGAGAGAGAGAGAGAGGCTGTTGTAGGAAGTTCTCAGGCACTTGCGCCTTAACTAAGTACAAAAGTCTCCAAACTGTTCAGAGCTGTCACCTGGCCCCCGGCCCCCGCATGGGCTGATTTCCCATCCTTGCTTCTCTGCATACATTTGTGTGTCCTTCAGATATTTCTAAATCTGTAAACATCTCAGAAATTAACATTATGTGGTAGATCCTTTTTATAGAGTGGGCAGGCTGTCGGAAGGCCCACCACCATCTGTTCCAAACCAGTGCCAACTGGACTAGGGACTCAGCAGCTTAGGATACTAAAAAACTTAGTTGGTCCAAATACCATCAAAGGGTCCTACTGTTTGTATAATTTCCTCAAAGGATCAAGGTTATACAGTGGTGCTGTGGGAGGCACTGCGGTACTTTGCTCTCTGTCATCCATAAGCCTTCATGTCTCTTCATCCTGGGCGCAACACACTTCTCTCCAGAACAGTGAGCTCAAAGGACCGAGGGGAGCAGGGCCGTGCTCATCTGTTATACCAGCTACTCCATCTGGCTCCCCAAGTCTATCATCACACTTTCAGCCAGCACCCCTGTGGCTTCTACCTCTCCTTAGCCATACCTGGCTACTCAAGGGCAGAGCAAATACCTCCATACCCAATATATGTTCTTGTAGGAAAGAAATGAGCATAGCTTACTCTTGGGATAGGAGAGGGGAGCCAGACTTAATCTTTCTTTTCTGCGCTGCCCAGCTTTATCTCCTGAGAGCTGTTGCTCAGTGTCTCCTAGTGCCTTGTGAGCGCTGACTTGGCAGTTTTTACTTAAAAGTCTACCTCCACAGGAGTCTCACTGTATTAGTCAGGGTTCTCTAGAGGAACACATGAGTAGGGGAGGGACAGGTATTAGAATGGTTTACAGGCTGTGGTCTAGCTAATCTAACAATGGCTGTCTGTTATCAAAAGGTTCAAGAATCCAGTAGTCCAGTCCACAAGGCTGGATGTCCCTGCTGGTCTTCAATAGATGCTGGGATCCTGAAGTAGGCTGATGCCAGTGAAGGCATGGACTTGCGAGGAGCGCAAACAGGCAAAGAGAACAAGCTTCTTCCTTTCATGCCCTTTATATAGGCTACCGGCAGAAGGCTACCCAGATTAGAGGTGGATCTTCTGACATATTTCAAAAGATTTAATTAAGAAAAAAAATACCCCTCACCAGGATCTCGGCACTCAGATCCCAAAGTTTGAGGCCAGCCTGGTCAACAGAGTGAATTCCAAGACAGCCAGGGCTACATAGAGGAACCCTGTCTTGAAAAAACAAAGCAAAAAACACAAACAACCCCCCCCAAACCAGTTTTTCTTTTTGGAGACTGATGTCTCAGTAGTTAAAAGCACCTTTTGCTTTCACGTACCACGGTTCAATTCTCAACACTACTATTATGGCAGCTAACAACTATTCCTAATTACATTTCCAGGGAATCCAATGACTTTCTGACCACTATATGTACATGGCGCACATATATATACATGCAGCTAAAACAGACATACACGTAAAATAGAATTAAAAATTTCCCCTAATTCAAGGAACTCAAAGACAGGTATGGTGGCATACACCCGTAATCCTAACACTTAGGAAGTTGAGGCAGGACAATTTCAAGTTTGAGGCCAGACTGAGCTATAGTTCCAGCTACATAGTTCTATACCTGGGCTACAGTGAGACACTATCTAAAAGAAAAAGAAAATCAAGAGGAAGAAGGGAGGAGGAAGAGGATGGAGGAGAATTCATAAAGCACAAAACCTAACCTTTTTTTTTGAGAAAAATTAAAATTCTTATGTTGTTAGGAATCACTGTTAACATTTACTTCCAGAAATATCTTTTCCTGATTAGCAGTGCTCCTGAAAATGTCATGGTGTTCTGTTTTTGACATTTCTACACATTTAAGTATTTCTATTAAGTTTCACTTTTGATATTGATGCCTTTCATCTTTCATTAGTTCGTTATTTCAATTTAAATCTAATTAATCTCTCTTCTAGGTATACCATTTTTCTGGTTTAAAAAAAAAGGTCAAGAGTATTCCCCGGTTATAATAGTTCCCTGCACCGGACCACTAAGGCGCCATCAACATGGCTATGAAATCATGGTTTCCATTCCTTGGTGTCGATTTGACTGAAGGTATTATCTATCACTTCTGCTCCATTCCCTTCTCTACCTTTCCTGAGGCTGACACACTTGCCCACTGTGACTTCTTCCTTAGGCAGGCACAGTTCTTTTTGGACAGTCAGTTCAGGCTCAGTTGCATGTCTCACAGTAAAAACCATGTAACTGCTATCACAGCCTGCTTAGGACTGATCCACATAGGTACTACACTCATCAGCTGCAACAGTCCATCAGCCATTTGGGGGTATCTCCTGTACTTCCAGACCCCATTCACAGAGGAAGCATGCCACATTTTATTACATACAAGGCAGTAGCCATCTGTAATCCCCTGGCTATCACCCCCCCACACACACACACTCAAGGAGCCTTTGGGTGTCTCAGCTTCAGCTGTAGGCCTTATTACCCTTAGCAGGGGCCTACAAGTGCCACTATAGCAAGAACTATATACCAATAGGGGATGTCTGCCACGAAGGGAATGATCTCCACCTTCAGATAGCTCAGTCTCAGCTGCAGATGCTCCTCTTGAGCTCATATTTGGTTCTGTCATATCTACATATATTTGGGGTACCAACTATGTGTGACTTTCCAAGGAGTCTAATACTCGCTCCAGATAATGACAAACCAAAGAACCAATTCCACCCAGTCTAGCCTGGAGAACTAATGAGAATATTAGGCTTACGTGCAGTTGCCCACTTACTCCAGCAATCATTAACTACTTATGTAGTCGTGGGGAGGGGACAGCCCAATGAAGCCTCCCATCATCCATGAGGGATAGTAATGGGCCCAATCCTGTGTGGGCATTATAGCTGTCCTGATTTTACAAAACCAATGGACATGGCATACCCAGAGGAAATAATTCTACAATAGGAGAACACCCCATTGCAATATCCCATGAAGAACACAGCACTGCATGTCAATAACCAGGCCAGGACAACTTTTGTGTCTAATCCAGAAACAACATAGTTTTAAGAATAAATCTTACTTTTTTTTTTAAGAGACTAGGAAGAAAAAAAAAAAACAGTAAGCAACCAGCTTAGACCAAAGATTCACTTTTAAAAGATCATTTGATAAAAAGCCAGGGGGAAAAAGCCTTCAGGCTGGAGATGGAAGAGGGCTTTATATGGTGATGTGCTGGTTTCCTGCCCGCCCCCCATGAGGTTCCCAGTGACAGAGCTCAGATAAAACAAGAAGAATGAAGAAATGCCAAGTCTCAAATGAAAATGAAGCTTGATATATGTCCAGAATGAAAAAACATTTATTAACATCAGGGTCAAGAGACAGTCTCTACACCACTCATCCCTGCCAAGAGTGCCTGCATCCGAAGCTGTGTGACCTCAAGTCAGACACACTATGTTCCCAGAGCTTCTCATCGTGCTTCTGTTTAAGGCCAAGCCACACAGGTCAGGGAAGACCCAGGTACAGGCTGGGTAGCCCCACAGGTATAGGCGAAGGAGCCCAATAGGTACTGGCCAACAGAGCATCACTGGATCCAGAGGTCCAACAGCCAAGGAGGCCCACATCAGGGAGCCTGTGTCTGTGCAGTTCCTCCCAGTCAGCGTGTCCACCCAGGCCTCACTCTTGCAGGAGCTTGTGCTTGACTGTAGAGCTTTCCGAGCATAGGTGGACAAAAAGGGTGCCAGCAGCAGTGCGAGCCCGCAGTTCCTGGAGCTCATAGTCATGGGCCCACTCAATGTTGCCCCATTTCTGGATCTAAGGAGAGGTAAAAACATGCTTCTGGGTGAGTAGTCTTGCTGGTGACCTGAATCATACTCCATTCCCATCCCTGGGCTAAGGGTGGTGAGCCATGATCTCGACAAACACGTAAGACCCATGTAGACCATCTGGTAGTAACTCCAGGAAACTGAGGCTGGCCTTTTTGCTGTCTGGGTGGAACATATCCCAGCTTAGAGGCTGCCCACTGCTAAATGGGCAGGTACTGGAATCCCACTGTGTCCCCTCTAATGAAACCTTATCCATGTGATCCTTTATCTTACACTTAAGACCAGGAAGCCAGCAGAAGCAGCCTGAAAGTTGTCATCCTCTATGTTGTATATCTCATTGTCCTCCAAGGCTGTTGGCACTACCATGGGGTGCAGTAAATAAATGCACAGGCAACTTGTTGTGACCCCTATGGACTAGCAGAACAGCAGCTCTTCTGTGCAGCACACAGGAAGCCAGCTGCAGACCTCCCAGACTTGTAACAAGAGGGAGGACTGTGAACCCACTGTGCCTCTGCAGAAATAAGTGTCTCCAAACCCACCTGCAGGAATCCAGCAGCCCAGGATCGCTGAAGAATACAAAATATTTCAGGCCATACAAGCTACCTGCATTTCTGGTTGCTTGGGCTAGGTTTGCACAACTGAAACACATTATCTGAGATAGTTTTCACCTTCATTTCAGGTCATTGCTCATATTTTACAGGATCAAATCCAAAGTTCAGAGGGTCCCATGGCCGAGGTCAGATTTTCTGGTTTTGTCCAACCCTATAGTCCTAACAGCTGACATCAGCCCTTCTCATGAAATGGCCTGACATCAGTGAATGGCTTTCTTCTGCTGTACAGAAGTAGGTTGCCCCTGGCACTTTTCCAAGCAGAACATTAAATATTTCAAGAAGGTTTTTAATCCCAAAGAAACCAACTCCTAATAACATTAACCTTCTGAGGTTGAAGTAATAGCAACACCCTCAGCATCACACGGAACAAACACTAAGTTCTCAGTGTTAATGAATCAAACAGTGGGCAGGGGATATGGCTTAACAGTTGCTGCACAAGGATGAAGACCTGAGTTCAGACTCCAACAACCACATAAAAGCCAAGTAGGTACAGCAGCCAACCTATAATCTAGCTCTCCAGAGGCAGACAGGGATTCTCCAGAGTAACTGGCTAACTAACTTAACTAGCCAAATTGGTAAACTCCGGGTTCAAGCAAGAGACTCTGCCTCAATACTAAGGTAAAGAATAACTAAGAAGAACACTTCATGTCAACCTCACCCAGAATGCACATACCTGCATATGCACCACATTAATGTGAACACATACAGGAAGAGGAGAGGAAGGGGGTGGGAGAATAAAAAAATAAATAAGGTGAAAATACAAACAAAAGCCAGGCACAGTGGCACATATCTGTGATCTCAGGAGGCAAAGGCAAGAGCATCTTCACATGTTCCAGGACAGGCTAGTCTACATAGTGAATTTCAGACCAGTCAGGACTATATAGCAAGGCTTGTCTCAGAAAAGCCAAAATAAAATAAAAATGTAAATAAGCCAGCCATTGTAACATATATCCATAACTCCAGCATTAGAGAGGCTGAGGCAGGAAGATCAGAAGTTCAAGGTTAGGCTCAGATACACAATGAGCTCAAGGCTGGTCTAGACTACATGGGACTCGCTCTCAACAGCACAAAACAAACACAAGCCAAAACCAAAAATGTGAACAGCAGCATGGCAAAACCGTAGTTTTCCTGCTTCCTAAATCAAACGTGAGTGCAAGCAGCAGCTACTCCTTGGCTCCTCTGCCAGCCAGAAGAAATATCAGAAGCACAAAGCAGGACAGATGAGCCTCCAAGTGCACAGTGGCAGCCTTAGTAACACAGACATGGCAGCAAACCCCAGTGTAACACTCGCCAGAAGTGCAATCTAGCACCCCAGCTTATTCTTTCATAAAATGTGGGTAAATACAAGTCCTACCCAGTCAAGCTGTTGAAGAGGAATTGGTAGGCAAGGAGAGTACTGAACAATTCCAAAACCTGTCACATGCATGGGTGTGTGTGGTGCTGATGATGGAACAAGGGCCCAGAGCATAGGAGACTAGTCTCTACTACTGAGCCACACCCCCAGCCCCAGCAACACTTAAACCTTTATTGTTCCTTAGTTAGTTTGTTTTTTTTTTTTTTAACATGTAAAAAAACTCAGTGAGTCTGAATCAGAAAGGGAACTGAGATCAGAACTTACCTGGTACTCTTCCTCCAGACGTGACAGAAGCACAGCTTGTTCCACAGTCAGGCGCAAGTCAATCAGGCCCAAGGTCAGCAACATGGACTTGAGCTGGGCCACTACAAACTCAATCCCTGGGGGTGAGGGAACAAGCCCAGTCAGTACGTATAGCCTACTGCCTGTCAGTTTCTAGTCCCTCATAGAATGGGGGAGGGGCACCATCCTAAGACCCAACTGATCTTGACACACACTCCTGCCAGAATACTATTCCTTTTCTTGGGGTAACCCACCTCTGACTTTTCCTGGATAGGTATATGGCCTGAACCTAGTTAATTAATAAGAGTATCCCCCAGGTCTCACTAAATGATTGGTTTAAAGATCGTATATGGGTCAAACTAATAATACATGAAATTGAGACTTTTCCTGAAGGCTGTGTGAATCTGGAGAGCTAAGTACAAAGGCTGGACATCAGAGCCACCCAGCCTCCATGCTCAGAGTACTCAACAGGGATGTATCAATATGTATCCAACCTTCCCAGGCACACAGAGCCCAACTCATACCTTGCAGGGCCCACATGTTGTAAGAGGACAAGTGGCTGGTAAGCACCTCTCGGGTCTGGGTAGGGATGCTGGGTCCCATTATGCTGGTGGAGGAGCTGATCTCTATACCATACCTGAAGAGAAAGGCACGAGCATATCTTTGGCACACTGTCTCTCAAGAGCAGTCTAAGTTTTAACTAGAAGCAACAAAGCAAACCAAATCAAACAATATGGCATATGTGCTTTCCTCAGGACAGCAGTGCATGGAGGTGCACACCTCTGGTCACAGCACTTAGAAGGCTGAGGCAAGATGATCATGGGCAGAAGGCCAGTGGTGCCTCAGTAGTGGTTTTGAGGCTAGCATGGATTACATGAGGCCCTATTTCAATGAACCTAATAAACAAATAAATAAAAATAGCCCCCTGGATGGTTTACATATGCTTGGCCCAGGGAGTGGCACTATTAGAAAGTGTGGCGTCGTTGGAGGAAGTGTGTTACTCTGAAGGTGGGCTTGGAGACCCTCCTCCTAGCTGCCTGAGGATGTTCAATCTGTTCCTGGCTTCCTTTGGATGAAGATGTAGAACTCTCAGCTCCTCCTGCACCATGCCTGCCTGGATGCTGCCATGCTCTCACCTTGATGGTAATGGACTGAACCTCTGAACTTGTAAGTCAGCCCTAATTAAATGTTGTCCCTATAAGACTTGTGTTGGGGGGCTGGAGAGATGGCTCAGCAGTTAAGAGCACTGACTGCTCTTCCAGAGGTCCTGAGTTCAATTCCCAGCAACCACATGGTGGCTCTCAACCATCTGTAATGGGATTGGATGCCCTCTTCTATATCTGAAGACAGCTACAGTGTATTCATATAAATAAAATAAATCTTAAAAAATAAAAAGACTTGCCTCAGTCATGGTGTCTGTTCACAGCAATAAAACCCTAACTAAGACATCCCCTCAGGATGCCCGGGTCATTGTGAGGACTCAGGAAATGTGTAACGAGTGAGAATTTCTGTGAAAATTGTTAGGACAGAAGAAAAATCATCTAGGCATTTATTCCAAAACCCTGCAGATAAGGCAGGACCATGGAGGCCACCCCTTCCATATTTTACTTGGAAAGAGTTGATGCTGAATTTGTTTTGCTACCTTATCTGTTCAACTCTGTACTTACTAGTCTTGTGTTCAGGAACTGTTGGGTACCATCAATCCCTAGCAGCCACACATCCACATAGTCACAATGCTGCAGGAAGCTATCCTGACTCCATCCATGTGCACATGTATCTTACACAGTCGCTTTTACTTAGCAGTGCAGCAATGATAATAAAGATAATAATATTGAAAAAGATAGGCCAAAATTTGAGTTGTTACCTTGGCTGAGTTAAGTGCTAAGTGTTTTGCTGGTTTACTGTTCCCATTAATCAGCCTGGCAGGCAGGTGGGATTAGTCCATTTCAAGTCAAGGAAACCAAAACTCAGAGACCTGCTGGGGCCAGAGGCCTGGAGCCTTTGGTGCATCTTGGGGACACAGAGCTGCCCCTACATTTGTCATGCTATAACCCAGTAGCAGTTATTCAGGGCACAATAAACAAAATAATTTTGAGAAACATGTTTACCAAGGTAACCCCTACCTCTCAATACCTGAGGGAACTCAAGCTCAGGAAGCCAGCCTGAGAGTTCAGGTGTACTCTGTGGTCCTGAACCCAGCACTCAACCCAATACCAGGTCTATTCAATGTGCCACGTGGACACATGGCATATCTTACCTTTTCTCAGCCCACTCTATGATGGGATCCCATTCGTTCTTTTGAAGTTCCACTAATGTCTCTGGCTCTTCCACCCTGTAGCTAATTCATTGTAAAAACCACCTTCATTAATAAAAAAGTACAATTCCTTCATTGAGGGACAGAAAAGGAAAATGCAAAGGGCAAAAGCAAAAACATTTCACCATCAACCCAGCATCCTAAGTCTTGTCACATAAAGCCATGGTGCTCAAAGTGCAGCCAAGGGGTAAAGGAACCACTTGGGCCAGCAGCATCAGCTCTAGCCTCACTTCAGAAGCTCATCACCAGGACACTTTCTCAGACAAACCCCACACTGATGACAAGCAAAACCTCTGAGGTTCTGGCCATGTGTTTTACACACCGTCCAGGGAATTTTAGTGTAGCCTGAGTTAAGATTGGTTATCTTTCAGTTCCCAAATACTTGACAGGTCTAAATTAGCCATGTTAGTGCTACTCAAAAGCTATCTGCAATAAAAATGGGATCCATACCCACTGGATACAGCACTGTGCTAGAAGTTCAGTCACAGCTCCTCTAAGACCTCTGCTCCTGGCCAAGGACTAAATGTCTGCTGACCCTTTAGGAGCCTAGCCACCTCCTGGAGTGGCTCCTTTACCCAAGGGAATCACCACAGAACCAGATGGTACAATTCATTTTGATAAAACACAGAAGGGTCAGTTGATAGGAGCTAATCTCATGGATGAGATAGCTAGTTGGAGGGGTATACAGAAAAGCTGGGCTGCTGGGAGCAGAGTAGGAAGCCTTTCCTCCTTACCCAATCCTGGACTTGAAGGGTGGAGGCAGGTAGAACTTAGTCCTGACTGCCTTTGTTTACTTGTTGAGATCATGTATAGTTTTCAAGAAGCCCTCTTTACCAAAGGGAAGCTGAATGAACTCTGTTCCCTACAAGCCACACTGTTCCCTAACAAAAACAGAATAGGCTTTCCTACTCCCTTCTTTTCAGAGTATCTATGCTAGCATCCCAAGCAATCCTGGGATGACTCAAAGCCTCTGAGTAATAGGGCCAGCAGGCCCAGTACTGTGCAATCATCCAGATGTTCCTTTAATATCACTCTCCAACAAACAAATATAGACACGGGAGAGTTCAGAATTGGGAGAGACTACTGACTACTGCCACCTGTAATGACAGGGATGCTAATACATGAACACATTAAGGGCCAGATGTCCTGCTAGGAGCTAGACAATGGGTCCTATAGTTCTGGAGTCTGTAAGAATGGCATAAATCTCTATGGCAAATCAACTCAGTCCAAAGGGTACCTTGTGCTAGAAGTCTTCCTCCTAGAGTTCAGTCATATCAAGTGGGCTACCTTCTTGCCCTCTTGCAAAATAATGACAAAGGCCTTGCTTTTCCCCCACTGATATGCTTTGGACAAATGAAACAAAACAGACTAAGAGGTTCACCCAAGAGGACTGTTCATCTAATGCCACTTACCAGATGGTGTCAGTGTCTAGAAACTTCACAGCTGCCCGGATCAGCTGGTCTTTGTTTCGCTGGGTTGGGTTGTCCAAGGATGTGTTGCACAATGTGGTCTTAATGAAAGGGTAGAAAATGCTGTCACCCACCTGTGGGGTTCAGGCATGCATACATTGCAAATGACAGCACATCAGAGCCATGCATTAGAGAGATTGTCACAGTCACAGCAGCAGCCTATCTGCTGTGGGATCTGAAAACCAGGCTCCATCTTCAAACTCCATGGTGCTCATGAGATTCATTGGACTCTCACAGTGGTCTTTCTTAGAGTAGTAAATTTCCTCAAAGTTTCAGGGGCTTTATGTATTTTCATGTTCATGACTATCCGGTTAATCTGCATAACAATGCTTTGGGGCAGATGCTACTATTCTACCTTTTTCAGAAATGTGAAAATTGAGGCCCATAGAGGTAAAATACATACTCAAATACAACAAAGGTATGAAACTCAAAATAGCCGAGAAGCTTTATCAGTTTGACACTTAGGAAAACTTGAACTGGGATCAAGATATTTTCCTAGTGTTACCTCATCAATAAAAGGCTTCTAAGACTACTCTGGGCCTCCGTTTGTGGCCTTGTCACCCTGATTTCCCCAGATAGTGAAGTAGTAGACTATGCTGTTGAGGCCCATCTGGGTCTGCGGTGAGTAGGATGAGAACACCTAGCCCCAGTACTAGCTGGTGCCTTCCTTAGAACCATGTGAGGGCTGCGTGTACTGTACCATCTGATCACCCATGGCACAATAAGGTGGGCAGTACAGTAGAGACCATGGGCCTGAGGAAGGGTGACTACTCTGCAAGGCCAAGGAGGCTGCAGAGGCAGGGCTTCGGGGGCCTTGGTGGCACCTGACTGCTGAGGGGCTGACTGTGGAACATCCTCCTTTCCTCACCATCTGACGCCTGGGTCCCGTACCCACCAATGTTCACTGAGCTCCATGTATACTTCCAACTGGAACTACTGAGTAAGAAGACATGGCCACTGCTCCTCTGTGACTATCAGAGGCAGGCAGATTTCTGTGTGTTATAGGTCAGACTGGTCTGCAGAGCAAATTCTAAGACAGCCAGAAACTCTTTCAAAAAATAATACTAATAAAATAAAGATGAGAGATGCGGCTGAGACATAGCAC
Source organism: Micromys minutus (assembly GCF_963924665.1). NCBI lineage: Eukaryota > Metazoa > Chordata > Mammalia > Rodentia > Muridae > Micromys > Micromys minutus. The sequence goes on from NC_137979.1 coordinate 12,860,774, forward strand.
GCACAGACCCTGGGCTCAGCCCCAGCACTGCATAAACATGACATGGGGCAAGCATCCTCTCAGCACTCAGGCAGTAAAGGCACAAGCTCAAGGTCATTTACAGCTACAAATCAAGTTTGAGGCCTGCTTGAGACATGAAACTCTGTCTCAAAAAACCAACCAAACAACAAAGATAAAACAGGATGGGGGTGCAGTGGGGGAGTGGGGAGCACTGGGAGTCATTAATGATGACTTCTGTCTAGAGACCAGGGGGAAAACCAGTCACACACCACTCAGCCCAGTGCTCCAAGTAGAGCGAACTATAAGTGGCCAGGCAGGCAGGGAAGAGCTTGGCCTGTTCAGTGACGGATGGTTTAAGTGTGGCTGCAGATCGGCAGACAGGAGCCTTATCTACCCCAGAGCCTTGTCATAATATGGAAAGAACTATACATGTTTGCCCGGAAGGGTTGGTGAGCATCAGGTGGAAGTTTTTATAAGTCTGCTTGCTACAAGCTTGTTACCAGGTGCATGGTGTAGAACTTGATGGTATCCTGCTGGGAGTCCCATTCAGTGGCCACCGCAATGGCCAGGGCCTCGCTGGGGACGGTAAAAAGCTTGGCTTGGGGAGTTTTCAGCTTTCTGTGGTCCAGGTTTATCTCAAAGCCACCTTAAAAGATCAAATGAAAGTTCTCAGGGAATGTGGATTTGAGTGACCATTTCTGTATTTCACCAACCAATATGGTGAACACAAAGACAATGATGACAAAAGTGCCACCATCATCTGGCTGAAGACAAAAAAGTGTGCCCCAACCATTCACAGTAAGGCCATCAGATTTTCAGACACTTACCTTCACCCTGTGAGATGCTGACATTCTGATAAAACCTCTTCCTTTCTGTAAGACAGATTTTTCAGAAGCAATTTAAAATAGAATCAAGAGAGTCCCAGAGGCAACACCAACTCGTATCATTATTGCTAATGCTGATTGATTGGCTTCATTTTCATATCACCATTCAAGGCCTGCCCTAGTTTGCAGTATAATCAACAGCTTCTGATTAAAGCTTGGAAAAGAGAACAACCACTCTCCGGGGACAAGGGGAGAACGGGACTCACTGGGTATGCCTTTCCTGGTATCCAAGCTGGGAGACAACTCTGAACTAGAAGCCAGTGCAGCCTCAGACTGTGACCTGAGGACTTCCAACCCCTGCTTTAGCAGCCAGTGTGCAGTGTGCCCACCCACACTGCCCCCAGGTCAGCACAATACACCTGAATGTAAAGTTGCTTTGTGAATGGAATAGACCCAGAGACTCCTTTCAGGCAGATGCCTCTGAGGAAGGAAACCAATTTGTGTGCTTTTATGTACTCATGAATGTAAATGTGTGATGTACAGGCAGAAAATAAAGCTACCAAAAGCATTCCCCATCTTCTCTAACTCACTTATTAACCAGCTTGTGTATTCAAAAGGAACTCCAAATAATTCCTTCAAGAAAGGGACATATGTTTTGTATATCTTTGTTAGAATTACAAGAACTTAGAGAAACTTAAGTGTGCAAAGCAGGGGAAGGATACTGGGGAGGGTTTGATAATGAATAAGACACAAAAATCTTTGTCTTCATGCACTTTAAATTTTTCATAAAGTTATCAGACCTCCAAAAGAGGCATGAAAGAGAGGGACTTGTTGGAAAAAGGGGGTACAAGGGGAAGGGAATAAAAGGGTAATGGAGAAGAATATTATCATATTATCAAAGATTGGCCACTAAAGGCTCATATATTTGCATGCTTGATGGGTCTAGTTGGTGCATTGTTGGAATAATTAGGAAGTGAGGTCTTGGTGAAGGAGGTGTGACCCTGAGGTTTCAAAAGCTTCTGGTAGGGCCTGTCTCTGCCTCTGTCTGCTGTCTGTGGATCAAGATGTAGGTCTCAGCTACTTCTCTAGTACCATGCCTGCTACCATGCTTTCTACTATGACGATAATGGTCTAACCATTATCATTATCTGAAACTATAAGCAAGCTTCTCATTAAATACCTTCTTTTATAAGGGCTGCTTTGGTCATGATGTCTCTTCACAGAAACAGAACACTGACTAAGACAATATACATGTATAAAATTGTAAAAGAATAATTCTAAAAATTATCAGCTCTGGCTACTGATATAAAATGACACAATTGACCATGTCATCTGAAACTATAAACCATTCTACTATAGCACACATTCTACAACAAAATAGTTAAGTTTCTGTCACCGTTAAATTTCCCTACTTTCCCTGCCACCCTGGTGGGTTGGCCACAGGCCTCTTTGCCTATCTGTGATACAAGTTGTAACTACATCCACTGTGCTTTCTGGTGCCTAGACTGGATAACATACAAAAGCCTGGCCAGGCAGAGGTCAGTGAGAGCAGTTCTTGACATCGGTTTGAGAAATGGGTGAAAGAGACTGTGTAAGGAAAAGATGACGGGGCACCAATGAAAGGAAAAGTCACTGAAAGGAAACATCACAGGGCACCAATGCTGTGAAAAGATGAAGATCTGAGTCACGGCACCAATGTTAGTGGAAGGATGAAGAGAGTAGGGGGCATATGGCCCATAGAAGTGTGGCAAGGCCTGGGGGTAAGGGGAATGCCTCTGGGGGGTCCATGTTGGGAATCCCTTCCCCCTGAGGGACCAGCCACACAACGGTATAGTACAGAAAAGAGTTTATTCAGGTCATGGGAGAGTTAAGAAGGTGGTAGAGGCAGAAAGAGAGAGAGAGAGAGTAGAGGAGTAGAAGCCGGCCATGAGCACGTGGAGGGAGAGGGGAGAAGGATGGGGTGGGAGAGCAAGGCTGTAAGAGCACAAGAGCAAGAGAGAGAGGAGGGGTCAAGCAGCTCCTTTTATAGTGTCAGGTCACTGGGGTGGAGCATACCTGGCCACTGCTGGGTAATTGAGGGGTGGGGTTTACAGAATCCCAACAGACTGGGGCAGAGAAAGGGCAGAAACTGACTGTGAAGGACTGACTCTCCCAAAGCTGCCAGGACAGCTAAGTTTCCTATAACCCTCATCATCTGGCATGCTCTGCTAGCCAGGGCTACCTCTATATCTGAGTAAGAATTTAAAAGTCTGGATAGTAAGATGATTAGAGAGGAAATAAAGACATGCAGAAAACAAGACAGTAGAAAGGCAAAAGAACCCAAGATTCAATGGCTTCATATTCAAAGGGTTTAAGCAGGGCTCTTCTGCCTGAAGTTTTGACCCAGGGCAAAAACACCAGTCTTCCCATCCCAGGACCAGCCTTGGGAATAAGATGTGCAAAGGTTCTGTCTAGTGAGAGCAAAATGACCAAGTGACTTTAGTGACAGTAAGAGCATGTGGTCAGTGGGAATCCAGACTGAGGAATCCTTATCTCATCCTGAGTTGCAAAAAGACCTCTGAGCAAGCAGGTAAGAGTTTATATGTGAGCCACCAAAGCAGCAGTTACTTGCTTGGGAAGGGATGGTAGAAAATAAATTTCAGGATTAGAATGGTTTACATGAAGCTCAGTTGATGAAGTACTTGCTGCACAAGTATGATGATCTAACTGAATCTCCAGTACCCATGTAGGAAGCCAGAGAATAGTCAGGCATGCTTGTAATACCAGTGCTGGAGAAGTGAAAACAGGAGGATCCCTGCAGCTTGCTGGCCATTTAGCCTAGCCTATTCAGCAACCCTGTCTCAAAATACAAGGAGAGGGTTAGCAAGATGGCTCAGCAGGTAAATGTGCTTGTCATGTAAGCCCAATGACCTAAATTCAATCCCTAGATCCCACACGAACTTGAAAGGAGAAAACTGACTCCATAAAAATATTCTCTGTCCTCTATATGCATATAGGGCACATATATCGACACATTTACAAACAATGAAAACAAAGAGGTAGCCATAAAAAAACAAGAAGAAGAAAAAAACAGCAGAGAACAACTTTCAAAAGCTCTTCATAGGAAGAGTGCTAAATGAGAAATTAATACCATCTAGTCTCTCTTTCCTGAGACATTGCTTAAGTCCATACAAGTGGTTTCCAGTGTCACTTCCTTCTTCAACCCCTCTTGTCTAACGTGTGGTTATTCTACCACACAGTTTAGGAGCTCCCCTCCACCCCTTTCTTAAAAGAATCTAAAGGCACAGGACTACAATGCCCAGAATACACCAAGAATCTGTGCTAATTATACAATCACAATACCTTTATCTTTTAAAACAGTGCCATCTGGTGGGCCTTGGACCTTAAAGCTAAATTCAAAATAGTTAACCTTTTATAATCCTATGGTAACTCTAACTGATGGTTTTCAGACATCAAAATTCTTCTAATATAAACATATAAAGAAAGCCTCCAACTCAGGCTTGAGTATGGTGGTGCATGCCCTTAATCCCAGCACTCAGGAAGCTGAGGCAGGCAGTTTGAGGCCAACTTGGTCTACAAAGAGATCAAAGCCATTCAGAGCTACACAGGAAGACCATCTCAATAATTAATAATAATTATTAATAATAATAATCCACACTGAGATACTATCTCACACCCTCAGTGGTTAAAGGTACTTATGTGTAAGTCTGACTTCAAGTTTCATCTCCCAATAATTAAAAAGTCAGACAATACAAGTTTTAGTGAGGATATAAAGAAATTTGAGACTTCATGTACTACTACTACTAGAAATTTAAAACAATGCATCCACCTTAAAAAAATAGCAAACAAACAAACAAACAACCTTATGGGCTAGGAGGTGGGGACAGAGGTATTTAATCTTAACAGTTGAGAGGTAGAGGCAGAAGGATCTCTGTAGTGTGAGGCCAGCCTGGTCTACAAAGCTAGTTCCAGGACAGCCATGGCTATACACAAAAACTCAATCTTGACACCCCTCCCCGACCAAAAAAAAAAAAAAAAAAAAAGATCAATCTTACTATTGCTTAATGAGTTAATTTCCATTTGATCCAGCAATTTTAAGCTTAGAAACATAGCCAGGAAGAGTAAAACCAAACCCATGCAAAAACTTGTACACAATATCTGTATCAGCATTATTCAATAATAACCATGAATGACCACGTAAAATGTGTATTTCTACATGTTATTCAGCAATAAAAAGGCTGGAATATTGATATATGTATGATATGACATAGACAGACCTTAAGAACATCAAACTCCATCACTAAGTAGAAAAGGCCAGCCCTAAGTTCCACACTCTATTTGTATTCAATGTCCAAAACAGGGAAATCTTTAAAGTGAGTAGTGGTTGCCTAGAGCTCAGGAGATGGCTAGGCAGACAGATGGTTTTAAAGGGTACACTGCCTTCTCTTTAATTTAGGTATTTTAACTGCATGTATGTCTGTCTACAATGTGTACAACTTATGCCCAAGGCCAGAAGGCACTTGATCCCTTGGGACTGAAGTTATGGATGATTGTGAGCTGCATGTAGGTGTTGGGAACCGAACCCAGGTCCTTGGGAAGAGCAACCAGTACTCTTAAGCACTGAGCCAGCACTCTACCCTACTGACTGCTTTTTACCATGATAAAAATGTTCTTAAACTGATTGTGATGGTCATTCAAATTACTGAAAATACACTAAGGAATGTACTGTATGCTAAGTGAATTATATATATTAGATTTTAAATTTTTATCTCATCTGAGTGCTTTGCCTGACAGTACATATATATACTACATATGTACTTAGTACCCACAGAGGTCAGAAGAGGGTATCTGAGCTCCTGGAACTGGAGTTACAAATGGCTGTGAGTCACCATGTGGGTACTGGGAACCGAACCCATTCCTCTACAAGAGCAACAAGTGTTCTTAATCTCTGGGCCATCTTTCTAGCCCCTTAAGAAAACTATATCTTAATACAGGTGTTTAAAATTCTGCCAGGGTCAGAGAGATGGTTCAGTGGTTAAAGGTACTTATGTGTAAGTCTGACTTCAAGTTTCATCTCCCAAACCCATGTAAAGGTAGAAAGAGAGCACCAACTCTCAGAAGTTGTCCTCTGATCTCCACGTGTACACAGTGGCACATGTATGGCAATACATACTTATGCAAATAAATAAATGTAACAAAAATCTTGCAGCCAGGGCTGGAGAGTTGGCTCAATGGTTAAGAGCGCTGACTGCTCTTCCAGAGGTCCTGAGTTCAATACCCAGCAACCACATGATGGCTCACAACTATAATGGGATCCGATGCCCTCGTCTGGTGGGTCTGAAGACAGCTACAGTGTACTGACATACATTAAATAAATAACTCTTTTTTAAAAATCTTGCAGCCAAATACATAAGTGCACTATTTTTCTAATTGCTTTTCATCTGGAGCAGAGGTCAATACTCTAGGCTGTTCTGGCCAATATAATGAAAGAAGACAATATGTATGTGGCTGTGTTCCAAGAAAACTTTATTTCAAAAGCAGGTTGCAGTCTGATGCCCCTATGAGGATGGCAAAGCAGGTAAAGCCTCTGAAATGGCAGAAACTTGGAGAAGCTGCTTTGGACAGAAGGCAATTTGTAAATGGTAGAAACAGGACTTCAAGTTTTTATTTCTTTGGGAATTTGCCTCATCTGCTGCTTCTCCAAACTACATCTCCCTCTGGGCAGAAAACAGCAGGAGGGTGACAATGGCCTGACAAAGATCACTGCACTGCACTGCCTCCTCCTCCAACCCTGCAGTGAGCCCTTCAAATGCCCCTCCTCTCCAGACATAGTGAGGCTGTCCCTAAGAGACCTTGACAACTGGAGTCTTCACCCATAAGGACTTAATAATTTACATACTTCAGAGATACACAAAAACATCTCTCTCCTGGTGAGTAGATCATAACCTAGGGAGACACAGCATAAACAAAGGAAGACTTTTAGTTCACTAAATAGGCAAAGGGTTCATTTAATCGAGTAGACTCTTTTTGCTTTCCATTATGGAGATGCTTGATCTGCCATCTTTTCTTTAGTATTACAGACTTACCAGTTGGCTCTTAGCATTATCTAGTACACATTAGGTAGTCACACGTGAAAGAAAATAGGATGAATGAGTAAGGCACAGAGAGAGAGAGAGAGAGAGAGAGAGAGAGAGAGAGAGAGATGTAAATCAAGGCCTCTTCTCCCCCTCCCCCAGAACCTCAAGTGATCCATTTCAGGCTCCCAAGCAGCTGTTACATGTGTGTGACAACACACTTAGCTTCTTCCTTCATCTTTACTAGCTCTTCCTGGCCCACTTTTAGGCCTTCGTTTGTGTCCTGATAAGTAAAATCAGTGCCCTGTTACATCCAATCTCCTTCCCCGTTTATATAAAATTATGGGCTATAGACATATAGACATTTAGGGCTCACCATGTAAAGACACTGACCCCTAAACCCAACATCCTCAGTTCAATCCCTGAAAGCCACAACCAAGTCCTACTGGTTGTCCTCTGACCTTCATGTGCATGCATGCCAAGTGCACACACAGACGTATACGCACTAAATAAAATGAAAAATTATGGAATTTACAGCCTAAAGAATCCTTCCTTAAAGGCAACCTCATGCTTCCGATCACTAAAGAAAGCAACTTCACACATGCCCAAGACCACAGCACCTCAGAAATTTAGCCAACAGCAGACCCCAGGTCTGTATTCTTATGCCAATGCCAAACGCCTATGGAATTGTTGCCTAATGAGGGCAGTGTTGCAGCAAGACCTCTAACACCCAGTCATCACCTCTGAACATGTTACACCCTTTTTTACCCTCACCAAACTCCTACTTATCTATCAAGCCCCAGTTTGAATGTCCTTTCAATCACCCAGTACACGCTCACCCTTGTGATCTCTCAAGTCCTTCGTACTTCCCATACTAGAGTGTATTGCAAACTATTGCTTAGCAAGTATCATGAGTCCTGCATTTGAAGTTGAGTATCATTCAGGTGAGTCCACATGACCTCAACACCAAACATCTAACCCAATGAAGGGAGGTCATCACCGCTTTTCATTCACTAAAGTGAACCTCACTCGGGGAATCTCTCTCCAGAAGCAATGAAATTACCTTCTTTCGGGCTTATTACAGTCCTTAGTAGGTCAAAGAAGCCTGGCATAAACTCCTACTATAGAGAAAGCTGCAGAGAATGCAGCTCTAGGACACTAGACTGCACTAGGACAGAGGGCCTGCACACCCTTAAGGAAGTGTGTGGGGGTGGAAGACTTAAGGCCTGCCTGCCCTGTGCCAAGTCTTGTGCTGGGTCCTGGGGACACAAGGCAATCAGGCCAGTCTTTGCCTTCCAGACTCAAGCAATCTGCTCTGTGACCTTGGAAATTCTGATGGAAAGCCTAGATTTTCCTTTCTGAGATCAATGAAGATACCTGCTTCCCTTTAAAAGGAAAAAGTTGAAGCCAAGTGATGGTGGTGCACACCTTTAAATGCAGCGCTCAGGACCTAGTGGTAAGAGGATCAGTGAGTTCGAGGCCAGCCTGGTCTATAGAGTGAGTTCCAGGGCAGCCAGGGCTAAACTGAGAAACCCTGTCTCGAAAAATAAAACAATCAAAAAAAGGAAAAAGAAAGAAAACTGAGAGAAGCCTCAAGGACCAAATCTCTCCTACCCTGTAAACGCTGTGTCCCCTGAAGTCATTCCCGCACTGGTTTGGATGTCATTTTTCAAATTGAAACAGAACTCTACTGCTCTAAATATTTTCATGGGCCTGAACCCTGTCACGTCACCCATAGCACGTCAGAAACCTTCCACCAGGTGAGCCCGACTTAGCTCCTGTCCAAAAAGTAACATATGTCCGGGCCTCACCTGTCGGCGGGACGTAGGCCCGGGCCGGAGGCCGCAGAGCTGGCCTCGGCCACACTGAGACGGTGGGGTCACTGAGAGGCCGATCCAAGAGACCGCGCCACCGGTCCCTCAGCCGGGGGTAGAGTCGCCACATCATGCCCAAGGGCATGGGTGTACCCATACGTGAAAAGAGAGTACAGGAATAGAACGAAGAGATCCCCAAGCCGCTCGCTAGTTCCGTACGGAAACCTCTCACCAAGGGATCAAAGCCCTCAGCCTCCTCAGCACGCCGCCATCTTCCTGATGACACCTTCGGCACGCCGTCGCAGGCGCGCGCCCCCTGCGCACCGCTCCCGCCCCGTCAATCAGCATCACAAGCGTGCTCGCCCCGCCCCCTCCACGCCGCGCTACGGGAAGAAAACTACAAGTCCCAGAGGGCCGTTCACGCACCGCGCCACGTGCTTTCTCCGTCCGCCAATGGGCGGAAGCGCCGCGTGAGCTTGCTCCCGCCTCTCCGGCGCGTCCGCGCCAATTGGAAGCTGCAGAGTGTGTGTGTGTTTGTGTGTGTGTGTGAGTGTGTGCGCGCGTGTGTGTATGTGTGTGTGTGTATGTGTGAGTGTGTGAGCGCGTGTGTGTGCGTGCGTGCGTGTGTGTGTGTGTGTGTGTGTGTGTGTGTGCCCGCGAGGGCAAGTGGGAAGTGGGGCCCAGCTCAGGACAGGGAGTCCCTGCTTGCAGGTCTCGGGGTCCAGGTGGCGACACGAGCTCTTGGTCAGTCGGCAGCGGGCGGGTGGTTCCCCAGCCCCTCCCCCGCGCGTGCGCGCCCGGGTCCGCCCTCCCCGCAGCTTCGACTCCCGCGCGGCGGCGGCGGTTCCTTCCCCCTCCCCCAGCCCTGGCTCCGGGGGACCCCGCGATGCCGGTCCGCACCGAGTGTCCCCCGCCGGCGGGTGCCTCAGCCACATCCGCGGCCTCACTCATCCCGCCGCCGCCCATCAACACCCAGCAGCCCGGCGTGGCCACCAGCTTGCTCTACAGCGGCTCCAAGTTCCGTGGCCACCAGAAGAGCAAGGGGAACTCGTACGACGTAGAGGTGGTGCTGCAGGTGAGCGCCAGGCGGCAAGGCCGAGCCCGAGGGCCTCCTCGCGGCGCTCACGGGCCGGGCCTGCCCTGGGCTCCTCGAGCCCTCAGTCGCGGACCAGGCCCTCACTGCCGGGGCCTCCAGCACCCGGCGCCTCCCACCGGGACCTGCCCAGCTGATGTCACACTCTCGAATCCTACCCCTAACCCACCCCTAGACTCCGACAGACCCCGAAGACTGTCCCACACTTGGAGCCTTTGACTCACCCGCTTGGGATCCGGAAGCACCCCTACGACTAGCCGTCCTTTAGTCTGGGTCGGTTCTTCCCAAGTCCTGTCCTCCCTACACCAGCCAGCCCTCCCACCAATCCCTGTCGGCTCCTGAAAAACTCTCCATTGGCTGCCCCAAACTCAATACCTCTCGGTAGCGGCCAGTGTCACATTCTCTCAGAATGAAGCTTTTCCTCTGACCTCAACTTCATCCTGAGTGTCAGAGACCTTGCCCTTTGGAGAACTCAATTAGCCCACTGTTCTCGGGGCGACGGGGGCGAGGTGGGCAACCTCCCTCCATTCGCTGAAACAATCCACAAAGGTTGAGGCTCCCCAAAGACCAGGTACTCACACCCAAATTTCTCCAGTTGCACACACTTAGTGTTAAGACGTTGTCTCCTGAGGCCTTCCAGTACCAAAACCTGGCGTCAGTTAGTTCATAGTCATCTGCTGCTACACTATACTTCCTGCCCCAGGCTTCTTACCCTAACCTGCACTGTGGCTACTTCCCATCCCTGACAGTCCCCCTGGCCACTCCCCAGACCTCACACCTTGGTCTAGCTGGTTGCTATTGCTGGCTGTAGTGTTGCTGATTTTTATCTACATAGCTCCAGAGTTTCCTCCCAGCCTCGGTTGCCCAAGTACTGGGAAATCTAACCCAGTTTTGTTTTGTGTCCACTTACCTCCCCCTATTTGACCTGGATATCTGAGTCCTGGCTGGTGGCTGCCAGTCCCCAAACAACTTTGAAACATCAGCTTCATCTGCTCTGGGCCTTTCTTTTCCAGAACTCCACCTCTTTCTCTTTCCCTTGACACTTTTCCCAACTAAAAGATTGATGGAGACATTTCTCCTTCATCTCCTTTCTACACAGTACTGTTCTTTCTAGGTATTAAACTGCCTGCCTGAATACCTATTCCCCTGCCCACCTCGTGTGCATTTTCCTAATGCCAGCTCCTAGGTTCTTCCCCAAATCTTGTTCCTTTAAAGCCCTGCCAGAGATTTAGAGGTGCATGCTGCCCCAGGGCCCCAGGAAAATGTACTTATACACCCTCCACAACCCTTTGTTCTAATTTCCCATCTTGGATTCTTTGAGGAACTAGATCTCCCACTGAAAGACACGAAAGTGTCTCTCCTTTCTAAGTGCAGCACACTCATTAGCCCTTTTCTTACCATTTGTGGGAATAGTTCTCTCAGTTTCTTGATTGGGAAAACCATACTCTTATTAAAAATGTAATTTTTTTCCATAAAGTTCTGTCATGAACTATGGTATTTATTGTGATTGGAAAGCTGTGGCTGAGCTATTTTAAGTCTTGTTACCTACTGTGATAATCTTTTTTTTTTCTTCCTTAAGATGTGATACTATAGCATGAGAAAGTTAGGTATTTTGTTTTTCATTCATTCAACTAATCATAAAATCCTGGAAGTGAGATCCCTGCGTGGATCATGTTTGGAATGGCCCTGAATTTATACCCATTTGCTGATTTATGATATAATAAGTTAATAGCTGCCAGAGCAACTAGGTATCAAAGTCTGTTTCTGCCATTTGTCTGTTGTTCCTGCCTTGTCAGGGGCCTAGTGAATCAATGGAAACAGTGATTGAGTTAGAAGCCTGGTTAAAAGGTGTCAAGTAGCCACATCCTTATGTAGAATGCCTAGGGGTGGGAATGGTTGGTGGTCCTGCCACAGAATGCTCCCCCATATCTAGGCCAGTGAGCTTGTTATTGTGACCAGGTGGGGGCATAGCCGGTCTGTTTACTGGCCTTTTCTAGACTCAGCCCTCTGAACATAGTTTTGCCTTTTATAATTCAACTTCTTTCCCGTTTTTCTTGTTTGTTTGGCTTAAACTATTTTTAGGAAGCAGAATAATGCAGCAGTTAAAGGCATGGACTCTGAAATCAAATCAATGAAAATACACCTGCTTTTTCTTAAGTACTTTTGTTAAGATGTACTCCACATACCGTACTGTTTACAGATTCAAGGTGTACCCTTAATGGTTTGTAGGATATTCACAAAGTTGTGCAACTGTCACATGATTTTAGAACATTTTTATTGCCCCCCCAAAAGAAACCTTAGTACACTTACCAATGCTAGGCTAATCTTTTTCTGCGGGTTTACCTATTCTAAGACCAGGTTTTGTAGTATTCACTTATTATTCCAAAATTTAGAACCCGAGGCCAGAATCTGGACTATAGAATGAGACCTGTCTCAAAAACAAACAAAAAACCTAGATTCACCTTTTACCTATTCTGCACATATATAATTTGGGTCAAGTAGTTTTCCTTTCTTGACCGGCTTTTCTACATAGCATATATTCAGGGCTCACCCAATGTCCCAGGACAAATGTCAGTACTTCATTACTTTCTCTTGTTGCTCATTTAAACTTTGCCTACATTTTGTTTAGCCATTGATCAGTTGATAGACTTTTAGGTTATTCCTACTTTGGGGCTATTATCTCTAATGTTGTTATGAACATTCATATACAAATTTTGAGTTTTGAGGTATGCATCTCTATATATTGCCTAGGTTAGCTTTGAACTCCTAACTCCAAGTGACCTTATCACTTTCACTGTCCTAAGTACTAGGACTATAGGTACATACCACCAGCCCAACTGTGTGCAAGTTTTTGTGTGCACATGTTTTCTCTTGAGTAAATATAGATAACATAGAGATAGGATTGCTGGGGTTTATAGTATCTCTAAGTTTAATACTTCTGCAAATTACCAGTGGTTTTTAAAGTGGTCACACCATTTTACATTTCCTCTGACAGCATATGAGGGCTCCAACTTCTTCACATCTTTACAAACTTTTTTTATTATACTCATCTTAGTGGGTATGAAATGGTATCTTATGGTCTTAATAGAAATGTCTCAAAAGATGCTGTATAACTTTTCCTGTACTTTTTTTGTCACAACCCACAGAACATCTTTTATTTTGAAATCCTAGTATAGCAATTACTGAAAATATATGCAAGGTTCCAACAAGATCTTTTACCCTGCTCTATGACTATTTCCCTCTTTGCCATCCCATAAGTCACTAGTAGTGTGAAGCTCGGGACCCTGTCAGAGGAACATTTTAAAAGAGTGGTTGTTAGATACAGCTGTGCTGAGAGACCTCCTTGCTAAACATTTGCCTTGTTACCTTTCACAGTGAGATGTTGGCCCCTTCATTGGTGAGAACTGTGGGCATGTAGGGTGATTTTAGTTCACCCATCCTCAGCAAGATCAATTTGGGCAGAACTGGAAAGATGTGGTTGAATGGAGGCCAGACATAAATTCTGGCTGTTGAAAATGTGAAGCAATGTACACTTCAGTTTTTAATCTTATTACCAAGTAGTTCTTCCATCTTATAGCCTTTAGCTCTGAAAACCACTAACTGTATTGAGTTCTATAAGAACCACAAAAGTGAATTTAAGGCTTCAGGCTCAGAGTGGCCTTCAATAAAAACTTTTTTTCCCCTGGACCACGTGAATGTGAACCAGCTGTGTTACCTAGTTCCAGTGCTAAGGCCAGCAAGCGAAGATGCTGAAATACTTTGGCAGTTTTTGCGTGGATTACCTCTGATGCCAGCACCAACATGTGACAGACAACCTTTTGACTTCATTGGAACCTCATTGCTTCGGTGCTGACATCACCTGGCTAAAGGTTCATTACAGTTCTTAAGGACTACCTTAATATTTGATTTGTGTTAGACATGGAAACCTGATGTTTGGGGTTAGAGAGATGGTTCAGCAGTGAAGAGTAGAGGACCCAAGTTCCCCTCATGTTAAGCAGCTCACAACTTGTAACTACAGCTTCAGGAGGCTGTGACACCCTGGCCTCTTTCATGTGCACATACTCACATATAGATATAATTAAAAAGAATAAAATATTTTTTAATTTGATAAGTACCGTAAAACTCTTTTAGTTTCTTGAAGACCTCACTTAACACATGTGCTCCAAGTACCTATACATTGTTATGTTTTAATTCAGAAGTTAATAGGCAATTTCAGAGTTTATCATAATTAGAGTCACTTTGAGTCATGAATGCTGGAACCCTGCCCTGCCTGCGCTGTTAGGCCCTGTCTTGGGGGAAAGTGAAAAAGAAAGAAATGAACGAATGGATGACAGAAAGAAGCATACAGGATCAATAAATGATCTACTGTTTGACTTTAGCACATGGCTCCAGGTCCTGTGATGTGTCGGTTCTGTTTATCTTTCTGGGCTGCCATCTTCAGCATTTCCTGTTCTATTTCTCCTGCTGGTCTCTTGGTATTCAGTCTCCTGAGATTGAATGCTGCTTGTTTGTTATTCCCACCATAAGAGGAAGGAAGAGACTCTTGTTTCACTATGCCCATTCCAATGTTAGTGCTCCTTCAGAAGCACTTGTATTCTTATTGGCCAGATTGGAGCCGCTCATCCCTACAGCTGTGGCTCAGAGGTGATGGGGTGATTACCACTAAACATGGCCAGGTCTTATAAACAGGGTAGGTGCCAGAGCAAAGTCCAGGTTCTGCTAGCATGGGTTGTTTCATTTTGTTTTTTTAAAAAATTGGTTGTTGAGTAGGTAGATATCTGACAGTGTCTAAATGATTAATGACCTGTGGCTGCCAAGCCTCAAGATCTCCTGTGCCACTTCCACCTGTCTTGGGCTCAAAGTCTAGGGACTACAGAAATGGCTCAGCAGCTAAGAGCCCTGCTGCTCTTCCAGACAACACAGGTTTGATTCCCAACATACACATTGCAACACAATCATATCCAATTGCAGTTCTAGGGGGTCTAATGTCTTTTGGGCCTCCATAGGCATCAAGCATACATGTACAGAAAAATACATGTAGGCATAACACTCATAAACATTAAAACACAAAAAGGCCTAAAATCTAATGCTTTTAATCCCAGCACTAGAGAGGCAGAAGCAGGTGGGTTTCTGTGAGTTTAAGGCCGGTCAACCAGGACAGGTGATATCCTGTCTTTGGGAGAGAAAAAAAAGACTGCTTATGAAATAGGCCAAACCAACATTCACAAAATCTTGGGTGGCATTCAGGTTCAGAATTAAAATTAATTCCTTTTAACTCTTCATAAAATGTTATTCTCAAATTTTTTGCTAATTTTATAAGGAAATTCAAGATGATGTTTAGGGTCAATAAGAGGGCAGGAGAAGCTCTCCTAAGCCAGTGGCTGATTAGCAGAGAAAAGGAAATGATCTAGCCAGACACTTAGGGTTAGAGATGGGTCTGGGAATACAGGTAGAAAAGGCTCTGTGTGTAACAATGCACAATCTGCAAATAAAAGAGAAATGTACAGAAAATGAAGGAATAGGCAATTCCAGAAGGCACATCTCGAAATATTTGGCCAAAGGGAGTGAGGGAGACCAGGGATAATTTTTTAAGATTTATGTTTTATTAATTTTAATTATGTGTATGTGTGTCTGAATATGGGAATATACACATGAATTTGCATGCTTGTGAAGAACAAAAGGGGATGGATTACCTAGGACTAGAGGTTCAAATGGTTGTGAGCTACCTGATGTGGGTCCTGGCAACTAAACTTGGCTCTTCTGGAAGAGCAGCAAATGCTCTTAACAACTGAGTTATTTTTCTAGCCCCTGATATAATTTTCATTGTCAGTCAGTACTGAAGGTACCAAAGACTGCTGAGACCAAAGCTTGGATCAGGCTTGGATCGTGCTGGGTGCATGTGGACCACTGGCCTTCCAGGATTTCCAAAGCACCCCAGGGGTTCATTTGTAAACATTTGTCTTTTTTTTTCTTTTTTTACAGCATGTGGACACTGGGAACTCTTACCTTTGTGGGTACTTGAAGATTAAAGGCCTTACAGAGGTAAGTGCTTCTTGCCAGATCTGGGATAGGAAAGTGAGTGGCTTGCTCAGCAGCTCAGAGAGTTCAGTATGCAATGCGGTGGTGTAATTCTTTTGATTTTTGTGGACCATAATACTGCAGTTTTCATTATCCATTTGTAAATGTACACAGTCACAATTTTTCCTTCTTGCTCCTTAATGTGGAGGAAATGAAGACTCAGCATGCACTCAACTACTGAGCAACACCCACAGCCCTCACAAATCACAGCGTGATTGATTAGTCATTTTATAATTGATCTTTGAGTCAGAAAAGCCTAGGTTGGCCTCAAACTTGAGTTGTCTGTATCAACCTCTGGAATGCACAGATTATAGCTGTGTGCTACCATGTCTGGCAGTGCTAATCCTTTAAGAACTGTTATATGGACAGAGAGATGGCTCAGCAATTAAAAGTGCTTGCTAGGCAGATGTCGAATCATAACAAGCTGGCATCCATTGCACTTTTTTTTAAGACTTATTTTTATATATATTGGTGTTTTGTTTGCATGTACATTTGCACACCAGAAGAGGGCATCAGTCCCTTGGTACTACAGATACAGACACAGTTATACATGGTTGTGAACTGTCATGTAGGTGGTAGGACTTAAGTGCAGGACCTCTGGAAGAGCAGTCAGTGTTACATAATCACTGACCATCTCCCCAGTTCTCCTGGGCACCTTAATAAACGCACCTCCAACCTAAGCAGAGACTAAAAGATCACTGGAGCTTTCTGACTTCCTATCTAGAAGCCAAGAACACCAACTCCAGGTTCAGGAGATGACCCTGTCTCAGAGAAATATGTAGAAAGTGATAGAAAAGAATGTCTGATATTCTCTTTTTTCCTACAGGCACACAAACCCACACAAAATGGTGTACATATACTCACAGACACAAACAAAAGTCTTGGTAAAAAAAAAAAAAAAAAAAAGACTGGAGAGAGATTGCAGTTAAAAGCATTTGTAGATGACCCAAACTTTCTTCCCAGGACCTACAATGGACAGCTCACAACCAGTTAACTTCACCTCCATGGAATTCAAAATCTTCTGGAATCTGTAGATACCCTGTAGATACGATTCTGGCATATGCACATGCCCATAAATAAATAAAAAATAATATAACCTCCACCTTTATCATGAATTTAACAGTCTTTGAGATAGAGAGTGAAGGCTTTTGGAGTTAATTAAGTCCTGTGGTTTATCTGGTTGTGGCAGCACACTCCTTCAATCCTAAGAAGGAGGCAAGCGGATCTCTTTTTGAGACCTACCTGCTTTACAGAGTGAGTTCCAGGACAGCCAGGGCTACATGGAGAAAGCCTGTCTTAAAACTAAGTAAGTAAATACTTTTTGTGGTTCATTGGAACAGTAAAAAGGAAGAGTCTGGTTTTCAGCCTGATGACTAAAAATAAAGTACTCTGTCCTACCATCCAGCTTTCTAATCCTCAAGACTTCTGAGATTTAGAAGGCAGAGAAGTGCCTCCCTTCTTCCCCATTAGTAACTAAACAGAAAGAAAAAGAACACCTAACTGCCGCTGAATTCCCTTCCAGGAGTGGCTGGGCACAGCCCAGTTGCAGCTTCTCATGGCCTTTATTGCCTCATGTAGTCTTGCATGCCCAGCAGGACTGGGCTGGGTTGAACAGAGCCTGTTAACCTCACTCAGCCCTTTTCTGGATTTGTGATCTTTAGTTTCTCAAGTCTCTCTCTTTCAGCTTCTGCTTAAAGGAGAGTGAAAACCCCTCTCTACTTCAACAGATAACTCTTCCAAATGGGGAGCATTGTTAGAAGTAAGTTGTAAGTAAGAATGTGACTCAAATGTGGAGTGCTGTTCTGATGCCCCACAGTCTTCTGCTTACCTGTTAGAGGCTGGGATAAGGATTCCCTAGGAAGCTTATTATTGACACAGAAGGTATCTTCCCCATCTTTGGAAACTTAACCCATCAGAAAGTGATAGTGAGCATAAAAAGGGGTGGGGAGGGAGCTCTGCTTTGATTTGCTCTAAGAAAGCAAGTAGTAAAACAGGAAATGCTTATGCTGGGCAGTGGTGGCATGCCTTTAATCTTAGCACTTGGGGTACAGAGGCAAGTGGATCTCTTTGAGTTTGAAGCCAGCCTGGTATAGTGAGTTCCAGGACAGCCAGGGCTACACAGAGAAACTCTTGTCTTAAGGAAAAAAAAATTGTTTAAAGCAAAAAAACAAAGGACTTATAAAGCAGCCAGAAACTAACAAAATGTGTAATATTTTAGAACATTATAACAGTGACTCCAAAGCCACTCACTTGAGTTGTAGGAAACTGCTAAGAAATGGCAAGAAGCACTGGAAATCTGGGAACAGTATTCACAAGTGCTGACAGCTGAGAGCTCTTCCTAGAGCAAGTGTCCCTGATGAAGCTCTTCCCTCAGGCAGGGCCGGCATGGCTTTGCACTGGGACCAGCCCACAGGAGTGCATCTTGCCTGGCACATCTCAGATCTGTAGGCAAAGAGGCCTTACTAGGCTCATGTCCTCCCAAAGTAATCTGCCAAAGTACAGCACTGTGCCACGCTTATGTGGGGAACTTAGAAAAGGGTAGTCTGTGGCCTGAGATGCTTAAGGCCAGAACAGGCCACAGAATGCTTGAGATTCTCCCCTAGTAACATATTACAGTGTTACTGAAGATAAAGACACTTAACACATCATGTATTTCATCCCTTTAAAGTACAGGTCTCTCTTGTGTTTGGAATAGACATTATTCTGTAGTCTATCTTACTTAGAACTGACTATAGACGCCCAGACTAGCATAGAGCTTACGAACCTTCTGCCTTAGATGCCTGAGCACTGGGATGACAGGTGTGCAGTGCAGCTCCACATCTGGATAGTGTTTAATTCATTATGAGCTTTTGGTATAGTCATAAGATATGCAACTGATAACTTATCAAATTGTGAGCCTAGTATGCTGTAGAGAGTCTAGCCTGTGCAGGAAGCTATAATGAGTTGGTTGAATTTTATACCTGTATTAATTGTTTGTTTATGCTTTCTCATAACTATTAAAGTATCAGTTGTATCTGGAAAGCAAATGGATCTCTTGAGATCCAGGCCAGCCCGGTCTTCATTCTTCTTTGCTACCCCAAGACTACATAGAGACCGTCTCTCCAAAATAAGATAATAGCCAGGGGATAGTGGTACACACCTTTGATCCCATCACTTGGGAAGCAGAGGCAGGTGGATCTCTGAGTTTGCAGCTAGCCTAATCTATAGAGCTGCCAGAACTACATAGAGAAACCCTGTCTTGAAAAAACAAAGTAACAACAACAACAATAATAATAAAATATCAGATATTTAGTTTATTTGAATTAAACTACATAAGTGGTTTATTTATAATACTTGCAGTCTTGTGTATGTAGTGTAGAGTGTTAAAAGTTAAATTTGAGGTTATTTGCCACACATTCACTAGCAAACACAGCTTTACTGTTTAGGTGCTGTTTTGAACTGAAGCAATCAGACTTGTAAAGAATAAGAATTAAATTGTGCTATCTTTGCATTTCCAAGCTAACCACCAGGAGGGACCAACAGCATGGAGGGTATCTGGGAGCCCAGCTTTAAAGGGGAGATTGTAGGGAGGCCCTTCACTCACCCATCAGTCGGGCTGAGGTTGGAAGCAGGGATAACAGGCCATACCAGTCAATTCATGAGACTGACGAGTGAGCAAAGTGGATGTCACTCTTAACTCAGTGCTTGTCGACCTATTGGCCTAATAATATAAACGCTGAGAAGACATTTCTGCCTGAGGTACCCATCCTGGGATTGCTTAGGGTTAGCCTGGAATCAGGAGGAGGACTGATGGAGTTTAGTGGCCACAGCCTACACCTGCCTGGTCTCCTTCCCCATCTCCTCTCTCTAACACCCTACCTTCTGGTGCTGTTTCTGGCTTGTGAGTGAGTGAGTGAGTGGGTGGGTGGGTGGGTGGGTGGGTGAGTGAGTGAGTGGGTGGGTGAGTGAGTGAGTGAGTGAGTATATGTGTGTATTTGTTTTGTTTGTTTTTCTTATTTTGTTTCTCTAAGTTATCCTAAATTTGACTTTGTAGACAAATGCTCAGGGTTCCTATACCTTCCCCAAGAAATAATCTTTTTTGGTGACTTCTGACCAAGATGGATCCAATCATTGTCATTTACAGTTTTTTGGAGGATGTGTTGTAGTTACCTTCACATGCTTCCTAAAGTGTTTTAAGAAGTCAGCACAGAATTGTAGTGTGCTTTATCTTGTGTGCCTGGCCCTTTATAGAATCCCCAGTTGCTAGTCAACTGGCCTTTTAAGATATCTAAGCTGTTCAAACCACTTTACTCCATGACCTTCAACACTGTTGCTATAGAACAGTAATCAAGACAGGCGGGGATTCCAAAATGATATTAAAGCTCAAAATTCAGAAACAATATAATCTTAACTTATTTTTTAAAATATATGGAGGCCAGTTATAATGGTACACACTTTAAATCTCAACTCCTGAGAGGCAGAGGCAAGCAGATCTCTTTGAGTTCAATTCCAGCCTGGTGAGTTCCAGGCCAGCTACAGCTATATAATAAGACCCTGTCTCAAAAATGAATAAAATTTTAAAAAATCATATGGAAGATACTAGAGAGATGGCCCAGTGGTTAAGAGCACTAGCTGATGCTCAAAGGACTGGGGTTTGGTTCCTAGTACTCACGTGAGCTCACAACCATCCTTAACTCAAGTTCCAGTGTATCAAGCACCTTATTTTGGCCTCTGCAGGTACCAGGCATACATGTGACACGCAGACATCTGTATAGGTGAAACACCCATACATATAAAATATAAATAAGTCTTAAGAGGTATATAACCTTTAAAATAAAATTTTCTATGGACTTTTTGGCTTGCATAGTCCTTGCCAAAGATGGATTAGTGTAGTTTTTAAACTTAGATTAGATTTCCATTTAGGAAAATCTCCCCATTTCATTTCTTCAGTCTGTTATATACATATTGTATAAGAAACCCAACCCAGCACTGTTAGTGTAGGAGGTTGAGGTTTTGGAGAATGTTAGATTTGTATATTTTAAAGTTCACTCTTAAGAAATTAATTGGGGGTTGGGGGAGGCTGGAGAAATGGTTCAGCAGTTAAGAGCACTGACTGCTCTTCCAAAGGTCCTAAGTTCAATTCCCACAACCACATGGTGGCTCATAACCATCTGTAATGGGATCCAATGCCCTCTTCTGGTGTGTCTGAGGACAGCCACAGTGTACTCATAATATACAAGAATAAACAAATCATTAGAAGAGGAGGAGGAGGAAGTGGGATGGGTGCAGAGCTGGGCAGATGGTTCTGTGAGTAAACTGCCTGCTAAGGACCTGAATTCAGATCCCCAGCACCTGTGTCATAATCATGAATGTCTGTAACCCTACTACAGCCAGGATGGAAAACTCACTGCCGGCCAGTCTACTAGCTGGTGAGCTCCATGTCAAAAGAAACGGTCAAGAGCAGTAAAGGAGGACCCCCAATAATAGCTTCCAAGCTCCACACCCGTGCATGTGCACATACACGCACAAACAGAAAGAACAGACCTGGGATAGCTCAGTGGCAGAACACTTGTCTGCTGTGCACATCAGACCTGGAGTCCGTGCGGGACTGCAAATTAATAGTACAAGTCCACATTGGTAGTAGTGTCACAGCAGGTCTCCTCAGTGTGGCCCCTGAGTCACAGGTCTGTGTAGTGCTGTTTAAGAGGGTCTTTGCACTTCGAAAAGTGAAAAACTATCAGGATGGGTCTACTATTTTAATTTTTATTTATTCAAAGTATATGGGTGTTTTTTTCTACATATATGCCTGTGTACCACATGTGTACCTAATGCTACAAGGTTAGAAGAAGGCATCAGATCGCTGGGACTGGAGTTCCATACAGTTGTGAGCCACCATGTGGGTGCTGACAGTGCCGCCTGGACCTGATGGAGCAGCACATGCTCTACTGCTGAGCCACCTCTCTACTCTCACCCTTGTTTTCCTTAACTGTAACAGCTTAACTTTTGAGGTGACATCTTTATGAATGGTTGTGATTTTGAATTGCCTTGTTTGTGTATTTTTCCTTATTTAAATTGTTCTTAATCCATGTGACATAATTAAATGTCTTTCTAGCATATCTGAGGCATTTCTCCTAAAGATGTTTCTAGTCCTGGAATAGACACAAAGCCAGTTATGGTGGCACATGCCTTTAATTTTAACACTTGGGAGGTAGAGATATGCTGACCTCTGTGAGTCCAAGGCAGCCAGGGATATATGGTGAGACCATGTATCAAAAAAGAAAAGAAAAAAAAGGTATAAAGAGGTGTAAGGGAGGATACCTGAAGGATTGGCCCAAAGTCAAGGGAGATCAGAGTTTACTTGTTGTAGACTCTTATAAAATTCTTTTATAAGAGACCAGAACATAGCAAGTGAGGTCAAAGAGAAGTTCTTTGCTCTGGCAAAGTCTCAAAAGCCCCAGAGCCCCTTCATTATCTAAGCAGCTGAATTCCGGGTTATGTCCATAGCCTGTTGGCAGATCAGTGGGTCTAACAATGCTTTGGGTGTGTTAATCTTGTCCAAGTATTAGAAAAAAGTGTAGCAAGATTGGTCACCTCAGAGAGGTGAAAACAGTCAGGAAGCAAGAGAGCAAGCACATTTTTGGGAAACCTGAGGTCCTAGTATTCCGTTAGCAGGACCAAGGTAAAATGCTCATTCAGTATCTGTGTGTAGCTTAGTGGGAGGGAAATCACTCAGCATGTTTGGAGCCCTGAGTTTAGATCCAGGCATATTTAAAACAAACAAACAAACCCAGAAATGTACATTTAATGTCTTGATGGATGTTTGCTTTTGTTGTAGGAATATCCGACCCTTACAACCTTCTTTGAAGGAGAAATAATAAGTAAGAAACACCCCTTCTTAACTCGGAAGTGGGACGCAGATGAAGATGTGGATCGGAAGCACTGGGTGAGTAAAGCTGTGCTCTGCCCCAGGCAGCAGAAGACATCTAGCAAGGGCAGAGTGCATTGTGTATTTCTATTCATCCAGTAGACTCAGGGCAGGCCTAACGACTTGATCCATTGAATCTTGAGCAATTCAGATTCCCAGTCCTTAGTACTCACGTGCGCAGTGTTCTTATTCTCCACTGGTGAGTATGTCAAAATAATTCAGAGTTACTGTCAGGGGGTCTTTTCACTGGTTTATGTTTTGGCCTTTACTCAAATCTTGTATCTTCAGATTTTGTTTTTTGTCCTATCATACCAGCCTTTGACTTAGTCAGACATTGTGGGTTGGAAAGGAGTGTGTGTGTTCTTGTTTGTTTGTTTTGAGATGGGATCTTCTTTTGTAAACCAGATTGGTTTGAAAATCTCAGTGATTCTCTTTCCTCGGTCTTCCAAGTGCTGCAAAACAGGCATATGCTGCCATGCCCAGCTGGTTTTAGGTTTTGAGATAAGGTCTTGCCTTAAGTTTATGGTGTGGGATAACTGCCCATGCTACCAGTCTCCTATTGTAGTCCAGAGTCAGACATGCTCTTGTACCCTCGTGACACTTACAGCTGGGGTCATGGTAATCAAGTCACAATCCGAATGCTTTTTATTCTTATGATAACATTTATGACGTAACATATCAAACTATATCTTAGTGCTTTGATTCCTGTGAATATTAAGCTTTTACTGTTTGCTGTTTTTTTGGGTTTTTTTGTTTTTGTTTTTTTAAAGTATATACTAATTTAAAAATATTAGACAGAAAAAATGTGTAATGACAGTGCGTAGCACTAAGGCAGATACGAACTTCATTTGACCCTCTTTTGGGTCCTTTTGTATCTGAATTTGCACTTTGTATATTCAACTGATTGTAGATTGAAAATGTTTGGGGAAAGTAACTCACTGGTTCTCCTTTGCAGTACAAGAAAATGCTAGTAAAAATATTCTGTGTCAGACTGAGGAGATGGCTCAGCAGTCAAGGGCACTTACTGCCCTCCCAAAGGACTCAGGCTCGGTTCCCAGCACCATGTGGCAGCTCACAACTGTCTAACTCCAGTTACAGGGGCTATGACACCTCTTCTGCCTCCTTGGCATACATATGGTGCACATACATACATGCAGGTAAAATACCTATACACATAATAAAAGACTTAAAAACAATATTGCCAGGAGTGCTGACATATGCTTTTACTCTCAACACCCAGCTGCAGAAGCCGGCAGACAATGTGAGTTTGAGGCTAGCCTGGGCTACATAGTGAGTTCCAGACCAGACCGGGCTATACTATAAGACCCTGCCTTTAAAAAAGAAAATGTCTTTACTCGGCTACACATGCTATTTTTATTTTCACTTTTTTCTACACAACATCTCCACTGCATTCCAGTTTCCTAGAGACAGTCGAGAGTATGTAGAAGTGTAATGTGACAGGTCACATACATATCAACTGTATTAGCTGAGGGATACAGTATCTGCAGATTTTGGTGTCTGTACAGGGTCCTGGAATTCATTCACTGCCTGGACCAAGAATTAACTACAGACTTTTAGGGGACTTTTGGCTTGGCTTAAGTATTTTGGTTTTCTTAGGTTTGGTCTTTTTATAAAAATAAAACCCCTTTGTTGTTGTTTGTTTTTTTGGTTGGTTATGTGGTTGGTTGGTTCTTTCTGTGTGGCCCTGACTGTCCTAGAACTCGTACTGTAGACTGGGCTGGCCTCAAACTCACAGAGATCCTCTTGCCTCTGCCCCCTAAGTGCTGGGACCAAAGGCATGTGCCACCATTCCTGGTTCTTTCTTTCTTTTTCTTTTTCCCTAGGTTAGTCCTTTCCAGTTGCTACCCGAATATCTTACACAAGCCTGATGTCTAATCCTAGGAATCAGCTTTTTATATATATCCGCTTTTCTCGGTTGGACAGGCACTCACTCTTTCAATTTGTTGTCTAGGCAGTCCTTGAACTTGGAATACTCCTGTCTCAGCCTCCCATGTGCTGCAATTATGTCTGTCTACTACCACACCTAGCTCTGGATATGCTATTATAAAGTGTCCCAGAATGGCTCTTCTTTGTTTTTGTTTGACTGGTTCTTTGTTTTTTGTTTTGTTTTAGATTTATTTTATGTGTATGAGTGTTTTGCCTGCATTTGTGTGTGGGGTGCTGGGAACCAAACATGGATCCTCTGCAAGAGCAACAAGTTTCCTTAACCACGGAGCCATCTCTTTAGCCCTATTCATTTTATGTCTGCACATTAAAAAAAAAAAAAAAAAGAATGGGTTCTTGTGTGGAGGGTGTGAACATGCTTGTACATAGAGCCAGAGGTCGGCACCAGATCTCTTCCTCTATAGTTCTGCACATTTTTTGAGGCAGTCTCTCTAATCTGAGAGCAACTCTAGCATTGTAGTTGTACATACTATTCCTGGCTTTTATGTGGTGATAGCGATCTAAACTCAAGGTCCATGTGCTTACACAGATGGTACTTTACCAACTGAGCCCTCTTCTCAGTCCTTTTGTTTGTGTTTGCTTTTTGTTCGGGTAAGAAAAGACTGCTCTGTTTATCCCTGACTGGTCTACAACTTGCTATGTAGACCAAGCTAATCTTGAACTCAGGGATCCTCCTGACTCTGCCTCCCAAGTACTAGAATTAAAAGTATATACTACCAGCCAGACATAGTGACACATGCTTTTAATCCAGCACTTGGGAGGCAGAGGCAGGCAGTTCTCTGAGTTTCAGACCAGTCAGGGATAAACAGAGAAACCCTGTCTTGAAAAACCAAAAAAAAAAAAAAAAAAAAAAAAAAGAAAGAAAGAAAAAGAAAAAAGTATATATTACCTTGTTGAGTACCATTTTGTTTTTTAATATATATGGTCTAGGCTGACTTTGAGTCCCCTCTGTAGCTGAACATAATGTTGTACTCCTGATTCTCCTGTCCCTAGCCCAGTGCTGGGACTCACCTTGACTGTCCTTGCCCCTCTGTATTTTTGTTTTGTTGTGTTTGAAACAGCATCTCATTATGTAGTTCTGACTGCCCCGGAACTATGTGGACAAGGTAGGCCTTGAACTCACAGAGATCACTGCTTCCTGAGTTTTGAGATTAAAGGTGTGTGCCACCATGCCCAGTGCCACTCTGTATTTCTTTGCTGAAACCCCACTGATGTGTTTTACTTTATGTGCTCTGATAGGGTATTCTAAAACTGGGCCCATCTTCACCCTTTACACCTTACCCGTTGGCTGTATTTACTGGGCACACAATCAAGTAGCACTTGTCCACTAACTGTCCTAGATGTCATGAGCTCAGACACCCAACTTTCCTCGTGTGGATCACTGAGACTCTTCTTTCTGTTGTTTTTAGGGCAAGTTTCTGGCTTTTTATCAGTATGCAAAATCATTTAATTCAGATGACTTTGATTATGAAGAACTGAAAAATGGGGATTATGTCTTCATGAGGTGGAAGGTAAGGTTCTGCCCCAGCCATCTCCCCAAACTCCCATGTGCCAGATTCTAGAGTACCCCCATACACTTCCTCTTGCAGGTTGTGCCCTCCCCACAGGGACCCTCCATGCTGGTTGCTTATCACAATGTGTCTTCATGACAGGTCCCTACACACTTGTAAGCGCAGTGATGAGGGGGCTGCAGAGCACACCTCAGTGAACTGGTTATGCTGTTTAGTGGGCAGCAGGCATATTTATGTCAGCAGGCACCGCTGACCAGTATCCTCTTTCTTCGTTCTCCTACCCAAGAATCCTGTGAACCTCCAGGTTGAAAGTGAGGGACCGGGAATGGAGCATGAGCCTTTGGCTCCCTCTAGTTTTTCAGTGGATCGGCCTGTGCTGAGAGTTCCATGCCTCTCACTGTGGTGATATGCTATTACAGCCACATAAATCAACTCTATGGAGCAAGTTTGTGAAAAAGAACTTTGGGAACACCATCACACCCCAGTCCCCATTATCTGGTCTGTAAGGAGAGAGAAAGCTACTTGAACATGACATTACAATATTCATAAAGATCAGGCAGCTAAAGTGGCCATTTGCTTGCTGTCTGCTTTGTGATCATTTGGGATGTGGGGTATCATTTTTGTTCACTAGACAGTCACTGGGTAGCACACAGTGAGCTTCCGTCTCCCCTCCTCTGCCATCCAGCGTATATTAGCCCATTCTGCTATCCAGCACCTACTGAGCCTCCCTCCCAGCATGCTCGACAGTGGGAAACATGCCAACTAACTCTTAAAAGCACCTGCTCTGATATTTAGGTTATTATTTTTTCCTGTGTGGAAGAAGTGACTCAGGGTTTGCACATGCTAGGCAAATGTTCTACTACTAAGCTAGACCTCGGCCCTAAATTAAACTTTAAAATATTTGAAGGTTGAAAAAGGCAGAAAAGAGTGTCCATTAAAAAAAAAAAAAAAAAAAAAAAAAAAAAAAAAAAAACCAGTAGATTTGTCTCCAGACAGTTTCTCTCAGAGTAACTAACACAAATAGGATTTTGATTGACCTGAAGCTCTGAGGCTTCTGACTCTGTCTCCCTGAGAACAGGAGCACGACGTAGCCTTTCACTGCTTGTTGCCAGTTTAAATGGCACGTTGCCTGTCTCTGTGGCACAAATGGTGCTGTTTCTGTGACTTTGGTGTGATGTCATGGGGACTCTTTAACTCAGAATGACCAGAGACTCCAATAGATGTGATTACTTCATTATTAGAGGTAATCAAAACCCAGCAACAGTTCCTGGAAGCCAGATGAAATTTATTCTTTCTAGGCTCCTCTGTCAATGGTCTCTGAGAGGCAGGTGGGCAGACAAGTAGGCAGGAAAGAAAGTAGTATTGTTTGTCTGTTAGACCCCGAGCTGTGTTTCTGTGGGTACATTTCACCACAGTAGGTAGGACACTGTATGAACACCACCCCTAAGCCAGGCAGAAACCCAGAAGTTGAATAGAACCATGTCATGGTTTTTTTTGTTTTGTTTGGGGACTTTCATTTTGTTTCTAGCAGTCTGGTGTCTTACTGAAAGGGAAGGTCCTGACTGGTCCCATGTCTGTGTGCAGGAGCAGTTCCTTGTCCCAGACCACACAATCAAAGACATCAGCGGTGCTTCCTTTGCTGGCTTCTATTACATCTGCTTTCAGAAGTCAGCAGCCTCCATAGAGGGCTACTACTACCATCGGAGTTCAGAATGGTAAGGGGTAAGGGCCTTGTGGACAACTGCAGACAGCTGAGGCCATTCAGATGACTTCACATTGGACAGGGACTCTTTCCTGTCTATTGAGTGAACTGTATTGCTTCTAAATACTGTAAAACTTTTTAGACTTTTATTTAATGTGTATGCACGCTTTTTCCTGCACGTATATATGCATACCATATGTGTACCTGGTGCCTAAAGAGATCAAAGAGGGCATTGGATCCCCAAGAATTAGTGTTATGAATGGTTGTGAGTGGGTGCTGAGAACCAGATCTGGATCTTCTGCAAGCCCAACAACTATTCTTAATCACTGAGCCATCAATCTCTCCAGGCCCATTTCTCTCTCTTTCTCTCTGTCTCTGTCTCTCTTTCTCTTTCTCTCTCTCTCTCTCTCTCTCTCTCTCTCTCTCTCTCTCTCTCTCTCTCTCTCTCTCTCTCACACACACACACACACACACACACACACACTAGAGGTAGAACCTCATGCTTGTTTTATGGGACGGAACCCAAGACCGTGTACATGCTAGCTAAGCAAGTGTTCTATCACTAAGCAGCACCCAGTATATACTTTTAGGCAATGTTGCATTTTCAGAATTGGTTACCTCAGTCCTGATCATTTCATATATATTCCTGACAACTTTACCAGTAAGTCTAATGTGATCTTTACAGACAGTGTGGCTTTTCAGTTACTGCTGGCACTGCCTCTCAGGCACTTGATCTTAGTGTAATGAGTGAACAGCCATGAGACTTCACATTCCTACTTTTAAGATTTATTTATTTTATTTATATGAGTATACTGTAGCTGTCTTCAGACACAGCAGAGGAGGGCATCAGATCCCATTACAGATGGTTGTGAGCCACCATGTGGTTGCAAAGCAGTCAATGCTCTTAACCGCTCAGCCATCATCTCTCGAGAGTTCACATTCCTACCTTATGTTCCTCCAAGGCTAGGGACAGAAGGCCACCTCAAGTGCTGGCCTTTGCCAAGGGGACTTTCTTGTTTCCTTCCTATACCTCGAGGGTTAGCTATACCAGTTTGTTTCTTCTCTGAAATGGAACACTGTGGGCTGGAAAGATGGCTCATCAGTGGGCACTTCGTGTTCTTCTAGAGGACCCAGACTTAGATCTCAGCACTCATGTGGCAGCTCACAACTGCATGTAACTCCAGTTCCAGGGAATTTAATGCTCTTTTCTTCCAAGTACCCACACATATGCAGTACACATAAATTCACACAGACTCGCACACATAAATAAAAGTTTTTAAAAATAAAATGGAACACTATTTTCTTTCAGTTTTTGTTGTTGTTTTGGTTTCTATCCTCTGCTTACTTGTAAATGACCCTAACCTACATCAATTCAAATTCTTTGTTCTTTAACTGTGCTTCTTTTGTGAACCTACAGACTGAGTTATGTTTGTTTGTTTTAGACATAGTTTACTATGGTGACCATGAACAGAGTGGCCAGGAACTTGTGGTTCTCCTACCTCCAGTCCCTAGTAGCTCAGATTACAGACTTGTACTCCAGGACTGACTCGGGGTTTTGTTGTTGTTTCAGACTGGCTCTGACTATGTACCATGGCTGTCCTGGAACTTTGTGTAGACTAAGCTGGCCTCAAATGCATAGAGATCTACCTGCTTCTGCCTCTAATGTGGTGGGATCAAAGGCTTGTGTCTTTAGGGCAGTCAAGGCTACATAGAGAAACTCTGTTTTAAAAGAAAAATGGCTTTGTATCACCATGCCCAGACTTAGGATCCTATTTTTGTGACCTGTATTATAATTGTTTTGTAAAAGCAATTCTTAGACATTGTGCAAGTGGAACAGCAAAAGAGGAACAGAGGGAACTAGTTAGGAAGAATGAGTTAGCAAAGCCAAACACAGTGGTGTGTGCCTATATTTCCACCAGTGGGAGGTTGGGGCAGAAGGGTTGCTTGGTTCTGGGAGTTTAGAGCCAGCCTGGGATGTCCCATTAAAAATATAACAAAATGGGGGCTGGAGAGACGGCTCAGCGGTTAAGATCACTGACTGTTCTTCCACAGGTCCTGAGTTCAGATCCCAGCAACCACATGGTGGCTCACAACCGTCTGTAATGAGATCTGATGCCCTTCTCTGGTGTGTCTGAAGACAGCTACAGTGTATATAATAAATAAATAAATCTTTTAAAAGAGAGCACTTACAGTGCTCTTCGGATCACTCAGGTGTTCTTCCTAAGGACTAAAGTTTGATTCCAAGTATCACATCTTTAATTCCAGTTCCAGAGGATCTTATGCCTTCTTTTATCCTCCACAGGCACCAAGCACACACATGTTACACACACACACAATAAAAAGATAACAAAAATTTAGCGAAATTGAGGCTTAATGGCACATATGTTTAATCCCAGCACTCGGGAGGCAGAAGCAGATGGACCACAGTGAGTCTGAGGCTAGCCTGGTCTACATGGGGAATTCCAGGCCAGCCATAGCCACATAGTAAGACTTTACCTTTATATACATAACCAGAAATGGTTTATTTAGCACCTCAATCTGAACATCATTGGCAGGAACTCTGGGTAGAGTTCTCCAGCCTCCTTTGTTCAGGATACCTAAGAAAACTCATCTAGTCTGTCTCTCCTCTCTTACAGGTATCAGTCCCTCAACCTGACCCATGTTCCTGAACACAGTGCACCCATCTATGAGTTCCGGTGACAGTGGTTCCGAACAGTGGTCAAATAAAACTGAACTTGGCAACAAAGAGCTTTGCCAAGGAAATTATGTACCTGCCAGAACCAGGAGAGGTGTGTTCCTGTTTCTTCACAAGCAGACTTCATCAGAAAGCATGAATGTTAATCTACAGGATCCAAGGAGCATGGCCAACCTGCAGGCAGGCAGAGGGAGCTGTCCACCTCCCACCCTCCTTCCTCTCAGTGGCATTGTGGTCACCATCTGTTTCTGAACAACCTTAAATGCACTTTCCTTCCCGCACAGCTAACTTCTGCATCACTGAAATGCCATCTTTCTTCGGCCTGCCTCTAGCCAAGTGGAAGGTCAGCTCCTGGGTCACCTTAGCCTTGGTGCTCAGTGGTCTCCACCCAGGCCCTACTCCTTCCCCAGTTGCTTGTTTGGTAGCCCAAGGAAAGGCAGAGCCCAGCATCTTGTGCCCCAGAACTCTATGTGAGGAGTTGTCTGGGCCCAACATCTTCCACCAATGAAATGAGATGGGGACCCTGGTGGGCCTTGTCAATGTTTGTTTCCAGTTTGGATGTCTTGTGGGGCCCTGTGTGTTAACAATGCAAGACTAGCACATAGCTGTCAGGTTTTCTGGGCCTGCTGTTGGGGATCACTAAATTTAAGGCTTCCAGATTCCTGGTGGGAGCAGATCCCAAACTGCTTTCTTAGTATGTTTGCTCCAAACTTCTGAACTTGAGGGCAATACTAAAATAAAAGAGTTTTTTATTACAAAATTATTATTTTTATGGTACCTTTAACAAGGACCCTATGGCAAATGCACAATTATTCTGAATTACATTTTATCGTTTTCACATTGAAAACAGCAAATGTTGACTTAATGACTTTTATATCTATGTCTATATGTATATTTAATCAACCAGCAGTTTTAAAACAAGTCATCCTGGTACAAAAGTTTTGCGGCATTGCTTAAATTACAGTGCTAGACACAAGAACTGTTTCCGGGGCCAGCTGAGCGTCTGCACCTCCTCCCTTTGCTATTCAGAACATCAGTGTGTCCTGACAACCTTTTCTAAAGGCAGAGGGGCCTCCATTCTCCGGAAAGGATGACTGAAATGTTGGCATGGCGTGGGCAGGAAGAAATGCGCTCAAATAACTTGAGGCTCATGTGCCAAAGTGTGAGGGAGGGGAAGGGAGGGGAGTGGTTTGGTTTGGTTTGGTTTTCTAATGTTAAAAAAGCAAAATAGGTTGGCATCAGTTGTAGTCCACAATCTGGCCAGGACTTTGGGGAATTCTGGTGGTTTACAGGTCCAAACACAAGGAAAAAAGCTTTAAAATAAATACAGCATCAGGGCTAGGGATGCAGCTGACAGAGCACTAGCTTGTCACATATGAGGACCTTGCTTTCATTCCCAGTGCTGGAAACAAGGACACCAAGGGTAGCAGGTTGTCTGTCCTTGTGGTGTGCTGTATGTCACTGACACTATCTGGGGAGCCTTAAAAGAGCAGAAGTGGGGAAGGAATCAGCAGGTACTTTCGATACCCACTGTCTCAAGATTTACCCATCCAGTAAAGTTGGGGCCCAGAAACCAAAAAAATAAATCATCCCAAGGCTAAGGTAGAAAAAAATAATTCACATCCATTGCCAAGACTGAATCAATGGTTCCTTACCCTTGAAAAGCAGCCTGTGTATGGCAGTGCACCTACAGTCCCAGCTGCCTAGAAGCCAAAGCCCAGGAATGAGGGTCAGTCTGAGGTGAACCTAAACTTCATCTGACACCAAAATTCAAGTGAACATCAGACGGCAGGCTCTGATGAGACACCCTGGACACGACTTTACACCACAGACACCATTGCTTCAGTTAAGCTGAGGAACAGCACTGAAGAGGAAAGGAGGCTGAGAGACTGACTATGCTGGCTTTTTCCCTGCAGCACCCTCAGCTCTTCTGGCTGTCCTTTCCACCATGCCGTTCAATCCCTGTGTGCCATGCAGGTATCATTCAACAGTAGATGGAGTCTCCTGAAGCCAGGGCATGTGTAGCTTCTTAAGTAGCTTCTCTTGTAAACTGGGCAGGCCAGGTTGTAGCATAGGGATTTCCTCCCTACACCCCACTTTGTAACTCTGACTGGACTGGAGCTCACTGCGTAGATCAGGCAGACCTTGAACTCACTGAGATCCACCTCACCACTCAGAGTACTAGGATTAAAGGTGTGAGCCACCATACCTTGCTTTTTTTTTTTTTTTTTTTTTCCTTTATTTTTTTCTTTCTTAGCTAGGGAAGTGTTCCAGCTCTACTTAGAAAGATGAGGGGAGGATGCCTTTAGAAGCCTTCAGAACCACCTGAAGACTTGCTGCTCAGAAGTCTGCTCCTGAGCACTGGGCAGGAATAAATATGTTCCACTTCTTAGTAAACTGCTACCTGGTGGACAGTGACTTCTTTTCCTTTTCTGTCTCTGGAGGATCTCTGGGGATTTGTCTCCATTGGTAGCTCTTTCTCCAGCTGTCTCAGTGGTTTACATGCCTCTGGTACTGTGTGCAATATCTTTGACTGACACTTGTATCTAACATTGATAAATAAGTGCAGACTGCAAATTCCCTACTGTTCTTTACTCCAGCAAGCCAGGCCACAGGCAGGGACCAGGTCTGGCTGGCCTTACCCTGCACTCAGAAGGCTCCACTGCTGTGGCCAGTTGTGGCCCTCTCATCCCCTGCTTTACCCATCTACCCACCTAGCTCCTTTAAGATTGTTTAGCATTTCAGCTGCAGTCCAAAAGTAAGTAGACAATGCCTAATGTTAAATAGATAGTCAGTCGGTATACTGGCCCTGTTAGCAGTGTTGGAGTCAAACTCCAGTTGAACAAAGGGGTTTTGAAATGTCTTTTGCTTTCAGAAGCAGGGAAATTATATTCCCTTTAAGGCCTTGAATGGATTTTTTTCCTCATAAAATAGTCACTGATAAGCTAATTTTTAAGAAGAAATGCCATTAAGTATGTTACATTGAGGTTTAAAATTACTAACAAGTTCTGGGAAAGAAAAATACTTGATTTTGGATCTTAAATGTTTTTTAAAAATTAGATTTGAATGGGCGCAAAGTATGAATATTTTGTTTCTTTATGGAAGACCTGTGGAAAGGTTTTGAAGATTTGGAATGGGAGAAGTATTTTACAGAGCTATCAATGTCTAAATAATTTTTAAAAAAAAAAAATAAAGGTATTTAAGCAGTGTGTGTCCAATTTCTAAATCAAAACATTCCATTAGGAAAAATCAGTCTCATGTAGCCCTGTAGCTACAGAGCAGGCCAGAATCTTGTGTGGGCCATGTCTTAAGTGTGTTATGCCACACATAGATGAACACATATCTTCCACAGTATTGGGATTCATAGAATTGAATAAATTCACAGGTTTAGTGATTTCAGTGACGGCAATTTGTCATAAATCCACCTACTTGGGTTTGGACCCATGGGAATTCAGGTTTTTTATTCCATTCTTAGTACACTGAGCTTAGCATACAGTATGTTTGTATTCATGGACTACAAAATGTAGAGAACCTAAAGCTGCTACAGAAGAGGCCAGGAGAACATACTGATGATACACCAGTCCCCAGAGTAACTGCTGAGAATGGAAGCTACAGAGCCCTGCTGTGAGAGGAGAGGCTGAACCAAGTCTGGAGCAGGAATCAGCAGGTGCGGTCTAATCAGGTGGATGGCAGGCAGGTGTGAGCCAAGTTGAGTCTTAGCCCTTGATGTACATCAGCTTTCAGATCAGTATGGGTGTAGCTCAAGTGAGGGATGACACCCTTTCTCCATCTGGGGTAGCCTATACATTCTTGCCTTGGTTTCTCTCATAGATTTAGTGTGTGCGAGGGTTTTGCCTGCATTGTGTCTGTATACCATATAGTCTCTAGTGTCCACAGACACTAGAAAAGGGTTTTAGACTCCCCTCAAATGAGTTATGGGTGGTTGTGAAAGGCCATGTAGGTGATGACAGTCAAACTTGGGTCCTCTACAAGAACAAGTGCTTTTAACTGCTGAGCAGTCTTTCCAAATCCCTCATAGGATTCTCATATGCCGGTGTACCACTACCATTTGAATTCTCCCCAGTGAACTTACAGGCTGGCTCCTGTTTTATTCCCAGGAATACCTACCTCCTTAACCTGTGCTGGAGAGGTGGTGCTGTTTTGGGGTCCACTTAAAGGTTTCAGTCGTCCTCCCTCACAAAAGAGTCAAAAGCCTCTTGTAAAATTGTTTTCTAGGGCTATGCCCAGCCTCAAAATTGCTCTTTTATACAGTGAAATAAGTTGGAGTAATGTCAACAATCTTTACAGACTGAGGAGCCCCAACAATGTTCAGCCAACCACTCTCTTCATTTTGTTAGAAATGAAGTTTTTTAGAAATCTGGAAGGATTTTCTTGGCATACTAGTATTAAGATGGGAAGAGATGAGCCATTGTGTGTTGGTTTTAGGACGGCTGATAAACTGAGTATTGCCTTCGGGCTGCTCACGGCAAGTTAAGGGAATCTCGTAGCCCTAAAGCGTGAGTGCTTGGGCTGCTGGGAGGCGCACCATGGTGTGCTGAAGCTGGGTGTAGGCAGCAGGCTCTGGGCCTCAATTTTCACACTTCATCTCAGTCTATAACTCACAGGACACTCCATTAGGCTGTCTCAAATGTTGAAGAGATTTAAATTTTAAACTGGAATGCCAAGGAACTACATCAATGGTTAGTCTGAGCCACCAAACAAGATACCCTCCTATAAAGTTACAGAAAATACCTCCTGGGTTTCTGGGTGCCAGGGTCTGCACAGAGAAGGACAACCAAAGCTGGGTCCAAGTCGGTGCTGTTCATGTGTCTTAGTAACATTTGCCAGTCACCCATTGCAGAAGCAGTTTTTAGAAAATCAGTAACTGGTGAAAAGGTTTCAGATAATTGGGTCATTGACAGGAGCACCGTTTCTGACTAGAATGTGGGTCGGCCCCCAGACCCAAGAGCCGTCAGCTGCCTGAGAGAGCATGGCATTAGCACAGCCTCTAAGGCAAGACAGATTAGAGAAGACTTTGTCACATTCTGTTATATACTGTGTATGGATGAAAGCAATCTGAGGGATTTGAATAGAAAAAGTAAGTTAAAAACTGCAAAGCTAAAGTTGAGCTACTTGGAGGCTGTAATCCACAGAAACAACTCACTACTGAAGTTCCCTGTTAAGGCAATGACTCTGACTTTGAGGTGCTGTACCAGCAATGCCTTAGGTGCTGCAAGGCCTTCCTGGAGAAGACTCACTAGCTGGTCCTACCCACCAGCCACCATTGAGCAACTCACCACTGCTATGCCCAAGGGTGGCGGCAGTCCTTAGCCCATGCCCCACCTCTCTTTTCAGCGGTACTTGCTGTATATCTTTAAAATAATTGCAGGTAGAAATTTGGTATCTGTTCAGAAGGGTAAAAACACTTAAGACAATTTGAAATGTGGCTAAGCATTCTCAGACTAAACATCTGAGCTTACTGTAATTACAAAACTGTGGAAGCAAATTTGGAACAAGTGCAATAAAGTAAGGATAACCTACAAGGTCCAGGTCAGCCTCAGAGCCCAGCAAGCTGCGGCAGTCTGGTCTAACTGGAGTGTGCCCATGGCCAGCAGCTAGTGGTGCTGTCTGCTTACCTGACACCTCTCTATTCTAGGTTCTTACTGTGACAATATCTCCATCCATAGCAGTCTTCCATTTAACATTGGAAGAGTGTAAACTCAGACACACTGAGGGTGTTCAGATATTTGAAAGAGGAAAAGCTGAGTATGATGATGGGCCCGTGACTCCAGCAAGCTGTTCTGGGCTATACAGCAATAGATTGATGAATTAACATTTTTAGTTTTACTTGGTTTCTGTCTAGTTTTTTGTTGTTGTTGTCTTGGGTTTTTTTTTTTTTTTTTTTTAATCATTGTTTCTATTTGAGCCACTTTGCTTCTTTTTTTTTTAAAAAAAAAAGGTAAGTGTGCTTATATAGTAGTGTGTTTGTGAGCGTTCTCTCATTAACATTTAAAAGTGTTACAGGCAAGCACGGGTAATTTTAGAGCATTTTCAGAAAAGTGACTCAAATGCAAATGGGTATTTGTTAGAAAAGAATGGGAACTAAACTGGGAAGTTACCGAATAGAAAAGAAGAATATTTCCCTAAGCTTGCTGTGTGCAGTGCGCTGTGCTAGATGCAGAGGTGGTACAGAATGCAGCAGCCCTCTGTGCCTGAAGGGGAAGGCCAACAGCAGCCCGGCAGCTAGCAAAATCCTCTGACGGTGCAAGTTGCTTTGCTTTTGCAGGTTCTCTCTAGTGTCTCAGGCTGGTCTCAAAACTCCCAGGCTCAAGTGGTCATTGGTCATCTCTCTTTAACCTCCCGAGCCGATAGGACTATAGATGTGTGCCCCACTGTGCCAGCAGAGTGGAAATCTCAGTGTGGGGGGTGGAAGGGACAGGGGTCAGGGCTTCACTGTGGTGTAAACAAACTGGCCTCAACCTACAATTCTGCTGCCTCAGCCTTAAGCTAGGATGTGCTCCACAGCATCTTTCTTTCTTTCTTTAAATGTTATTATTTATGAGTACACTGTAGCTGCTGTCAGACACACCAGAAGAGGGCATCAGATCCCATCATGTGGTTGCTGGGATTTGAACTCAGGACCTCTGGAAGAGCAGTCAGTGCTCTTAACCGCTGTGCCATCTCTCCTGCCCCCACAGCATCTTTCTAATATCTCTGTTTTTTTAAAGCTCCATCGTGCCGTTTAATCTCGCATGTTGCCTAGAAAGGCTTGTAGCACCAAGAGCACAAATACTTTTCCAGCGTGTCTCCTAGAGACCATTTCACCTACTGCTCTGTTTGGACACTAGCCTCTTTCCCGCTTCAGCAGTTGTGAGGTAGATTCCCCTTCATCCAGGAAGAGAGACCTGTGGTTTGTTGCCTTTGCCAATAACAAAAATGTTGGAAAGCCAAGTGGCAAAGCGGTTCATTCACACAAGCCACATCAAAAGAGCCAATGTCTCTCTCTATTGGTGACCACACCAATTCTTCCAAGTTAGCACCTCCAGTCGCCACACACAGGTTCCTGGTATCACACTTGATGAAGTCAGTTATTTTGCCAGCCTCCAAAGCCGTCCAAATGACGTCATTCACCTTAATGAGGGGATCAAGCTGGCAAATAGTACAAGCACCAGATGTGGGGTTCCTTTTGCACCCACAAATATCTCACTTTGCACAGCTTGAACTTGCCTCCTCAGGTGTAACACAATGGACAGCAAAGTGACCCTTGGTGACACAGATCAGACGGAGGTTCTCTGCAGACATCCAGGAACGCAGCAGGGTAGGTTGTGTTGGTCCTGACTTTCCCGCAGTCCCACAGCTTGTGAGCATCACTGGATGGACGAGGAGCAAACACAGTTTATCCAGCATTCATGTTCTGGAGTTCCTACACATGTCAGATGTCCCTTGGGATGATTTATGAACCATCACACCATTTTTTCCTTTCTGGGGTCTCAACTTGTTTTATTTCTCCACAACTCCTCTAGCTGATGATGAAGCAACGCTGCTCAATCCTGGCTGCATTCCACCCTCGAGTTCATTTTAAATCCTGTCGAACTATGCATAGCAGTGGGCACCTGTAGTTCTAGCTATTGGAGGAGGACGAGGAGTCCACAAGTTCAAAGCCAGCTTGGTCATCATAATGAGACCATGTCTTCTCAAGATTAAATTCTCAGGTCCACCAGCCTGATACAGGATTGAAAGCCTGTTGGTGTTTTGAAAGCTCCCACCATGGCTGACATGGAACTTAGTTTTGAATGATGATGTGAGTTCCACTGAAAATGAGAAAGGCTCTAGGGCTTGGGGTATTACAGCATTAAATGCAGGTAACGGCTTTCAATAAAACCTCAGACTAGCATTAGGGCACAGACCTCAGACTAGCATTGGGGAACAGGAGATTAGGGAGTTAGATGGCTCTGTCACTAAGACACTTGCCACAGCAGTATGATGGCCTGACTTCAGATCCCTAGCACCTACATTAAACCAGCATGCACCTGTAAACCCAGCACTGGGTAGGAAGAGATATGAGGATCCCTGGGGCTCGATGATCAGCCTGACATTGCTGCTGTTGTCGTCATCGTCTTCTTTCTCTTCCTCTTCTTCCTCCTCCATCTCCTTCCTTCCTCCTCCTCCATTTCCACCTCCTTCTTCCTTCCACTTCCTTCTTTCTTCCTTTGGACAAGGTTTCTCTATGTAGCCTTGGCTCTCCTGGAACTTGCCGTATAGATGAGGCTGGCCTTGAATTCAGATTAAAGTCATGCTCCACCACTGCCTGGCACAGCAATCTGTAAAAGGAATTATTTATTCTAGCTAGACCATATAAAATCCTGGTATATTATTTACAAGCCGTAAGCCTATATTGGGCAGGTTTTGAACTATTCTAACTCACCTTCTAGTTACATGTTCCTTGTAACTTGCTGGTTGATTCTCAGGGTCCATTCCTCATGGTCCATCTCCTCTCCTGACAGCTTCCTCCTCTCTCTGTCTCCTTTCTCACTTTTCCTTCGTGGTCCCTACCTGTGACCTCCCAGCCTGGTAACTCAAACTCCACCTCTCTCTATTCTCCCCAGTAATTGGCTGTAGCCATTTTAATTTAACCAATAGTTTTAAATTGGGAAGCAAGATTTGCACCACAAAGGCTGTTGTACATAGGAATTTGCTCATCTTGGGGCAACTATATCTTGGGGTACAAGTTTTAGCATTTAAATACATAACAGCACCAGACTAACTCCCAACAGCAAGCTCCAGTTTCAATGAGACTTTTCCTTTG
The DNA here is from genome assembly GCF_963924665.1 of Micromys minutus. Lineage (NCBI taxonomy): Eukaryota > Metazoa > Chordata > Mammalia > Rodentia > Muridae > Micromys > Micromys minutus. The sequence continues at coordinate 12,900,240 of NC_137979.1, forward strand.
TTTTTCTTTAAGATTCATTTATTTACTATCTATAAGTACATTGTTGCTGTCTTCAGACACACCAGAAGAGGGCATCAGATCCCATTACAGATGGTTGTGAACCACGTGGTTGCTGGGATTTGAACTCAGGACCTCTGGAAGAGCAGTCAGTGCTCTTAACCACTGAGACATCTTTCCAGTCCTGACTTTAAAAAAGAAAAAAAGATGGAGAGCCAAGATGTCCAAGTAAAGATACTTGCCACCAAGTCTGACCTACTTTGGAGCTCCAGAACCTACATGGCAGAAGGAGAGAGCAGACTCCCAAAAAGTTGGTCTTTGACCACACTTCAAGACAAAATAAATAAAATGTAATAAAAAAATTAAAGGTAGAAAGTGAGAAAGGCACCAGATGTTAGCCTCTGGCTTCTATACACATGTATGCACACTCACATACATGCATCCATCCCTAGCACACAAAATGAGCACTGAGCAACACCAGTCTGGGGTCCTTGTCCTTTGTGTGACTAAGAATCCATCCCATCCAGAACTGCAAGCTCTAGAAGAAAGGATCGAGTTCTTTCTATACCACGTTCTGTCCTAAGGCTCCTGCTTTTGGCAGGTTCTTCTAAGCACTACTAAACACATGTCAATCACCTTATTATGTTTTGAGTATACCAGTGACTCAGCAGAATGGAGTTGTTGTGTGGAGTCATGGCCCTTACCGTATTCTGAACATTAACTCTGTGTCCTCTGTAGTTTTCTCCAGTGTCTTTAACCTTGCTGAAGTATCTTTTGATAGACAAGTCAAATATCTACACAGGGCAGTAGTGACCTCTCTCTATGCAAACCAGCCCTATCTCCACAGATCTGCATGGACAGCAGGACTCACAGCTGGCTTCTGAGACTTGGGTTTGGAGGACTCAGATCTTCCTTGAAGGAAAGGCTAGCTGCCTCTTCTTTGATCTTGGGGTAGGCCCAGTTTTCAGGCAAGTAGCAAAAACAAAACAAAACAAAAAACAAAAACAAAAACAAAAACAAAAAAAAAAACAAAAAAACAAAAAACTAAGGACCATGGGATCAGGTAACAGAAAGCAGAGAAGATGTCAGCGTTCTTGGAAACTGAGCCATTTTCCCCACCCATGAAGTCAAACTGAGCTTACATCTGTGGGCACAAGGTGGTGGTAAAAGATTCCAACTGCCAAATTAGGAAGTAGTTGGAAAGAAGGGGTTGGGGTTGGGTTTGGTGTTGGCATTATTACAGCTCCTACCCCCAGTGATGGCACCACCCACAGGTGACTGGGACCTGGCACATCCATCGCCATGGAAACAGCCAAGCATTCCCAGGATACACCGGTTCAGAAGCCCACCTCCACCTGGGAGCAAATGATGTCACTATTTCCATAAAAGACCGAAACTCCCTCCCTTCTCCCTTCCCCCCACCTCCTCCCCTCCTCCTCTTCTCTTGACCTCGACCAGTGTCCCCCATCTTTCTATTAAACCTCTCCATGTGGGACCATGTTGGCTTGGTGTGGTTTGTCCAGGCATGATTTGAGAGATCTAATTAACAACGGTAAGGAATAAAGGAAGTGCAAGATATGAATGGTATATGAATGAAATGTTATGAGGCTGGAGATGACCCAGTGGTTAAGAGCTCTTGTACTCACAGAGGACACATGTTTGACTCCAGACCCATACGGTGGATCACAGCCATCTCCCCAGATCCAGGCAACAAGGCCCGCAGCTGCTACACCCATGCATGCAGGCAAAACACTTATACACAGAAAATAAAACAAATCTTTTAAAATGTCCTAATGTATGCTGGAGATATCTCAGCTTGTGATTAAGAGCACTGGCTGCTCTTCCAGTACTGAGTTCAATTCCCAGCAACCACATGGTGGCTCACAACCATCTGTAAAGGGATCTGATGCCCTCTTCCCGTGTGTCTGAAGACAGCTACAGTGTACTCTTATAAATAAAATAAATCTTTTTAAAAAATGCCTTCTAAAAATGTTATAATGTGACCCACTATTTTGTATGCTAACTTTTAAAAGGAACTTTGATGCAGAAGGGACCTAAGGACTTGGGCCTGGGCTCCTCAAGCCTCTTCATCTGCACAGACCACCCCAGCTTCCAAAATTCTCCAACCCCCTCTGTTACCCACCCAAAACATCATATAAATCTACCACACTTAAACTGTACTCCCTTGCAGAAGCATCATGCACATTTCCTGAGTTGCTTTGAGGGTAACTTGGAGTTCACGGCCAGAGTTTCATTCTGTCTTGGCACCATCATTTAACAGCCATAATTTGCGATTTCGATTTGGATAATGCAGTGCAAGTGAGACTGGTGTGCCTATGCCATTTGTTCTTGAAGCAGACAGGTTCAATTCCCAGAACCCACATGGTTGTTCACCACCATCTGAAACTATAGTTCCAGAAGATTTGCTGCCCTGTTCTGACCTCCACTGGCACATGCACTTGGCATACATACATACATGCAGGCAAAACACACATAACACGAATAAATCTAATGTGAAAATTAAAACAAAAAACAAAAATCAATACCCCACGTTAAGGCTAGCAATAGGGCTGGAGAGACGGCTCAGCAGTTAAGAGCACTGACTGCTCTTCCAGAGGTCCTAAGTTCAATTTCCTAGCAACCACAGGGTGGCTCAAGACCATCTGTAATGGGATCTGATGCTGTCTTCTGGTGTGTCTGAAGACAGCAACGGTGAATTCATATACATTAAATAAGTAAATCTTGGGGGGAGGGGCTGGCCATAAGTGCTCTTAACTGATGAGCCCAGTTTTTGATTTTTTGTTTGCTTTACTCTCTGAGACTGATACTAGCTGTGCAACCCAGCTGGCTTCAAATTTGAAGCAATCCTTCTGTCCTGCCTCCTGAGTGCAGGGATTACATGCTACCCCAGCAGGCTAGATCCCAATCCTCCTTTAACGCCTGTACAAAATGAGAGCCATAAGACTTTCTGCCTAGGGGCTGGAGAGATGGTTCAGCGGTTAAGAGCACTGTCTGCTCTTTTTGAGGTCCTGAGTTCAATTCTCAGCAACCACGTGGTGGCTCACAACCATCTGTAATGAGATCTGATGCCCTCTTCTGGTGTGCCTGAATACAACTACAGTGTACTCATATACATGAAATAAATATTTAAAATAAACAAAGACTTTCTGCCTATCTCCTTTTCTGCCACTATCAAAGAATAAAGAGATTTTCCCTCTGTCTTGCAAACTTGTTGTTGTGGGTCTACCCAAATAGGACAAAGTCAATACTGGGCTGCTTCCTGGTACGTCGCAAATGCGGGAGGTAGGAACGGACGGTATCTGCTCTCCAAGTAGTGTGCCCGGACTCCGAATCTCGTAGCACGGGGCGCTCAGGAGGACTCCATTCTTGGTGCTCTTCCTGTTTCTGGCTGCGCTTCCTGTTTCTGGCTGCTTTGCCTCCGGCATCAGAGCTGAGTTCCCAGCGCTGTAAGCTATAGGCAGTGTGAATCTCCCCCGAAACTGCAATTATGGGGATCTTGGAGAAAATCTCGGAGATCGAGAAAGAGATCGCTCGGACGCAGAAGAACAAGGGTGAGGGCAGGATTGGAGGGGTCTCCCTTTCTACTCTCCTTGTTTTTCTTGTCTGTAAAATGAGGGAACTGGAGCCGCCTCCGAGGCCGTTGAAACACCGGGGAAGTGCCGAGGCGTGCGGGAGGCGGGAGCGGGCACATTCGGCGATGTGGTTTCAGGGTTCTTGAGATATCTGATCATTGCGGGACTCAGTGATCGAGTAGAGAGAAACCTCAGCGCGCACTATAAGCCTGTGACCCAGAAAGGCAATGCCGGAGATTTATCCCTAGGCTCCTGGCTGCTGGGCCTTCATGCTGAGAAGGGCAAGAGAAGACGTCGCATAAAACAGCTTGTCCCGGCAGACAGGCTTGCGCCAGCGAGGTAGTGCCGAAGAAGTAGGGACTGGAGAATTAGTGCACTACATTCTTACTATGTAACCTTGTAAAGTTATGTCATCTTCTGGCGACACAATATCCTCATCTGTACATAGGGATAATACCGGCTCTGTTGTAGTTCACATGTGCAAAACCTTTGCCAGAGTGAGCACCTAATATTTAAAGTAAACCATCCAAATATACAACACTGAGGAAGCATCAGATTTGAACATCAAATTGTAAGGGATGGGGATCAGTGGAAAAGGGGATTGCCAAGCAGTGTTCTTGGTGCTTTTCTCTGTCTTAAAGAAACGTGGCGACAAAGTGCTGCTGTCCTTCCTAATTTGCAGAAAATAAACGGATGCACAAGGCTAAGTGACTTTTCCAAGGTGGGATTGATCTGATTTAAATTCAGGCAACGGCAGATTCTGAGGTCCTGAGGTCAATGCTATAAAGGAGGAAGAAAAGGAAAGCATGTATATTGAAAACATTGTTTTCCCTCCATGAATTCGGGGTGCTGTCAGGATATGTAAAGTCAGAACAGAGCATGAGGTACCCATACCTCTGTCTGGGGTTCCAGTAATGGGACACATGAAGGGAAGCTGTGTAGACCCCTGGATTCCCTCAGGGGTATATCTGAGCATGGTGAATTTGCGTGTGCCACAGTGTTCCCTCCCTGCACTCAGTGATGCATCCGTGGAATTCTAGCACCACAGAAAATACCCTGTGTCCATAGAGAAGCAGGACAGACCTGAAGCCTTCAAGCCTGACCCAGGTTTTCTCTGGACATCTTTGGGATGTGACAAGTCATGAGTTCAGGGACTTCTTGGCTGTTCAGAATTTGCTTGCAATCTTTAGAGCAGCTGCCAGTAAAAACTGAAGCCTCAGAGTGAGCAGAGAGCAGCCTTGTAATCTCCCGTTTGCCCCGGGTACCATTAGTGCTGCCTGCCCATATGATGCTGAGGTACCAGTGGGATACCAAGGTCCCTTTTGAGGTTTCCTTGAGGTGATTGTTGTCTGGTCTTGATGCTTGCAGTTAGCACTTGGCCCCACCAGGTAGAGACCCTGACACTTATCTCTACCTCGTTTTACCTCCTCCAGCCACTGAGTACCACCTGGGCCTGCTGAAAGCAAAACTGGCCAAGTACCGGGCCCAGCTCCTGGAACCATCCAAATCAGCATCATCTAAAGGAGAGGGCTTTGATGTCATGAAGTCAGGTGATGCCCGAGTGGCACTGATTGGCTTTCCCTCTGTGGGTAAGGTCAGTGATGGTCCGTGTGGACCTTGGGGAGTACAATAGAGGGTCACCTACCTGCATGCCCATCCCCACTTCCCCTCAAAGCCTTACCTCCCTATCACCCTAATGTAGAGGTTACTCTTTCTGTTCCTTAGCAGGAATAGTTGACCTTCCAACTCAGCCAGTGGCACACATTTTTTCAGCGTGTACCTTGTGCCAGGCATTGTGCCCAATCCAGCTTATACATATTTCTTCTCAGAAAAGACAATTCGAACAAATTCAAGTGTCATCTCAATTGGTTTTTAACCTCCAAAGAAGTCTAAGGGTTTTTAAGGCATGTCTGGGTAGGTAAAGACTTCTCTAGTGAATGGTTGGTTCATCAGATGCCCTTATGACATGAGGGAGCTTACAGCGAGAGGCCCTTCAGGGGAAGCCTGCCTTTAGATGTAGGGAGAGCTGGGCTATCTGCCTGCGTGAGTGAGCATCAGAATAGAGGTGATAAGTCAAGGGAAATTGGGCCTCAGAGCTAGCAGACTAGCTTGAAGTGAAGGGATGTCATTTTGGAGTTTTCTAGAAAGTTGGTTCTGGAAAGTGGTTCATGTCCTAACTTGACTTAACATTTTATGGGTAAAATTAAATAAGCATTTTTGCCAGGACAAATAAGGTTTAATACATTTCAAAAATGTGCCACACTGGAGTTCAGAGGAGAACTTAAAAGAGTCAATTCTTCCCTTCGACCATATGGGTCCTTAGGATAGAACTCAAGTTGTCAAGCTTGGTGGCAAATACTTTTTATCTGCTAAGCCAGCTTGACAGACAATAGGTTTTTAATACTAGAATGATCTTGGATTTTTTGTTACAAAGAGTTGCTAGAGTCCTTATAACCAGCTTCTTCATTGGTAACATTGTTACTAGAGACTAGCACCTTTGTTACAACCCATGCATTGTCTTTCTGTCCACACTTAGATTCATAGCTCCCTGCCAACCTGGATTCCCCCATCACATTCACCTGTCCTGTCCCCCTAATTCTAGGCAGCCCCAGCATACTTTGATTTTTACTTTTTGTTTTGTTTCAAGACCTGTGTCTTGCTATGTAGCTCTGCAGGGGCTGGAGCTGGCTCTGTAAACCAGGCTGGCCTCAAATTCAAACTCACAGAGGAGATCTGCATGTCTCTTATCTCCTGAGTGCTAGGATTAAAGGCATGCCCCACCTTATCTGGCCCTGATTTTTAGTTCTATCTTTCTTATATTCGTGTGTATGAGGGTATTTGTGTACATGTATGTATATAGATTTGGAGGTTAGAACAGTGTCTGATGTAACCTCTCAGGCTTTCCACCTCGGTTTTTGGTTTTTAAGATTTATTTATTTATTTATTTGTATGTCTGAGTACTGTGTCTGCATGTACACCTATATGCCAGAAGAGGGCATCTGATCACATAGATGGTTGTGAGCAACCATGTGGTTGCTGGGATTTGAACTCAGGACCTCTGGAAGAGCAGCCAGTGCCCTTAACTGCTGAGCCATCTCTCCAGCCCCTCCACCTTGGTTTTTAAGAAAGACCTCTTACTGGCCTGGACCTTGTCAAGTAGGCCAGGCTTCCTGACCCAACCCTAGGGATTTCCCGTCTCTCCCTTCCCAGTGCAGAGAAGCGAATACTTTACTGACTCAGCTCCCCAGTTCCAGCTCCCCACCCCCTCAGTACTGGAGATAGCAGCCATGTGCCACTGAACCATTGTCTCATCCTGATTTGATGACCTTGACATTTTGACAAAGTGCTGCTTAGGTGTTGCATGGAGTCCTAGCTTTGGAACTGTCTGTTTCAGCATGCTCCTACCATGTGTCCCTCCAGCCAAACTTCCCTCCAGAGGCCTGTCTGATCTGATCTACTTCCTGCCCTAGTCTGGGTTCTGCCATTTCTCCAAGGAGGCCTGGTTTCCTTTTTGGGAAAATGGTTGTGGAAACCTAGACTGAGGCGCTGACTTCCTTTTTAGCAGGTCCACTGGTGTACAGATAATAGAGCAGAACAAAGACGGACTCGGGAGACTGCTCAGATATAGGCCTGCAAACACACTGTCTGGGTCTGCCCCAGGGCTAGGGCAGCTAACTCCTGAGTCCATCCCAAAGCAGTACACCAGCGAGGGGAGTAAGCAGCAGCAACTGTTCCTTGGGTGCTTGCTATAAGCTGGGAACATTTCATTTGTTTTGTTCCCCCCTCTGTAATTAATATGTCTACAGAAGAAAGTGTGTCCCCAGTGAGTCCTGTCATATCGGTGGCCCATCTAATCTAGGATCAGGAATGTACCCAGAAGTTAGTCTCCAGCACTATTGCTGGGTGTGATGGCAGCCATTACTCTCAGAACCTTTACATTACGTACAACTCCCTTTACACCGCCGGAGCATCAGCAAGCTCAGAATTCTCTGCTCACTAGGACAGCAGGGCCAGAGAAAGGCTGCTGGGACAGACAGGGAGAGCTTAGGAGCCACGTTCCTCACCTGAGACAGTTCTGAGGCCTCCAGAGAACATGGGCTCTGGTGCAAGTCCATGTTTGTAGGCTAGAGACCATGCTTTCTCTGAACACTTATTCTGCACACTCGGCCGAGTCCCCAATCTAAGGTCAAGAAAGGCTCTTGCTCTGTCTACCCAGGCAGTCCCTTGCCCGGGAGACTGAGTTAAGACTCCTTAGGGCAGTGGTCCTTTATTTTTCTCTCCTAGTCCACTTTCTTGAGTCTGATGACCTCTACAGCCAGCGAAGCTGCATCCTATGAGTTTACCACCCTGACGTGCATCCCCGGGGTCATTGAAGTAAGTGCTGGGCCCTATATAAAAGGTTTGCATTTGTGAAGTGCTCACTGTATTAGCATCTGAGGTAGCCGCCTGTATCTGGGGATACCCTACAGTACTGGCCCTTCTGGAGACCTGAGAAGGACCTGGCTGGCCTTGAACTGTAACTTGTCCTAGTAGATCAGGCCCACATATGGCAGCTCTGCCTGGTGACCCTCTGTTCTTTGCTCCCTGCACATCCAACTCCAGCCCCTCATTGCTGGCTGATTGCTTCTTTACCCCTCTGTAAAGCCTCAGATTTCAGCCATGCCTACATGGGTAGCAGGCATTGGAGCCTCGTGTTTCCTATGAGCTGATTTATTGATTGCACAGCAATGTGTTCTGTGGGCCTTCCTGGACATTTCTAGTTCTTAGATGGTATAGACTATGCCAGGTTGAGGTGATGGGGCCCTGACTTGGCCATAGTTGGTATCAGCTGTGAGCCCAGGTTCCTGGCCACAGTAGCTCAAGCCTTGCCTCACCCTTCTCTTCTGCTTCCTAGTACAAAGGTGCCAACATCCAGCTCTTGGACCTTCCTGGAATCATTGAAGGAGCAGCACAAGGTGGGAGCAGGGCAGGGTGTGGGAGGCAGATTGGAGTTCTGTTGCTGAGTGTTGAAAATGGATGGGGTTGTCATGGAGACCACCTGTGGACCCCTAGTTCTGGTACCCTTGCTTTCCAGACAAGACGGGCGACAGTTCAGACACTGGGGTCATATTCACTTTGTGATCTTGGTCCGGTGGTTGAATGCTGATCTTCACAATGGGCATAGTCATACCAAATTCGTGGCAATGTTAAGGAGTAGATGAACAAGTGTTTATGAGGCTTGGCTGAACTTACTGTGTGAAGGGCAAGAAGATCATTGTTACCCTTTCATTCCACTGAAGGTGGTGACTTCTAGAATCCATCTTAGCTGGGCTAAGGTGGTATGCACCTATATTCCCAGCTCAGGAGGCAGGGGCAGGAAGATTTTGAGTTCAACACCAGCCTAGGCTATATAAGTGAACCTTGTTTCGAACACAAACAAAACCAGATGCCTTGAATAAACATCTCATGGATTTCCCCCCTCCCAAATGCCAAGAAAAATCATAGTACAGAGCAGAATACATCTGGAATAGTGAAGATCTGGAAGGGACTGGAGTCTAAGGTGTTCCAGGATGTATTAATCACAGTGTCCTACCTCTTGCCTGTGCCTTATTGAGGTGTAGCCTTCCCTCTACCTGTGCAGGACGAGGCCGTGGCCGGCAGGTGATTGCTGTAGCACGCACAGCTGATGTTGTCGTCATGATGCTGGATGCCACCAAGGGAGATGTACAGAGGTCTGTGAGCAGGGCAAGGGAATCCTCGGGGCTGGTCCTATGTGTCTCTAGCTCAGGGGATCTGCCACTAACCTAAGCACACCCAGCCTGGATGTACTCCCCGATATTTGGTGTCCAGCTAGGATTGGGACTCTTAGTCTCAGGTACAAGGGACACAGCCTAGCCTTGGTTATTGCCCATCCCTGCTGTCAGCCTGGCTCTAGCAGCAAGCCTCTGGGAACACCTCACCCTCCTCTAGGCACCCATGAGGGCACTGTCTAGCCTCTGCTTTAGAAGATCTACCACAATTTTGGGCTGTTGGGTTGCTAGGGAAGGGGCTAGAAGAGGGAACTGGCTTCTGTCCGCGCAGTCAGGGCTGCATAGGCCATGAGGATGCTCTGCAGCTTGCTTAGAAACAGCTTGTGAAGCTCACTCAGCCTTTGCCTAGGTCCCTGCTGGAGAAGGAGCTGGAGTCTGTGGGCATTCGCCTGAACAAGCACAAGCCCAACATCTATTTCAAGGTGTGCACACACTCTACCCAGGGGCAGCCTGGGAACTGCTTGGTACTCCACAAGGGACGGACAGCTGATGTTGCCGCCCCTTCACCAGCAGCTTTCTCTGCCTCTCTGTTGTTCCAGCCCAAGAAAGGTGGTGGCATCTCCTTCAACTCAACGGTTACACTGACACAGTGCTCGGAGAAGCTGGTGCAGCTCATCCTACATGAATACAGTATCCTCAAGAAGGGCTTCCTAACCTGGGGGCAGCTGGCAGGACCCAGCCCCGGCCACACACTTGGCAGTTGGCTTCCTGGCTCCTCATTGGATGTTCAGGTGTCCAGGTGACATCTGGAAGAAAGGCAGAATGTCCTGGGCAACTGTCCTGAGACCTGGGGTCTCTGGCTTGGAGAAGAACAGATGCTGTGTTTGCATCTGTTAGTGGGTGCTAGAGAATGATTGGGCCAGGGCTCCAGAGGCAAGAGATAGCAATGAGTGAGGCCAGGCAGGGGCAGGGTGGGACTTCTAGCTTTCACCTGGTGCTGCTGGAGTAGCCTAGGGTTCCAGGTGCTATACTCCTGGCAGCGAAAACTGGAGTCGCCTGTTGGTTTGTTTTTCATATTTTGTGGTTTAGGGAATAGAGGTGAGAGAGTTCCTCAAGCCTTCAGAGCTTGTAGAACTTCACAAACAGACTATGGCCAGTGCATTTTACTGCCTGCCCCCACCACCACCCACAGCTAAAAGACACACGCAGACACCATACCAGTACCCAGGTTGCCCTTAATCTCAGCTACTCAGAGATCTTCAACGCCGAGGTACTCTTCCGAGAAGACTGCTCTCCAGATGACTTCATCGATGTGATTGTGGGCAACCGGGTGTATATGCCCTGCCTCTATGTAAGTGGTGCGGTGGCCCAGGCCACATGGCTTTTCCTCTGAGTGTATCTCTTGCGGTGACCCAGATGGCTCCCACCAACTTCAGCAGTCTGCCCCTGCCTCAGTGGCTGCTGGAGTCTTAGAGGAATGGAGAGTTTGAAACCTAAGTTCAAGGCCACCTAGCCCTTCTCGTTAGGGAGGTTTCCTTCAGCTGGAGTCAAGGGGAGAGGCCCATAGGCAGGTATTACCGTCTGAGGCTGTCCCTGGCGTAACTGCTCCCCCACTATCCATTCTCAGGTGTACAACAAAATCGACCAGATCTCCATGGAAGAAGTAGACCGTTTGGCTCGAAAGCCCAACAGTGTAGTTATCAGGTAAGAAGGTGGCTTCTTGCCACCTAGCAGTCCTTTTAGAGTGTTTGCTTGTTTTGAGACAAGGTCTCTGCATAGTTCTGGCTGTCCTGGAACTCACTGTGTAGAGGACACTGGCCTTGAACTCACAGATATCCACCTGCCTCCCCTCCCCCAGAACTGGGATTAAAGATACCAGAGTTCTAGTCCCAGGGGATGGGCTCCTGACAGGCCACCTCAGTTTGGAAGAGAGCTGGACACCCAGCTCCTACGAGTCTTATAGCCTAGCATCTCCTCCCAAGGGAGAGTTCAAAGCCCAGGAACTGCAGGAAGGGCTCTCATGGCTGCTGAGTGAGTGAAGCCCACCTTAGCCCCACTTCCTGCCCTTCTTTATTGAGTGAGTCTGGCTCCTAGTCAGTGGCTCACTTCCTCACAGCATCCTGCACCCTGCAGAGCTCCTCTTCAGGGGGATTGTACTCAGTCCTCTGCTTCTCTGTTTCCCTGCATCAAACCAAGTGTCCTGATGGCTTCCTTAAGGTCCTGGCTTGTGAGAGCATGTGATGCTGAGGGTTGTCTCCTAGACATTGAAGCTGCGGCAAAGGGCAACATCTGTCCTGCTGTTCCCAGATACTTTGTGTTGCCTAAGACATACTGGTATTGGGTGATGGTCACCTTTCCCTAATTGTACTTACCACAGCATCCAAAACCACCTGAGTCTGGCTGTCCCAAAGCCTAGGTTCCTCTGTCATACTTAGGGTTTTTATTACTACAATGAAACAGTATGATCAGAAAGCAAGTTGGAGAGGAGAGGGTTTATTTTGGTTTACACTTCCAGATGATAATCTACCATTGGAGGAAGTCAGGCTGGAACCTGGAGGCAGAAGCTGGTGCAGAGGCCATGGAGGGGTGCTGCTTACTTGCTTGCTTCCCCTGGCTTGTTCAGCTCGCTTTCTTATAGAACTCAGCAACACTAGCCTAAGATGGCACCACCCACAGTGGGCTGAGCCTTTCACCATTAATTACTAATTGAGAAAATGCCCCACAGCTAGATCTCATGGAGGCATTTCCTCAACTGAGGCTCCTTCCTCTCTGATGATTCTAGCTCGTGTCAAGTTGACACACAAAACCAGCCAGTACATGTTCCCTCTGTATTCTGAGATACCTGTGGGTGACCCTGGTCCTTTAGCAATCCATCTGTCCTCTTTGGGAAAGTGTAAGCATGTCCATGGTCCCAACACAGCAACAGATATCCCTGAAACAGATACCATGAATTCCCTGTAACATGCAGCCAAACTGGTCCATAGGAGGGTGCTGAGCTCTGTGGGTTATGATGCCGGGTAACCAGAGGCACAACTGGCACCATAACCTGCTTGTTAATAGTGACATGGCAGGGCCACAGTGGCCTTGGTACCACTCTCCAGCAGGAGAGTCTATAACCTCTGAGCCGCAGGGCCATGCCTGCCTGGCACTACCTTCCCTGCAGCTGCGGTATGAAGCTGAACCTGGACTACCTGCTGGAGATGCTTTGGGAGTACCTGGCCCTCACCTGCATTTACACCAAGAAGAGAGGACGTGAGTTGAGGATGACAGCTCAAAAATGAGCCTCCCCTAACCTTCCCAGGGCTGCCAGCCTGTTTGTGCCATGCAGAGGTCTCCATGCCAGTTTGTCTGTTAGAACAGGCCCTGTTCTTCTTTCCAGGCAGAAGACCTCGGCCTAAGGTCATGTGGCAGGAATGCTGGCTGTGGGGCAGCTGGTCTGGAGGCTGTGCTAGGTCCCCCCGGCCACAGCAGCAGTGCCCTCTTGCTCTCCCTCCACAGTACCAGGGCCCTTGTTAGGTTCCTTACTCATTCCATCCCTGGTACACACTGCTTACCTGAATGTGGGGCAGTTTGTGGTAACCCTGCCCTTGTAAGCTAGGAAGGGCTATGGCTTCCCACCTAGGCTGCAGCATCCATTTGCCACTGCCCATTCGGCCCACACATTCCTCTCTGGGTTCCGTAATGGGTGACAGGGTGGCATAGCACAAGATCGATGCTGAAGATATGCCCATCTGGGGGCCTGGGAGGTAGAGCTGGTCTCTGAAACCAGGGCCCCATTATAAAGGAAGCCAATGCAGGACAGAGACTGGATACATGCCTTCATCTCCCCACAGAGAGACCGGACTTCACAGATGCCATCATTCTCCGGAAAGGGGCCTCTGTTGAACACGTGGTAAGTTGAAGACCTACCTGAATGGCCAGAATGAGGTCTGAGCTATTTGTTCCAACCAGGCTAGGGAGAGGTGAGGTAAGCAGGCTTGCCTTGGCTTACCTGGTTAGTGGACGCTGAGATAGGTTCTCCCTATGAGATGTGGGAGGGTTGGGTAACAACTGAAGGATAGCTAAGATCACATTGAATAAGGTTCAGCTGGCCACCTGGCACTGAAAAGATGCCAGTGTGCAGTAGTCTTTGTCTCTGTGCTCTGTATGTCGTGGGTTGTCAGTGAAGGAGAATGCCACCCTTTCACCCTTGCTGCTTTATTCCAGTTTCTCCAGTGTGTACGGAGCTAAGCCTGGAAAAGACCAGTTTCCTTCCTCCCCGCTGGTGGCAGAGCTGTTGCCAATTCTAGCTCCTGTGGTCACAGTTCAGTCCCCTAGGGCTCCTGGGGCCCGACTATTCCACATTCCCCAACTGCCTAAGTCCAGAATGTCCACAGCTGCTTCCTGCCCCAGTGTGAGTGTGCACTCACTGAACATCGGCTCCAAATGTGGTAGCCCTGGTCTTACCAGAACTTAGTAGATTTCAGGCTCCTGTTCGCAGAACTTAGCTGTTGCATGTGGGTCTGTGGTCTGCTCACATGGAGTTCAGGAAAAAGTTTGGAGGGCATGGACTGAGGTGCCCTGGAGTCCAAACTAAGACTGAGTACAGACTTGCAGGAAAATCACACTCAGGAGTTTGTGGTTTAGGGTGTAAGAGTCCCTTTTCCTGTTAGAATTGCTGCCTGACACCCCCCTGAGCAGTGTCACCCAGCCACGGTCCTGAGTTCTTCTCATAGGTTTTATTTTCCTTCATCCCTGTTATTTCTCATGATCGGTTTTCTGGAACCGCCATTCCTGCAGGCCCTCAGACAGACAGTGGCAGGCAGGCTGGTATTCCACTCTCATACAGCCTTTCATTTGGCAAGTCTAGCTTGAGCTAACAGAGTCCCAGCCTGGTGGTACTTGGACACACAGCTAAGCCAGGTTTCATAGCCATGGGCTAAGGAGGGTTGAAAGTACCCTAGCCTCTTCAGGAACCATGGCTGTAGTGCCCCCTGCTGGGAGCATGGTGAGCTGTAGACATGGATGTGGCTCTTCTGGGAGAGCATGTTCCACCTTGGACCAAGCTGCTTGTCTACAGTAAATTGGTACTGGCTATATATGGTAGAAAGAGCAGGACACCAGGAGAAGGGCATGACCTGTTGTGAGTCAGGAAAGGGCTCAGGGGCAGAAGCAAAGGTCAGGGAATGGACACGGGCTTCAGGCCTACAAAGAAGAGGCCAGAGGGGTGCGAGAGGACCTTTGGCCTCTGCTCAGCCTGGACTTTGTCCTACAGAAGCCTTCCCTGTGAGGAAATGGCCTGTCCCTGCCCTGAGGCATGCATTGCAGCCAAAGATTCTGGCTGAGACCAGACAAGCCAGCCAAACTTGCAAGCACACCCAACTCTTCCTCCTCTGTCTCAGTCCCTCTTCAGGGGTTGACAGACCCCCCCAGGGCCTTTGTGATACAGCTGCCTTGGCCCTGTGGGTGAGCATTGGTGGCTTGTCTGTGATAAGCTAGGCACCCTGAGCAGAAGACTCTGAGGAGCGCCCTTCCATCCCTGATACACTTGCATTTTCCTTAAAGGATTACAGGGAAGTACCCCTGACATAAAAACAAGGCTTCTGGTAAACCTGTGGTAAATGGGCCCTTCTGTCAGACACTGCATAGTAGGGCTTGTGGCAAACTGCAGGGGAGGAGCGTTCCCTGTCAAGGTTTTGAGTGGATATTAGGGGTGCCCTACTATGTTTTTGGGCTACTGGTGGCTTTTTTTTTTTTTTTTTTTTTTTTTTTTTTTTTTTTTTCATGATGAGCAGACTAAACTAGCTTAAAAACTCATTTGTAAGTTGTTCTTGACCACTTCCACTGTGCTACCCTAAAAGGCTCTGTGGCCTTGGGATAGGGGTGTCAGGAATTGATTGTTATGTTTGCTACTCGCTGTCACCCACCCAGTGAAGCTGACTTGCCATATCTACTGAGGACGTGCTCTTCCAGGCCTGGGCACAGAGGAGGAGTGACAGTACCACTTCCGCTGTGCTATCCTCACTGTGGCAACCACTGGTCCATATTCTGGGGTACTTGCCAGCTGCCTCTCAGGGTCATCATGTGGCCATCGTCCCAGTCAGGAAGACTGAGGGCTATAGGCTGGGTCCTGACCTTTTCTAAGGGGAATGTGCAGTTGTCCAGAAGAGACAGGTAGAGGGCTAATACCTGCAGAAATGTTCCTGGGTGCGATTTCAAACCTGCTTAGAACTGGGTGTGGGTTGTAGCGTGAAGCAAGGGCTCATGCTTATGGTACCTATGGCTGCCTTACTCATGGCCTGGGCCGCCAAAGTACCTCATGTGGGATTGTAACTCAGCACAAGTCCCATTTACAGAGCCTCATCTCCCTGACTTTCCTGTCCCGTAGTGCCACCGCATCCATCGGTCACTGGCCAGCCAGTTCAAGTATGCCTTGGTGTGGGTAAGTCTGGGCGGAAGCCGGGTGGGAGGCTAGACCCAACAGCCTCAGGGTTAGGCTCAGCACAGCATTCCTGGCAGTATGCCTGCCCTTCTGCATGGGGATCCTTGTATCTATCTGTCCTACCTCTTAAATAACCAAAGTTGGAAGTAGGTCTCTCCATCTCCAAGATGAAGTGAAATCTTCCCCGTGTAGGCAGGCCCACAGAGTTTGTGCTGTAGGAGCCGCTACTTTCGCTGGCATTCACCCCCTCCCCCTGCATCCCGCTATCTGCCTGCAGCCTTGGCCATCCAGAGTCTGACATGTTCCCTCTACCCTTTTCCTTCAGGGTACCAGCACCAAGTACAGCCCTCAGCGGGTGGGCCTGACTCACACTATGGAGCACGAGGATGTCATCCAAATTGTGAAGAAGTAGTCACACCACCTTCCTGCAGCTTGGCTCCTGGGGGGCTTGGACCCCCTGAGACACATACACAAATGGGAAAAGTACAAACATATACCCCAGGAAGGAACTCTTGAGTTGGCTGGTTCATGAACTCCTACAGTAAGCAGTGTTGGGTTAGGCAAGGCTGGGGACCAGGGCTTTTCTGAGGACATTCCCTATAAAGCCTGTACCTGTGGTAGGCTTACTCAGCAGCCTACAGTCTGCGTCCATGTCCTGTGCCCCATCCGGGCACTCAAGGAGCTAGTTACCCACATCCCCCCAGCCAAACCTAAGCCGACCCCAGCACAGGTAGAGTCCCTGAGGCTGAGGCTCCTGACAGCAACTCTAGCACATAGCAGCCTCAGGATGAAGCCTCTCCCAGGTCCTCCCAACATAGGAAGGGCTGTCCCTGGTGGAAGCCAGGGCCCAGCCAAAGTGTCCTAAAGTGCCTCCCCCTTGGAGCCCCTCCCAGAGCAGCCCCCACCTGACTGGGTGGGACCTCTGAGTCTGGCTCCATTTCCTTCTAAGCCCCTATGTCTTGCCCTCCTTTCTAAAATAAAATATTTTAAAAAGGGGAAGTAGTTCCTTCCCAGCCCAAGGGAACGTGTGTTTCTGTCGCTTAGTCCAGCGGGAATGGGGCAGCGGTGAGCCCGGCAATGAATAGAAAGCATAGCCGGGGCCTGTGAGAGTCTGGCCTAGGACAGGGTAACCACGAGAAGGCAGAATCCACCCAGCCCAGGAGGGCTGGACTGCCCAAAGGCTGCAGGTCCTCCCCCAGAGGCCAGGCTCAGTTGCCAAAGGCTGTTGGAATAGCAGAAAACCTCTCAGTGCAGTGCAACTGACGCTAAAGCCAGGCTGGAGGCTCCACTGGTACTGGCCAGGTCCTGTGCTTCCCCAGACAGTACACAAGTGCTCTTGGCTGCCTGAGAAGTGGGGCTCTGGGGTGCATTACCGACCTCTCTACAATCACTGGGAAGGGCGAGAACTCTGAGGCTGGAGCCAGACAGCAGTTCAGCCTGCTGCTCTCCAGGCTGTTCCTTGCTCCCATGTCAGCTGCTCGTGCTTTCCAGAGACAAAACAGGAATAATAGATGTCATTAAATATACATTGGGCCCCAGGCGGTCAATGTGGCAGCCTGTGCCTCTTTCCATCTCTGAGGAGGCAGACAGGACCCCCAATAAACAGCATGCAGGTTGGGAGCCAGCCACAGGACCCAGGTAAGGGACCCTGGGTCCTTGGGGTTCTACCACTAGCCCGACTGCAGAGAAGAGAAAGGGCGGCAGTAGAACTGAACCTTAGCTTTGCCTTGCTGGGTACCTTTCTGAGCTTCACTGTCTTCTGTGAGATGGGCATAGTGCTGGTGTGACTCCTTGGCAACCGTGCTACACCAGGACAGGTAAAGATGTGGCTGTTTGTTTCAGCTCCTTTCCCTAAGGATTCAAGGGAAGGAATCCAACACAGCAAGGGCTTTTCCTACTCAACTTCAGGGAAAACCTCGGTCCTGAGAAATGCTGTTTAGTCTATGAGCTCCCTGGGCAGCAACCTAGCCCAGGCCTGTTCTGCTCTTCCAGTGTGGCTGAGGATGGAAGCTGGGTTGGTGACATTTCTGACTGAGTTCTGGCTTGACTCCTGGACTAGCGGTATGTTTTTCAGGTGTCCCCATCTGTCCTTTCCTGGGCTATATGACTCTAGCCATTCACCACCTCGATCCCTTTCTGTAACTCATTCAGCATCCTACAGCAGAAGCCCCCCAAGTTCTCAAAATCCTAGAGACCCAAAGCCCAGGTCAGTGAGCAGGGCTGCTTTTCTCTGACCTTTCCTTGCTTCCAAAGATTCCTTTTGCTGTGTTCCTCAAGGCTCCTTCCTGTGCACCTTCACCCAGGTTCAGTGCCCCAAGCCACCTTCCCTTTTGTCCATTTCCCTTTCAGAAGTGACTCAGTTTCCCAGGCGCAGTCACCCCTCAGTCAGTGTCTCCCACCCAGTGGTTCCTGGTGCCTCGCGTGTGGAAACAGCTGAGTGTAGCCATGCTTTTCTGGCTGGCTGCAGTCCTGTCTCCTCTCCTGTCTCCCTTCTGTCACCGTTCTCGGGAGTTAGTGTTTCCTTCTGCAGGTATGCAACCTCACAAAAAGAATTTATAACAGACTCCGGAGAAAGCTGGGGGACAATTTGATTGGAGTTTGAGAGAAAAGCACCAGAATAAGCAATCGGGACCCTGCAACTTCTGGGAGGGTGATTTGAGTAGAAAGGAAAGCGGGCGTGCTCTACAGTGGAAGTCTCCAGGCAGTGGGTGGATGGTCTTTAGGTAGAGAATGACTGAATGTGGCACCCCATGCCTTTAATCCCAGTACTTGGGAGGCAGAAGCAGGTAGGATCTCTAGGTTCACAGCCAGCCTGGTCTACTGAGAGAGCTCTGGGACAGCCTGGGCTGTACTGAGAGACCCTGCCTTAAAAAAAAACAGAGAGACACAGACAGACAGACAGAGAATAGATGGTCAATCCAGCTTAGGAGTTTGGTACCCAGATGAAAGGAAAAGCTACACTTGTGTGTCTGTGTGTGAATTTGCCTATCTTTGCATCCCTTCATGTGGGTTGCAGGTTTATGTAGTTGTCTCACACTCCATTTATTTTTTGAGATAGGGCCTTTAACTGAACCTGGACCTCATAGTTTTGTTTAGAATGGCTGGCTAGCAAGCTGCAGGGATAATCCACCTGTTCCTGCCCTCCCTGCCTCACAACACA
Source organism: Micromys minutus (assembly GCF_963924665.1). Lineage (NCBI taxonomy): Eukaryota > Metazoa > Chordata > Mammalia > Rodentia > Muridae > Micromys > Micromys minutus. Next base: position 12,919,140 of record NC_137979.1, read on the forward strand.
ACACGGGTTCCAGACATGGGCCACTGTGCCCTGCTTCTGTGGTGTTGAGGATTCCCAATTTAGTCTTTATGCTTGTGCAGCAACCATTTTTTCCACTGAGCCATCTCTCCAGCTCCAAAAGCTATGCTTTTAAAAAAAAGTTTATTTTTAATTATGTGTATCTGTACATGAGTGAAGGTCCCCCAAAAAGGCCAAAGGTGTCACACTGCCCCTAGAGTTGGAGTTACAGGCATCTATGAACTGTCATGTGGAGGTTGGGAGCCTGGGCCCTGTGTCAGAGCAGTGTGCCACTTCACTAGCCCTAAATTGACTCTTAAGCAGGCAGGCTCAGAAGTAAGGACCTGGAACCAGCAAGCTGCCTCGGTGGGTAAGAAGCCTGTTGCCAAACCTGATAGTTTTTCTAGCCTCAGGTTCTACATGGTGGAATGAAAGAACCAACTTCAGATGAAGTTGTCTTCTGACCTCCACATGTACATATAATAAAAGAATAAAATAAAGGTTTAAAATAATTCTGTAAATAATTCTATCACAGAAAGGGCTTTGGGGGTATAAATGCATTAAGAGATAATCATTTTCCTACTTCTTTAACACGTCTGTCAGGAAGATGACCTTTCCTGAAGGGTAGTCTCTTGACTAGTGATTGACAGGCTTGTGGGCTAACTCTTAAAGGAGCGATCAGTAGTCTGTTTCGTGAGCAGTCAGTTTAGGCTGTTCTTGGATTTTAGTAAAGATAGAAGGTCTCACATAGCTCAAGATAACCTCATGTTTACTGTGTAGCCAAGAATAACCATAAATGTCTGGTCTTCCTGCCAGCCTTTCCCTGTAATAGGTGAATCCTGAGGTCCTGCTGGCATTTCTAGGTTCTTGGGTCCTAGAACAAGGGACTGAACAGGGCCATGAGGGTGGTAGCAGTGTAAGTAGCTTGTTCTTAAGATCTCCTGGAAGCTGTGGAAACTCAGACAGGTCCTACTTTAGGAAATAACACAAGAGGTTTTTTTTTTTAGTCTGTGTGGAATTGGCCTCTGGTTACTTTAAGCTGTCAGCAAACATCAGAAAATATTAATATCTTCGAAAATGAAACATTTGGGAACAGAGAGATGGCTCAGCAGTTAAGAGCACTCACTGACTGCTCTTCCAGAGGTCCTGAGTTCAATTCCACAGGGTGGCTCCCAACCATCTGTAATGGGATCTGATGTCCTCTTCTGGTATGTCTGAAGACAGCAACCATGTATTCATACATAAAATAAGTAAATCTTTTTAAAAAAGAAAAGGAAACATTTGAGTAAAATCCAACTACCTATTATCACTGCCACAGCCACTGCAGCTTATAAGCATCTGAGATACCCATGCACTACAGGATCTGTCTGGAAAAGGAAGCTATGGGTGTAAGAATGTCTTCTAATGTTTAGGTGAGGACTCCCAATGTTATACCTTGTTGATGGGCCCTTAGCGATTGTTAATGCAGAGGTAAACTCCTTTGGCTAACTAGCAGCCCCACTAACACCGATTACTACACAAGTTCATTCTAGGTCATAAATTAGGCAGAGAGTGGAGCCCCAATATTAGAAACAAGGTAACATTTTAAGGGCCCTGTTTGGTTTTAAGAAAGGCAGTCTGTATAGTCTGGCTGTTCTGGAGCTTGCTAAGGAGACCAGGCTGACCAGGAACTCACTGAGATTCTTCTGCCTCCGGATGCTGAACATAAAAGTGCAACATTATAACCAGCTTATCAAAATTAACATTTGTGGCCATCACTTCACAAGTTGCCCTACAGGGCCTGAGGGCCTCACTCCTTGAGTGGGCTTTTAGTAGGGAACCTTGGCCGGTGTCTATCTGTAGGGGTTCCTCTGAGTTCCAGGACAGCTACACAGAGAAACCCTGTCTCAAAAACAAAACATAACGAAACTAAACAGAAGAAGAAAGGAAGGGAGGAAGAAAACAGGCAAAACCACGTCATCAAAAAAAAAAAAAAGATTAAAAAAAGAAAAGCATAAGAAACACAGACACATAATCAGAAACCAAAATGAGACAAAACCTATCTTAAAAATACTATTGAGTTCATTTTCTTTCCCTGTTTACTCTTAGGCATGGGACCTACTCTTAGAGGTAGTTTATATCTCCAGCTAGACCCCCACTGGGGAAAATCAGTATTTCTTCTGCAAATGGTTGTCAATTGCAAAGAGCTTGGCTAGGGATGGAAGCTCATGTCCACTTCCTTTCCAAATGCTTGGGACCACAGTGGTATGTGATAAGACAGAGGAGGGGCTAGAAAGATGACTGAGCAGTTAGAACACTTGATGCTCCCCCCACTCCACCCCACCCCAAGACAGGTTTTTTTGTATAAACCTGGCTGTCCTGGAACTCACTCTGTAGACCAGGTCTGCCTCAATCTCAAGAGATCCGCCTGCCTCTGCCTCCAGAGTACTGGGATTAAAGGTGTGCACCACAACCACCCGGCTACTTGTTGCTTTCACAGAGGGCCTTGTTTTGATTCCCATCACCACCACCTGTAACTCTTTTTAAAAAAAAAAAAAAAGATTTATTTATTATATATGAGTACACTGTCTTCACACACACACCAGAAGAGGGCATCAAATTCCATTACAGATGGTTGTGAGCCACTATGTGGTTTCTGGGACTTGAACTCAGGACCTCTGGAAGAGCAATCAGTGATCTTAACCACTGAGCCATCTCTCCAGCACCCCCCATCCCAGTCTGTAACTTCAGTCTGTAACTCTTTAATTCCAGGGGATTTAATGCCTTCTTCTGGCTGCCCAGACATGCACCTGTTATGCTGACATACCTACAGGCAAGACATTCGTACCTATGAAATAAATCTTAAAAAAAAAAAAAAAAACTAAAAAAGATACTGAGGAATAGAGAGAAACAGATTGGATCCAGGTGTAGCTCCTGCCACACACAGGTATTATGCACATGCCAAGTGACACATGCTGGTGGCTCACCAACTGCCATGGGTGAATATCAGAGTCCAGTGGGTGCTGGTATCTCCAGGCCCTTATGTCCTGGAATAAGAAATTGAACAGAGAGGGCCAGCAAAATGGCTCAACAATTAGAGGTTCTTCCCACCCCAAGTCCAGTGACATGGAATCCACATGAAGGTGTAAGGAGAGACTCAGCTCCACAGGTACCCATCAGCTTCCACACACATGCTATGACACGTGTGCACACACATGCACACAATCTTTTTTTATTTTCTTTTTGAGACAGAATCTATTTGACCTGGCTGTCATGAAACTTGCTTTGTAGACCATCCCAGCCTAAAACTCACAGAGATCTGCCTGCCTCTACCCCTCACATGCTGAGATTGAAGGCATTCACTACTACATCTCACAACTTTAATTTTTTTACTTTATTTAGTTGGGGGGAGTTCATGAAAGCCAGAAGGGGAGCATTGGATCCCTTACAGCTGGAGTTCCTGTGTTTGTGAGATGCCTGATGTGTATGATAGGATCCAAGTTCCAGTTTTAGGGCAACAGTAAGTCCTTAACTACCGTCTCTTCAGCATCCCTTTCCCTACCCCACTGCATCACAAACACATATAAAATGAATAAACTGGACAGGGTAGTTGTGGAGGAAGAGGCAGGAAAGAAAGTACTCCCAAGAGAGGAAGCACGCTAGGACCAGGAAGGTCGGAAACTCAAGGGCCCCGTGGCCCATGGCCTTTATATAATGCATGCTTTTTTTCTGGGCATGCTCAGCCTTGAAAATTAGGTATTTCCAGCTTGAGTTTTTGAGGCAGAGGCAGGTGGATTTCTGTAGTTTGAGGTCTGCATGGTCTACATAGCAAGTTTGAGCTAGCCAGGCCTACATAGGGAAACTCTGTCTTAAAATTTTATTTTTATATGTCTGGGTGTAAGCATGCATCGTAGGGTGTTCATGAGGACATAAGGTTCCTTAGAGCTGAGTTACAAGTAGCTGTGAGCTGTCCAACTTCTGTGCAGAGAACTTGGGTACTCTAAAGAGTTGAGCTACCTCTTCAGCTTGATTTCTTTAATAATGCTGGTTTCTCTCTTTGCTACTCGGCTGCCACATCTCACTAAGACTAAGCTTGTGCCATCCCTGATGCCGTGGTGAGGTCACAGTTCAGGACTTTATGCACACTGGCTGTTGCTCTAGGAACGAGGCTGCCTTCAGGTCACAGATCTTACTCTTCCAACCACAAACAATATAACAACAGAGTTAAAAAATACATTTTATGTATAGAAACATATATTTTATGTATATGGGTGTTTTGTTTGCATGTACATCTGCACACCAGAGAGGTATTGAATCCTATGGGACTAGAGTTATAGATTCCGTGAGCTGCCATGTAGGTTCTGGGATTTTAACTCAGGATTTCTGGAAGAGCAGCCAGTGCTCTTAACTGCTGAGCCATCCCTCCACCCCAACAGGAAATTTAATTTGTATTTTATTTTATCTGTGTGGGTGTTTTGCCTGCATTCATATATGTGTATCACATGAGTGCTTGGTGCCCACTGTGGTCAGATGAGGGGTTGAATCCCCAGAAATTGCAGTTAAGGATGGTTGTGAGCAGCCTTGTGGGTGCTTCTGCAGAGCAACAGGTACTCTTAATTTTTGAACCATCTCTCCAGCCACTTAATTAACTGTAGAACTTTTAGAAAGAATTAAAATTTTGGGCCAGGCATGCTGGCACACCCCTTTAGCCCCAGCATTTATGAGGCAGAGGCAGAAAAATATCAGTGAGTTCAAGGCCAGCCTGGTTGACAAGGAGAGTTTCAGAATAGTCAGAGCCACATAGAGAGACCCTGTCTCAAAAAAATAAAACAGAAAGTAAATAAATCAATACATCTGGGAACTATCAATTCTTATCAGGAGGAAGTAGTTTTCCCATAATGCACCTCCATAGAGGCTGGCTATCTGTGCCCTCCTCTCTTTCATGTGGTACTTTCAGTCTTAAGGGGAATTGTCTCCTCTAAGTAGGACTTTCACTTCTAATAAGGTCAACTGTGGTATTGTATCTTTCTAAAAATTAGTTATCAGGGAAATAGGGTTCAAAACTGGTGGTGGTTGGTGGGTCCATTCTTACTCCCCCCCCCCCCCACAAGCCTGATAATCCTAGCTAGCTACTGATTATTCCCCTTCCTCCTCCCCCTCCTCCTCCTCTCCTCCTCCTCCCCTCCTCTTCTTCCTCCTCCTCCTCTCTCTTCTCCTC